>NW_003852567.1:2722319-2754835 GCF_000181295.1 Otolemur garnettii
CATAGCTCACAACAACCTCAAACTCTTGGGCTCAAGTGATTCTCTTGCCTCAGCCTCCCAAGTAGCTGGGACTACAGGGGCCCACCACAATACCCAGCTATTTTTTTTAGAGACGAGGTGTTGTTCTGGCTTAGGCTGGTCTCAAACCTGTGAGCTCAGGCAATCCACTGCCTCGGCTTCCCAGAGTGCTAGGATTATAGGCATGAGCCACCATGCCTGGCCACAGTCTCTGATTTTAAGGAGCTTACAGGACTGTGCAGGGACTTCTGCTGGCCACGCCTCACTGGCTGGCTCTGAAGTTCACCTGGACCCCACACAGCCAATGTGCCGCTGACCCCAGGTTGCCATGGAGCAGGAGATTGAGGAGCTAAGCCCAGGTCTGGCTGCACACCCGTCTACCCAGAAAGCAGAGCTAAACTCTGGGGAAGGGGCTCACAGAGGCAGATGCTTAGCTCCAAGGCCTTACTGCTGCCCATATGAGAACTGTAGAAAAGCTTATACCAAGTGCTCCCACCTTGTGACTCAACAGCATAAACACACAGGAGAAGCCCTACAAATGCTTCTGGGAAGGCTGTCTTGGCTTTCTACCATTCTGATGAGCTTGCATGACATCTGCAGATACACAGCAGATATGGACCATATAAATGTGATCACTGTGGCCGAAAATTCATGAGATCTGACCATCTTAGGCAACACCGAAAGATTCATCAGCAGATGCCAGGACCCTCAGACCCACAGGTCCACAAGAGACAGATGGGTGGTCCTCCCCCAGATCCTGCCTGCTTTTGAGCAGCTCGTCTCTTTGGTGACTTGAGGAGGACACTGGACTGGAACAGATAAGGACAAGCCTCCTCAACTACCACAACCCACCACAGGTACCTAAAACCAAGCACCAGATTTTAAAGAGCTGATCCTGCCCTGCTCTCCCCTGGGGGTTGACTACCATGACAACTGAGGTACTCTGTAGAAGTACAAAGTACTCAGTACTTTGTTTCTGGACTTGGCAGGCCTAAGAAGAGAACTTGGCCAAGTTATCAAGTGCAGACATATCTGTTCCTGAGGTGGTCTCTCCTCTAAGAGATGGTGCCTTCTGTAGGTGTTTCCTGAACCCAGCTTGCACCAAGCATAGAGACATGATGAATCAGGTCTTGTTTCTATGCTTAAGGGATCATCTTGGCATAAGGGTTGAGTGGCTCCCCTAGTGCGGTAGCCTAGGGGAAGAGAAGTTGCTAAACAGGAGGGTCAGCAAAGCTTTCTAGCAGAGGTGACCCTTGAACCCAGTAATGTGACAATGTCTAGTAATCCCTCAAATGTTGAAATAAACTGATGCAGCTGAATGAAGAGGGAAGAGGATTCTAGACTGAGGACACCGGATCTGGCAACTGCTCAGAGGAAAGCCAGCCTCAAGTTCATTCATTCACCAAGTATTTTTTGAGCTCACCACACAGAGAGCTGCAAGGCTGTGGGGATCCATGGTGAGGAGTATGAAGACAACTACAGGATGTGCCAGGGAAGACAGACTTCTCAGGGAGGTGCCTGAGTTAGACCTGAAGACTTGTGGGAGTTTCTGTTTGTGGGATATGGCTGTGACCTGTGTGGCACACTAGGGGTTCAGAGGTGCCTGCAGGCACCCTGCCTCTGTTATGGAGTAGAGGATTCTGAATGCTCAGTGCTACCAAGGGCAGAAGTTGGATCTCTGAAGACCATTCTGGGCCTCTGGGAAAGCCCCAAAGCCTTGGCTGTGCCTGCCTCTGCCCTTGTACTCCTACCCTGACCATGTACTGCTTGGCAGCCTTGGTCTGTGTCATTAGTGGCCTCAGTGTACCAGAGGTAGATATCCAGGTGCCCTCCACCCAGGCCCAGAGTGAGGGGAGAGGACATCATTTAAAAAACACAGGCAGGGGGTTTAAGCTGTGCTGAGCCCTCAGTCCTTGTCCAGGAGACGCTTGGAGCTCAGGACTTGCTGGGATTGAGGTGACACAACATGCTGCTAGAGGAACAGGAAGAGGTAGATCTACTGGGGCTGTTTCCTTTTCCCCTGGCTGTCTTGGGGCAGGGAGAGTGGAGCTCAGCACACCTTAGAGAGGAGAAGCTAGAGTCTGGGGGACGGGGGGAGGCCATGGCCCAGCTCCCCAGTGCTTGAGTGTAGCCACCCCCCAATTGCACCCCCACTGGTGCCCAGCCAGCCTATGCATTAAAGATTTAAGCATAAATATTTATGTGTAAATGAAAAATAAAAATGAAACTCAAGGGCAGAAGGGGCTTGTTTGTGATCCATTCCCTGGCCCCAGGGATTGAAGTCTTGAGTACCTAACATCTCTTTCATTCTTTTCCATGGAGCAGGCCATCTCGGATTGGTCGGCCAGGGCAGGTCTCTTTCCTCCCCTATCTGGCTCATACACAGCCCTGAGGGTGGGGTCAGAGACCAGATTGCCCATAGTTGGAAAGAAAGATAAGAGATCTTGTCATTGGTGAACTATCATTCACTAAGGAATGGACAGAGAGAGGAACTAGGATGGGGCAAGGTGCTTTGTAAGCAGTGGGCTAAGCAGACCCTTGCTCTTGTAGAGGTCACAGTCTACTGGAGGACATGTTAGTAGAAAGGTATGAAGAACTGGGAGAGCAGATACTAGGATTTGCTGTCATCGTGTAGGGGTGTTAGGAAAGTAGTTCTTGGAAAGTGGTTTGAGTTCAGAGTCTGGATAAGGACTTAGATAAAGGAGGTGAGGGGGTGACTGAAATAAATCTGTCTTTACCCTAGTTACCCTATGTGAGGCAGTGCTGAACCTTTTCAGCATCACCCAAGGTGGGATGGTGGGTAGGTAAGACCTTAACTCCTAACTAAAAATGGCAGGATTTGAATCCTCCCTCTGCCATTTCTGGCCACGTAGCCTTGGGCACTTTGCTTGTCTGTTGCTTCTACAGCAAGAGAGATGAAATTAATCCTGTTTGAAGGTATTTTCCTGGGCTGCAGTTTGGAAATTGCATTAGAGCAGTGGTTTAAGGGATAGGAATGGATTTTAGTACTTCAAAGGTGGCTTCAGCCAGGGTAGGAAGTGATAATTAGATTTGGTAGGTGAGAGCATGGTCAAGGGTGACTCCCAAGTTACTGGCTTGTGTTATAAATAACACAGAAAAAGGATGCATGAATTTCATTAATTTTTTATTTATTGTGATATTTTTCACACATGCAAAAATATTTCGTATGTGTTCTATTTGAATGGTAATAAAAATAAATGTATATTTACCTCTTAGGTCACTTGAGAAAAAAAATTTGCTAATACAATTAAAGCCTTTGAGTTGTCCATTTTTCTTTCCAGAGCTAACTGCTATCCTGAATTTTGATTAATCTTGTCTGTGCTATTTATTGTTCTTATCATATATGCATTGATTCCTAAATAATGCAGTGATTGGTTTTATATGGTTTGGAACTTTGTTTATTCTGTTTGGGGTTTATTGAATTTTTTTCAATCCAAAGGTTTACAGTCTGAATAAAATTCGGAAATTAAAAAAGAATAGGAGCTTACAGACTAGTGGAAGGCACCAACACATAAATTATAGTTTCTAGGAGTAAATTCTGTAATAGAAGCATGTATATGTAAGAGAAAGACACACAAAGTTCTGATAATTAAGTTTGTGAACTTGCCCCCATGTGCTTACGTTGGCAGCATTGTACAAACAACTCAGTAAGGTATTGTAATCGTGGTATATCAGTGTCTCACAGTTGTGTTAGTATTGACATATGGTGGTGTCTTGATGAATGGCCTTCATTATTTTTGTTGTGTTTTCACAGGCTGTGGCAAGAATGTCAGAGCTTGAATTAGAACAATAAACAAACATTTATAAATTTCTTGTTAAACATGGCAAGAGTGGAAGTGAAATCAAGGACATGTTACTCCAAGTCTATGGGGATAATGCCATGAAGAAAATCGCAGTGTATGTATGAATTAAACATTTTTCTGAGGGGAGAGAAAATGTCCCTGATGAAGAGAGGTCAGGGCAGCCAGTAACTAGCAGAACTGATGAAAAATCATCTGCTGACTGTGAAAAGCACAGCAGACTAAGTAAACATGGATAAACAGGAAAATCTTAACTAAAAATCTTGGCAAACAACTCATGCCTCTTACATCATAACAATGCACCAGATCACATGGCACTGTCTGGAAGGGAATTTGTAGCTAGGAAACAAATAACTGTATTGAAACCCTCTCTCGAGTTACCTAACCTAGCCTCTAATGATTTTTTTCTTTACCCAAAGATACAGGAAATATTGAAAGGAAGACATTTTGATGACATTCAGAATATCAAGGGTAATATGGTGACAGCTTTAACGGCCATTCCAGAAAAAAGAGTTCCAAAATAGCTTTGAAGGGCAGACTAGGCACTGGCGTGGTGCACAGCTTCCCAAGGGGAGTACTTCAAAGGTAACCATAGTGATACTCAGCAATGAGGTATGTAGCACTTTTTCTAGGACGAGTCTGCAAACTTAATTGTCAGACCATATATATATATATATATATATATATATATATATAATGGCTGGGATTAATGCTATCTACAGTGGTGAGAGTTTCCTGAACATGTGACTAAAGTAGTTTTTGAAAAATGAGTAAGAATTCACCAGTGAGCTGAGTGACAAATTCTGGACAGAAGGAGCTGCATGCAACAGCATGAAAAGATAAAACAGGAAAAAAAATGTGGTGAATACTGAGGCAGCAGCAGATCGGACTGCTGAGTACGGCAGAAGTCAGAGCATATAGGTGATGAGAACCAAACAGAATTAAGCAGGAGAGTGACACAGTTCAATGTTTTGGAAAAATCACTCTCTACTCCTGGTATAAGAGATGAACTGAAAGAGAGAAATTAAGAGATGGTGGGAACAGTTAGAGCTCTGTGACTGAGCAGACAGGATAAGGCCCATGAGATGATGCAGGATGAAACCAACAGAAGCAGTAGGGATGTCAGGATCCCCTACTTGCACTTTCAAGAATCAAAAAAATCTTATAACCAGACATCTATACCACCCATGTTTGCATTTAAACAAAAAAACTCACAAAAATCCTTATTTGTATTTGCTTATAATATGTACAAAACTAACTGATTACCTACTGGAAAGAAGAGTAGCAGGTAGAATCCAGACAAATGGTGAATAAAGGTGGAAAGGAACATTTCACCATGTACCTTTTTATACTTTCTAGTTTCTGAATTGCATAATATGTTACTTATTTAAAATAAAAAAGACTAAAATAATTATACCCATCTAGGTAGGTTTACCTGTGTGCGTTTCCACATTCTTTAGCACATGGTTCTGTTTGCCTCGGGGGAAAGGAGATACTACTTGAGGATCCTGCCTCCGTACAGTGCATTTTTCTTGGTCAACCCTTCTGGAAGACTTGATGACTGTCAAGTTCCCACTGTCACAGGCAGATTTTGTTGGTCTTTCATTGAGATTATCCTTTGGAATGGGGGCCACGTTATTTCTGGGTCCTACATTTGTATGCCGTTGGCCCTCCAGTTTTGATAGGTTCCTCCCTGGTCGTGGCCTGGCCCCCTCCACTTCCCAGGGAGGTCTTTTCTGTGGGTATCTTCTCTGATCATTTCGTCTGGGTCCATATCCATCCAATACCCCTTTTTTAACAGATGCATCTGAAGAGTCAGGGTGGAAACCCCCCACAACTTTGGCATTTTCAAGTCCAGCATCCTCAGGTTTGGGAGTCATTCTGTTACCCCAGTCACATTTGAGTTTCCCCTTGACTTTTGGTCCTCTACTATGGCTGTATACAAATTGCGTTGCTTTTTTGGGTTTTGCCCCCCTGGGATCTGCACCAGTAGCTTCCTTCTCATTGTCAGAAGGGCTGTGTTCTCTGGGGTTTGTTCCACTCTCTGATCTGGTCACGCTTTCTAAGCCAGCTGTATCTGAGGTCTGGTCAGTGAGACCTTGTGCTTTTTTGACTCTATTAGAGTGCTTCTCACTCCTCAATTTCTGCCAAGGTTGACTCTGAAGGCCATGGCTCTTGGGTAATTTATTAGAAGCAGAGGAATGGAAAGAAATCTGTTGACTCTTAAGTTTGCTTCCTGAAGAATGATAGCTGTGCTGATGAACAGCAGAGATGTCATCATAAGGCACCTGCCTGGAAAGGTGACAGGGAGGTGGCGAACTGTAATTTCTTCTACTGATCCTATTAGAGTCTAGTCTCCTTCGAGTCTCACAGTTTAGACTAGAGTTTTTTCTCTCCTGAGGAATGAACTCAGCAGCATCCGTATTGAATTTGAAAGTACCTAGGACAAAGAAATAGACATGTCAGTAAAGAAATTAATTTTTGGCTGGGTGTGGTAGCTCATGCCTATAATCCTAGCACTCTGGGAGGCTGAGGTGGGTAGACTGCCTGAGTTCAGGAGTTGGAAACTAGCCTGAGCAAAAGTGATACCCTGCCTCTAAAAATAGCCTGGCATCACGGCAGGTACTTATAGTCTCAGCTACTAAGGAGGCTGAGGCAAGAGAATCATTGAGCCTAAGAGTCTGAGGTTGCTGTGAGCAGGGACATCACATCACTCTACCAAGGTGAGGGGAGGGAGAAAGGAGGGAGGGAGGAAGGAAATAGGGAAGGAAGGAAGGAGGGAGGAAGGGAAGGAAGGAAGGAAGCCAGGCAGGCAGGAAGGCAGACAGGCAGGCAGGCATCTTTACTCATAAAGCCCACAGATTCGGGCGGCACCTGTGGCTCAAAGGAGTAGGGCACCAGCCCCATATGCTGGAGGTGGCAGGTTCAAACTCGGCCCTGGCCAAACTGCAACAAAAAAACAGCTGGGTGTTGTGGTGGGTGCCTGTAGTTCCAGCTACTCAAGAGACTGAGACAAGAGAATCACCTAAGCCCAGGAGTTGGAGGTTGCTGTGAGCTGTGACACTACAGCACTCTACTGATGGCAATAAAGGTAGACTCCATCTCAAAAAAAAAAAAAAAGCCCACAGATTCTAAGCCACATTTAAAAATTGTTTTCCACCTGGGCACAACAGCTCATACCTATAATCCTAGCACTCTAGGAGGCTGAGGCAGAAGGATTACTTGAGCCCATGAGTTTGAGGTTGCTGCAAGCTTGGCTGATTCCATGGTACTCTAGTCTGGGACAAGAGAGTGACACTCTCTTTCAGTCAGTTATTAAATAAATAAATAAATAAAAATTTCCTAAGGACTTTGTATAAAACAAGCTTTTAGTTGAGACCTATGTTTTCTGTGAAGGTGCCTATGGAGGACTCAATCATTTCATGTCAGCACATACCACTAGTCTCTGACAGCTAAGTGTATTGCTGAGTAAAAACACTCACATGGGCCACAAAACACTATGTATACATGGGTTTATTTTATTAAAAAAACTTAAGGTCAGTTAACAGCTCAGGGATGAGACATCAATGACTAGGTTCCATGTGGTCTTTCAAAAGTCCAAAGTAGCATTGTGTAATATCAAGTAAACAGGCTTTTTGGTAAGCCAAAAATGGGTTCTAAGTCTTGCCCTCTAACTTACAGTATGAGCTTAGGGATTCACTTGATCACTTTTAGCCTTAGTGTCTCCATCCATGATAAAGGCTAATAATACTGATTTCAAAGTTTAAATAAGATTTCATAGATAGGACCTAGTTAATATATTAGTTTTCATCTCCTCCCCCTAGGAATATATTACAGGTTTTTTAATACACAACCTCTAAACATAATCTAGGTTTCCCAGTCAAAAAATTAAGCATACTCCCCTTTAACCCACTCATTTCCCCTGCTCCCAAGATGCTTCTTGGATAGTCAACTCAGTTCCTAAAGCCCCAAAATGAAATGATTTGCCTAAAGACACAAAATTAGCTGGTAGCTAAGTTAGAGCTACAAGGCCAGACAAGTATGCACACTTATCCTAGAAACAGTACTACAGACCTCATTTCTGAATAACACTATGGTTGCCTTTGAAGTACTCCCTTAGTGAAGCTATGTACCAACACCAGCGCCTGGTCTACCCTTCAAAGCTGTTTTAGAACTCTTTTTTCTGGAATGGCTATTAGAGCTATTGTATGAGGTCTAACAATTATGTTCATGAACTCATCCTAGAAAAAGTGCTTTGGGGTTGGACTAGGCGCTGGCATCAGCGCATAGCTTCCCAAGGGGAGTACCTTTGAAGGTGACCATATTCAGCAATGAGGTATGCAGCAGCACATTTTCTAGGATGAGTTCACAAACTTAACTGTACAACCACATATATGCAACATATAGAGTATGAATTGACAGGGCCTGGAAGACATAGGTTCAAGTCCCTATCCATCACCTACTATAACTTTGTGCAAGTTACTTAGCATCAGTTTTCTTATACATAAGGGAGACAGTAATAATCCCTACATCTAAGAGTTACTATGAAGAGTTAAAGGAAGGTAATAACAAGTGTAAAGTGGTTAAACATTGAGTTGGCACATAAAAAAAAGGTTGTTAAAAAAGTACTTTATTATTGCTGTTACAACTATAGACTACCTGGAACACAGTCTTGAGCATAGATAGGTGCAGTGCAGAGCCTGAATATTTTTGGTTTAATAATAAGGCCTAACTTGTAACAGGTATTTAATATGTGCCAGGCACAATCCTGATAAGAAAACTGAAGCATTGGCTGGGCATAGTGGCTAATGCCTATAATCCCAGTACTCTGGGAACCTAAGATGGAAGGATCACTTGAAGCCAGGAGTTTGAGATCAGCCTGGGCAACACAAAAAGACCCCCTCCCCACAATTTCCATTTTAAAAAAAAAAAGAAAAGAAAAGAAAACTGAGGCATTGATAAAGTAACTTGCTTAAGGCTACAAGGTATTCCAAAGCAGACTCAAGATTCCAACTCAGGATGTGCGGCATTGGATTTTGCTTTTACATCACATTACACTGACAAAGGTGGGCAGCAGGTACCATGGAAACATACAGTAAAGAACTGAATGAGAGGCAGCACCCATACCTCAGTGAGTAGGACGCCAGCCACATACACCCAAGCTGGTGGGTTTGAACCCAGACCAAGGCAGCTAACAATGACAACTACAACAAAAAAATAGCCAGCCGCTGTGGCAGGTGCCTGTAGTCCCACCAGAAATCAACACTATGACTCACAGCTAGCTCCCACCCATTTCTGCTTCATGGGTCAGGAGTCTGTGGATGTGAAGATCAACAGATACAGTTCAGAGGATCTGGTGAAGGACTAGATGGGGAGAAGAACAAAACACCAGCCTAAAAAATTTTCCACCTCTGAAGATGACTTAATACTCAAAACAGGACTAGGGTACAACAATGCAGTGTGCTTCTAACTTTTAAAATTGAGAACCAAGTAGTAAAATCATTTTACTTGCCACTCAAAACACAAATACAAATAGTCTTCTTGGTGCTCAACAGTTGGTTGGTAGCAAAACTTAGATTCAAATCAATGAAATTCCAAATCCCATGCTGCAAATTGCTGCCTTATTTTCCAGAAAGAGTGGATCATAAAATCAATGTAGTGGGTTGTGACAAGCAGTTTTAAAAATGAAATAGAAAATAGAGGACATTACAGATAGTAAAGGAAACCATGGTTGCTTCCTGAAATTTTTGGTTTGCTTTTGTATTTATGTAAGTGTGCACTAAAGTTGTGATGCAAAATATTTCCCTTTGGGACTGTCTACCTACATTCCTTGAAGGGAATGAAAATAAATGTCATATTAACAGCCAAATGAGCTGCCTATACACACAGAGGCAACTCCGAGTGGGGAAGCAGTTAACAATTAAGAACAGAAAAGGTACAGGGCAGGAGCCTTCACAACAATTAACTTATTTATTCCTAATTGACAGATCACACACAGTTCGTGGAAGGCTGAGATTCTAAGTCACTGGTGTTTGGCTCGCGCCTGCGCCGCTACCCCAGTTGGTATGAACACCTAAGCACAACCCGCCACCCTCACGGGCGGTGACTCGGCCGACGCCCGCCAGTCGAAGGTCAGTGCGCTGCTGCCCCCAGGAAGGGCCCTAAGGGAGAGCAGGACATCCGCAACGATTCACTCGGCGACGGGACAAGCCCGCTCTCCTCTGAAACCTAGCTGCCGGGCTTTACCACCCAGTAGGGTATGATAGAGACCGCTGTACGCAGCACGCGCGTGGCTTGGCCCTCGCGAGCCACTATCCCATTCTCGCGCCATTCTCGCGATATTAATGGCCCGAGCCCTAAGACTTAGTCACTGACCAAATTTCCGCTACCTAAGGGGGTTCAATGCTGCGCGGGTCGGGACATTACCTGAGACAGGAGGCGCCTCCGCCATCCCGTGCTGCAGCCTAAAGCGAGCCTTACAGCTAAGCAAGCACTGTCACCCGGTCACGTGCCCCGGACTTCCGGCGCCACGGGAAGGTTCACTTCTCCAAGCCGGTAGACCGCCCAGGAGGTTGCGCGGCCGATATACACTGCGCGGCGCGTCCTTGACGTCAGACAGATGCGCCAGGCATCCAGCTAGAGGAGGGGACAGGTAGCTGGAGGTGGCGAGGATCGCAGGAAGGAAGGGGCTGGTATTTGCGTAATCGTTGTATTCTTCTTTTTGAGATTCGTTGTGCTCTCATACTGCCCTGCCCTTGATACAACCAGGCCTTCCCCTTGCCCGATCTAGGAAAGATTAAAAAGATGACACCTTGCTGGGCGCGGTGGCTTACGCATGTAACCCTAGCTAGCACTCTGAGAGGCTGAGGCGGGAGGGTTACTTCAGCTTGGGAGTTCGAGACCAGCCTGAGCAAAGCGACACTCCGTCTCTACCCAAAATAGAAAATTAGTGTGGCGTTCGCCTGTAGTCCAGCTACTCGGGAGGCTGAGGCAGGAGAATTGATTGAACCCAGGAGTTGAGCTTGCTATAAGCTAAGCTGACGCCAGCACTCTAACCTGAGCAACAGAGTGAGACTCTTGTTTAAAATAAAAAAAGAAAGACTCGGGTTAGCGCGGTTAGGGCGTTGGCCAGTGGGGCTGGAGGGTTTGAACTCAGCCCGGGCTTGCCAAACAACGACAACTACAGCAACAACAAAATAGCCGGGTGTTGTGGCGGGCGCCTTTGGTCCCAGCTACTTGGGAGGCTGAGGCAAGAGAATTGCTTAATTTAAGCTCAAGAGTTGAGGTTGCTGTGAGCTGTGATGCTACAGCACTCTACCGAGGGCAACATAGTGAAACTCTGTCTCAAAAATAATAATAAGACAGGAGAAGTCCAGACATCTCTAATAGTCTTGTAGCTGCTCCCTGTTAGTTTGATTACCTAACAAGGCCACCTTTCTTAGCCAAGCTTCTTCCTTTGGTATAACCTGCCTTGTCTCTAAACCTGTGGCCATGCTCCTAGCCTGCATTGTTTCTGTAACCTCAAAATGCTCTATAAATTTCTGTACCACAATGGGGGTTATTTGTTTTGAAGGTTTCTGTGTATATATGTTAAATAAATTTGTATGTCTTTTGTCCAGTTTATCAACCTTGTGTCAGTGATTTTCAGCAAACCTCCAGCAGAACAAAGGCCTTGGCCCCCACATCCTTTGCCCTTCCACCCACACAGCTTAAGTGGACCTCAGGAGTCAACTCAGACATCAACTTATTCCTAGAGTAGTTTAGGCTTTTTTTGTTTGTTTGTTTGTTAAAACAAACCAAAACATGGACATGAGAATTCCATAATTAGAAAAATTAGCAGGGGGCAGCACCTGTGGCTCAGTGAGTAGGGTGCTGACCCCATGTACTGAGGGTGGCGGATTCGAACGCAGCCCCGGCCAAACTGCAACAAAAAAATAGCTAGGCATTGTGGCGGGCGCCTGTAATCCCAGCTACTTGGGAGGCTGAGGCAAGAGAATCACCTAAGCCCAACAGCTGGAGGTTGCTGTGAGCTGTGACGCCATAGCACTCTACCCAGGGCGACTAAGTGAGACTCTGTCTCTAAAAAAAAAAAAAAAATTAACCAACTCAAGGAGCCCAAGTTCTTGAACACAAGTCTCTGCTTAGACCCAGAATCCTACATGTAACAGAGCACTGGCTTAATCCTCATCAATGGAAACCTCTGGAATCTTCCTACCAACTCTCTATTATGAACCCAGAGACTAAAAACAATCCTTCCCTACCTCCCATTCAGCCAAGGCTTTCCTGAAGTGACTGACAGTGGGAACATCAATTTCTTTCAGGGAGAATTCATATATCCACTACTCCAAGTGTAGCTAGCATATATGGCCTAAATGAAACAATCACAATCATTGACAGAGTATTTCCCAGAGTCTGATTTATTTAATCTCAACCAGTACCACAAGTGGGGAACTAAAAGTTCAGGACGTGTCACACCAAGCTTTACCCAATTCTTTGATACAGACTCTCCTCCACTGAGAAAAGACTATGTCCTTTCTGTCATTTAGTTTGTCACTCCTTTGAGAAAATACTCAAAGTAAAACAATTCTTGAGAATAAATAACTTTCAAGTAGGACAGTTTAAAGGGCAAATTTAAGAAAAAAATGATCTCATTCTGTAGAACATAAGTCTGTCTGAACTATACCATGACATTTGTATTACTAAATTGAGCACATTCAAGTGTGAAGCGTATGCAGTTGTAAAGTAATTCATTGATTCAGGCTTCCCTAATAATACAAAACAGATTCATTCATTCACATATGTTTTAATGTATACTCTGTCTTGGGCATTGCTTTAAGTGCTAGAGTACACTGATGGGAGATGAAAACTAGGAATACAAACAAAACAATTACAAAATGTTAGTGTTACAAAAGAAATAGGATAACAATGACAGAAGCTATCAGAATCTGGTTCAGAAAAGGTGGCTGGGCTTTGTTGGGCAGAATGGAAAATGAAATGAAGAAAGCCATGTGAAGGGTTAGGCAGAAGGGACAATATATGCAAAGGCTATGAGGAGAGAAAGAGCTTGATGTGTTCAAGGTATTGAAACTTCTTTAGATGGTGGGTGGAGAAACTGGAGAGGTAGGTAGGGAGAATGTTGTGCCTTGATATTGGATTTTATCCCCGAAACAATGTTCTTCAAAGGCTCTAAGCAAAGAAATGATATCTGATTTATACATAAAAGATTTCTTTTGCTTTCCTGGGTAGAATGAATAGGAACTGACAGGCCATTACCTTTTTGTATTATGCAAATGCAAAAGATAACAGTGGCCTTAGATTGAAATGATACCAAATGTGATGGAGAGAAGGGGACAGACCTAAAGCATTTTTGAAATAAAACCATTCTTTAGCTTTCAGACTTTCCCCAAACCAACAGATGTCATATCTTATTGTTTTAATTTGCTTTTCTCTGATTACTAATGAGTTTGAACATTTCTTGACAGCCTTTTGGGTTTCCTCTTTTTAAATTGCTTATCCATTAGCCAGGCATTAGTAGCACTTGCCCAAAGTCGTGGCAACTCAGTCCTAGCAGGAGGATCAATAGAGCCCAGAAATTGGAGACTACAATCAGCAAGACCAAGTCTCTTTAAAAAAACAAAAAGGAAAAGAAAAAAAATATTGCTTATCCATATCCATTGTCCACTTTCCAGTTGGACTGCTGTATTTTTATTGCTAATGGTTTCTTGTATGTTGTCAGTTTCAGAGACTTAAATTGTTTTCTCTTCCATTATGTCTATTAATTTTGTTCTTTGTTGAATCCAAATCCTGAATTTTGACAGGCCAACTCACCAAAAAAAAACCTTACTGTCATCTTTAAAAATTACCAGCGTATCGGTTTGGGTACTGCCAGGAGAGAAGAACCCAATTTATTGAGCAGGAACCACACATTTTTTTGAAAAGGGAAAAGTTTTATTTAAAGACACTTAACTGTAACAGGGGGCTGGAATAATAAGGGATTAGTCTATCTAGTTGCAGCCACTACCTGTAGGGCTGAGGTAAGAGTGTCCAAGAAAAGCCCAGACTACAGCTGAGGCACAGCCTTTTAGAGGATGTGCCTGTGGCTAACTAGGTGGCAAGGAAGTTGCCAGATATTCTTCTTCTGGAGTGTTGGTAAAAGTCGTTCTTGGGGAGGTATCTCATCAGAGGCACTCTACTATAAACCATCTGTGGAGAATGCCATAAGTTTCTGTCTACTGGCCACTATACACTGCAATAGCCAGGTAGTAAGGAAGTCATGTGCACTGTGGCACTAGATAATGGAGAAGTTACCCACACCACAGAGGCCTGTCCAACTGAAACAGCAGCAACAAGAAGCAAAACCCTTTCCTCTTGAGGTCTCTCTCCAGTGCCCTCTAGGGACAAAGCTTAATACCTGCCAGCTGGCAAAGGTTAAATATTTAAAGGGCTCTCCGTATCACAGAGCAGGTGCTAAACACAAATACAGAACTGAAAGGCAAACTCAGAACCAGGTACACTGGAAAATCTACTCGTTAGTTTCAAAACGTGTAATTAAATAGAAGTGAGCAAATATTTATCTTATTTTTCCTATACAAATAGTACTTTCACACAACATACAAAAACCTATGGCTAAAAGGTGCTGAAAGCAGTGTTCAGATGAAAATTTGTAGCTATAAATACTTATTAAAAAAATAAGTCGGCTCAGCGCCTGTGGCTCAAGCAGCTAAGGCGCCAGCCACATACACCTAAGGTGGCGGGTTCGAATCCCCAGCCCAGGCCCGCCAAACAACGATGGCTACAACCAAAAAATGGCCAGGCGTTATGGCGGGCGCCTGTAGTCCCAGCTACTTGCGAGGCTGAGGCAGGAGACTCGCTTGAGCCCAGGAGTTGGAGGTTGTTGTGAGCGTGATGCCAGGGTACTCTACCCAGGGGGATAGCTTGAGGCTCCGTCTCAAAAAAAAAAAAAAAAAAAAAGTCCACATAATGGACTATTATTCATCAATAAAAACAAATTAAGCTGAGGCAGTGGGGCACACCTATAGTCTCAGCTATGAGAGGCTGAGGCAGGAAGATTACATGAGCCCAGGAGTTTGAGTCCAGACTAGATAAAGCAGTGAGACCCCCATCCCTAAAAACAAACAAAAACACCAAAACAAATGAGCTATCAAGCAATGAGAAGATGTGGAAAAAACTCAAATGCATATTGCTATATTAAAGGGGGCAATCTGAAAAGGCTATAAACTATATAATTTTAACTACACAATATTTTGGAAAAGGCAAACCTATGATAATAGTAAAGAGATCAGAAGAAGTTAGTGGGGGAGAGAGAGATGAAGAGAGCACAGAGAATTTTTAGGGCAGTGAAACTATTCTGTATAATACTACAATGGTGAATACATGTATTTATAGTTTTTAAATCCTCTAGGGATGTGTATCAAGAGTGAACAATAGACCAGGCACAGTGGCTCACACCTGTAATCCTAGAACTCTGGGAGGCCAAGGCAGGTAGATTGCTTGAGTTCAGGAGTTTGAGACCAGCCGGAATAAGAGGGCACACGTAATCCCAGCTACTTGGGAGGCTGAGGCAAGAGAATCAACTGAGACCAAGCATTTGAAGTTGCTGTGAGCTGTGATACCACAGTACTCTACCCAGGGCAACAAAGTGCTCCCAACTAAAAAAAAAAAAAGGCAGCACCTGTGGCTCAAGGAGTATGGCACCAGCCCCATATGCTGAGGGTGGCGGGTTTAAAACCTAGCCCTGGCCAAAAAACTGCAAAAAAAAAAAAAATTTTTTTTTTTTTTGATAGAATTACCAAGAAAAAGGGAGAAGACTCAAATTACTAAAATTGGGGATGAAAGAGGAGGCATTGCTATTGGCCTTATAGAAATAAAAAGGTCAGCTTGGCACCTGTAGCACAGTGGTTACAGCATTAGCCACATACACTGAGGCTGGTGGGTTCAAACTCAGCCTGGGCATGCTAAACAACGACAACTGCAACAAAAAATAGCCAGGCATTGTGGTGGGCACCTGTAGTCCCAGCTACTTGGGAGGCTAAGGCAAGAGAATTGCTTAAGCCCAAGAGTTTGAGGTTGTTGTGAGATGTGATGCTACAACACTCTACCAAGGGTGACATAGTGAAACTCTGTCTCAACAACTACAACAACAACAACAAAAGAAATAAAAAGGTCAGTATGACTTATGAGCAACTGTATGTCAACAAATTAGATTAGGCTTGGCAGTTAGGGTGCCAGCTACATACACCGGAGCTGGCAGGTTTGAACCTGACCCAGGCCTGCCAAACAACAATGACAATTACAACCAGAGAATAGCAGGGTGTTATGGCAGGCGCCTGTAGTCCCAGCTACTTGGGAGGCTAAGGCAAGAGAATTGCTGAAGCCCAAGAGTGTAAGGTTGCTGTGAGCTATGACGCCACAGCACTCTACTGAGGGCAACATAGTAAGACTCTTATCTCAAAAACAAAAATGAAAACAAAAACAAATTAGATTAGATGCAGTTGACAAATTCCTAGAAAGACACAAACTTCCAAAACTGACTCAAGAATAAATGGAAAACCTGAAGAAACCTATAACAAGTAGAGTGAATTAGTAATCAAAAACTTCCCATAGGCTGGGCGTGGTAGCTCATACCTGTAATCCTTGCACTCTGGAAGACCAAGGCAGGAAGATCACTTGAAGTCAGGAGTTAAGAGAATAGCCTCAGCATGAGTGAGACCCCCATTTGTACTAAAGTAGAAAAATTAGCCAGGCATTATGCTGGGTGGCTGTAATCCTAGCTACTAAGGAGGCTGAGGCAGGAGGATTGCTTGAGCCCAGGAATTTGAGGTTGCTGTGAGCTAATGTGATGCCATGGCCCTCTGGCCTAGGCAACAGAATTAGAAGAATTAGAGTGACTCTAATTAGTGAGATTCTGTCTCAAAAAAAATAACAACAACAACAACAAAAAAATCCGAAATAAAAACTTCCCATAAAGAAAAGCCCAGGCCCAGATGGCCTCACTAGTGAATTCTACCACATGTTCAAAGAGGAATGAATACCAATCTTTTACAAAGTCTTCCAAAAACTTGGGGAGGAGGGAGTGACTTCCCAAATCATTTCATGGATGAGAATCTTTACCTCAGAGCAATCACCACCTACCCTTTCACTGCAGAAATTGATGGTAACAGCCCAGACTACTTCTATATGAAATCGGATTCAGAATGATCAGGCACCCTAGAGCAATAATTCTTAACCTTGGCTACAACTAAAAACTACGTAGGGAGATTTTAAAAATCCAAATGTCCACACTGTATCTAGATATATTATATCAGGATCTACAGGGGTAGGATTCAGGCAACACTGTTTTTAAATAACTCTCTAAGTGATATAACTACAAGAAAATATCAAACAGCAGTTCTCAACCTGTGGGTCATGACCCCTTTGGGGGTCTTCTGCATATCAGATATTTACATTATGATTCATAACAGTAGCAAAATTACAGTTATCAAGTAACAACGATAATAATTTTATGGTTGGGGGTCACCACAACATGAGGAACTGTATTAAACGGTCACGGCATTAGGAAGGTTGAGAACCACTAATATAAAAGGATATGGATAACAGAAGTACCAAATTTCTACTCTATTAGATCATTCCAAATCCTTTACTCCTGCCAAATTTTCAGGGCTGACAGATTAAACAACCTACAACAACCTGTAGGTTAACAAGTGAAATACTGACCAGTGAGGTTGTCTAGTGGGGGGTATAGGAGTAATGATCAGAAGCTTTGTGGTGCCTGGGGCTCTTTACTACAGGACTCCACCTCTCTACTTTTCCTTACGTTCACTGACATTAATGTAAACCATGCATGCACTTTGGCTTTTACTCAATTATGGGAAGAATTACAGTGACAAAATTAAGGACTCTTCAGGTAGGTGGAAACTGCATGAGCAGAGGTGAGGAATCATGACTATAGGGTGGTAGAAACAAAACAATTATTAGAGCACAAAATTCAAAAGTGGGACAGGTCATACAGGTTATAAAGGAATTATTCAGAACTTATTCTTTTAACCTGGATGGAGGTGAAACACATTTTCTCTAAAAGTATCACAAGAATGTAAAAGCAAATATCCAATGTACTCAGGACTAATATGAAGCCAGTAGACAATCTAATACATATCCATGTAGAAGAACAACTCAATTCAATTCAAGTTGAGGAGGGGGGAGCAAGGAAGGGGAGAGAGGGAAGGAGGGGAGGGGATTGATGTGCTCCCATTTAATGGGCACAATGTAAAGGTATATAGCACATTTTTTGGGTGCGGGGCCCAACTACAAGAGGGACTCGACCTAACAAATGCAAATATTGTAACCTAGTTGTTTGTACCCTCACATTACCTGAAATATAAAAAAGAGAGAGAGAGAGAGAGATGGAGATTTGGCTTTACTGCCCAACCAGGAGTGCTGTAGCAGGATCATCACTCACTGTAGCCTTGAGCTCCTGGGCTCAAGTGATTCGCCCACCTCAGCCTTCTAAATAGATAGGACTGCAAACAGGAGCCACCATTTCCAACTGATTTTTAAAACAATGTTTAGTAGAGATGAAGTTTACACTATGTTGTCTAGGCTGGTCTTGAACTCCTGGCCTCAAACCATTCTCCTACCTTGACCTCCCAAAGTGTTAGGATTGCAGGTGTGAGCCACTGCATCCAGCCTATTCAGCAAGTGACAGGAACCTAATTCTAACTAGTTTAAAGCAGAAAAGGGAGTTTACTGGCAGAATCCTCAGGGAGCCCATAGAATCAAAGGAAGGGTTGTAAACACCTGGAACACTGACAATTTCAAGGATGAAAATTCAGAGTTCAGTGTCATGAGGATTCTTTCATTCTGTCTCTCATCTTGGCTCTTCTCTGGCCTCAATCTTTCAAGCTTCTCATGCTGTCAGAGTTATTTAAAAAAAATAGACTCAATGGCTCGGTGCCCATAGCACAGTGGTTATGATGCCAGCCACATACACCAAGGGTAGAGGGTTCCAACCAGGCCTGGGCCTGCTAAACAATGACAACTGCAACAAGAAAATAGCCGGGCATTGTGGCTGGCACTGGTAGTCCAGCTACTTGGGAGGCGGAGGCAAGAGAATCGCTTAAGCTCAAGAGTTTGAGGTTGTTATGAGCTGTGCTGTTGCTATAAGCACTCTACTGAGAGTGACATGATGAGATTCTCTCAAAAAAAAAATAAAAGTAGATTCAGATAGGCACAGCCTGCTCACATAGAAACTCCTATATGCTGGAAGAGTAAAGACAGTGCTACTCTAAAATCAGCATACTCCTAATAATCACGTGGTTAGAATGGGGTAGGCAGTTTCCTAAAAGAAAGAGAATGATGTTTTGAAAAGACTAAGCAATAAACCATTACAGATAGGCAGAGGCCAGGTCATAGGCAACTTTTTAAGTCCTGCTGGGGGTATTATAGAATCTTATTCTGACATAAGAATTTAAGTCAGATTTGTATTTTATTTATTTTGAGAAAAGAATCTCACTTTCTCACCCTTGGTACAGTGCTGCGGCATCATAGCTCACAGCAACCTCAAACTCTTGGGCTCAAGTGATCCTTTGCCTCAGCCTCCCAAGTAGGTGGGATTACAGGTACCTAACACGATACCTGGCTATTTTTAGAGATGGGGTCTTGCTCTTGCTTAGGCTGGTCTCAAACTCCCAAGCTCAAGCAATGGACTCAAAGAGAAATGCTTGCTGAGAGGGAACACCAAGAGCTTAATTTGTATATGTTAGATTTTAGGTAACAGCATTTAAATGACAATGCTCAGAACTGAAAGTATGGGCTGCAGGTCTAGGCTAATGACAGTTATTTTGCATTAGTCCATAGGTAATAACTGAAATAGTGGGTGACATTTCTCAAGGAGCACATGGACTAAAATTATTATGGAAGAAATACTTAAGGAGATGAGTGAAAAAGAGGGGTGGTGCCTGTGGCTTAGTGGGTAGGGCAATGGCCCCATATACCGAGAGTGGTGGGTTCGAACTGCAACAAAAAAATAGCTGGGCATTGTGGCGGGTGCCTGCAGTCCAAGCTACTTGGGAGGCTGAGGCAAGAGAATTGCCTAGGCCCAGGAGTTGGAGGTTGCTGTGAGTTATAATGCCACAGCACTCTACCAAGGGCAATAAAGTGAGACTCTGTCTCCAAAAAAAAAAGAGAGAGAAAGAGATGAGCATGGAAGAGAATAAGTGGCCACATTAGAAGAAAAACCAGAACTGAGAGAAGCCAAGCAAGACTTCACTTGAGAGGGTAAAGTTATAGGTCTAAACCTATAACTAGACTATGGACTCTTAAAGAGAGGAACTGTGTAGCGGCGCCTGCGGCCCAAAGAAGTAAGGTGCCGGCCCCATATGCTGAAGGTGGCAGGTTCAAACCCAGTCCCAGCCAAAAACTGCAAAAAAAGAGAGAGAAACTGTGATTGCTCTTGTTATCTCCTGGGCTAGTATAGAGACTTTTACAAAGCTGGCATTCATAAATGTTTATTAGTTTAATCTGTAGACACATGAAAGTCTGATGCACATGGCACAATGGCCAGGCTGGAAGGGAAATGCTGTTGGCAAGAGGTTGAAGATGGGAAGATAAGATCATCAAATACCCTGAAATCAGGCAGGAGTTTGAACTTGCTGTAGCGATCCAGGCATCTACCAAGAAAAGAATGAATATCTGCTTTTTGATTATCAATAATCCCGTAATGAAAAGAGCATGTTGCAGTTAAAGTACTTACAACCATTACCTCAATTAATCTTGATAAAATCTTTGTGAGTTAAGCACAATTTTGCTAATAAGGAAATAGAAGTTTAGGGAAGTTGAGCAGACCAGTCTGTATTTAGTAGATGGTAGATCTCCCAAGGCCCAAGCCCAAGTTGTTCCTTGCTATTTTCTCTCTAACACAGCACTACTGGTTAATTTGGTTTCTGGAGTAAAGTCTTAAGCTGGAGTGATATTATTAAAATGATATCCTTTTGAAAAATATTTATTGAGTATAAATAAATGTCCTATACATTAAATATCAAGAAATATTCATTATTGATTACAAGTCAGGCTGTAATACTGAGGGAACCATAGAATCAAGATATCTACTCATGATACAGTAGTTATTCCATTCTCACATTGGACACAGTAATGATTTGCTCACAAGACACAACAAAACTCATCAGAAAAAGACTATCACTTTAACAGACCTATAATGTCACAACAGAAAATGTTTTGTTTTGTTTTTTTAGAGACAGAATCTCACTTTGTCACCCTCGGTAGAGTGCTGTAATGTCATAGCTCACAGCAACCTCCAGCTCTTGGGCTTAGGGATTCTCTTGCCTCAGTCTCCCAAGTAGCAAGGACTATAAGTGCCCGCCACAATGCCCGGCTATTTTTTATTATTGTTGCAGTTTGGTGGGGGGCAGGTTTGAACCCACCACCCTCAGTACATAGGGCCAACACCCAACTCACTGAGCCACAGGCGCCGCCCAGAAATTGTTTTTTTTGTTTTGTTCTTAGAGACAGAGTCTAACTTTGTTGCCCCTGGTAGAGTACTGTGGCATCACAACTCACAGCAACCTCAAACTCTTGGGCTCAAGTGATTCTCTTGCCTCAGCCTCCCAAGTAGCTGGGACTACAGGTGCCCGCCACAACGCCTGGCTAGTTTTTAGAGATGAGGTCTCACTCTGGCTCAGGCTAGTCTCAAACTTGTGAACTCAGGCAACCCATCTGCCTTGGCCTCCCAGAATGCTGGGATTACAGGCATGAGCCACCATGCCCAGCCTTAGAAAATGGTTTAGAATCAGAATATGAACAGCCCCGATAATTTTATCTCTGTCTTATCAATTTATCATACAGTTAACACTGTTAAAGATTTTAAAGATTCCCATTTCCTTGATTTTATTTTAAATGATCACTAAGTCATACAAAGATACTTTTAAGTAAGTTAGTCTTTCATAGGAGAAAAAGGAATCAAATTTTAGTACAAAGAAAGCATCTCCAAAGGGATGAGTCTCTTACTGGGAAGAAAAAAAGCAATGTAATTAACCTTTCTTTCAAAGAAAAGAAAAAAACCTAAATCTGTTATGGAAATTTCGGAAAGATAACACATTTCCCAGTCCCACAATGTATGTTCATTTTATACGAGGTACTTGAATGATGCAAGTCTATGAAGCAGGAATCTGTGGCAATCCAAATTCATCCACCAGAACTCCATCCTGTGAAAAAGAAGCAATACTTAGTGCCATTATTTTTCACTTGATAAAAAAAAAATGATTATAATCATTTAATAGCCAAAACTCACTTGCAAGTATTTAATCAATCAAAACTAAAATCCCATCCATAAGATAAGAATGAGCTTTGGGATAAGAGGTGAAGGAGAGGGTGATGAATCAGAAAAAGAACTAGAAGGGATCAAAAGGGGGGTTGTCCTTTGCAGGGTAAGATAAGAGTAAAAGAGGGAGAAAGAAATGTAAAAGTAAACCTGGAAAAGGGAAAAGGAAGCTGGTATATAGGCCAGTACCCTACTCAATGAGCCACAGGCGCAGCCCAGAAAATGCTTTTTTTTGTTTTGGAGTAAAGGCTGAGGATGTAGGCCTTGCCTCCAGATTTTCGTTTTCACTCTGACCCCTAATGCGGACCAGGCAGTCAATTCCATATCATACTTTACTACAAAATCATAGGCAGTGATACCACTATCAATTAGACCCGTATGTCTAGCCAGGCATAGTGGCTCACACCTGTAATCCTAGCACTCTGGAAGGCTGAGGTAGGTGAATTGCTTGGCTCAGGAGTTCAAGACCACCCTGAGCAAGAGTGAGACCCCATCTTTACTAAAAATAGAAAAACTAGCAGGTGCTGTGGTGGGTGCCTGTAGTCCCAGCTACTTGGGAAGCTGAGGTAAAAGAATCACTTGGGCCCAAGAGTTTGAGGTTGCTGTGAGCTGTAACACCACAGCACTCTACTGAGAGTGACATAGTGAGACTCTGTCTCAAAAAAAATAATAAAATGAAATAAATAAAGTAAAATTAAAATAAAAGCAAAATAAAAATAACATAGATGTTTCAGGGGCTTATTACTAAGGAATTGAAAAGATGGGCTATCATAGCATTAACAAAATTTATTTCAAGGAGGCGCCTATGGCTCAGTAAGTAGGGCGCCAGCCCCATATACCGAGGGTAGTGGGTTCAAACCCGGCCACAGCCAAACTGCAACAAAAAATAGCCAGGCATTGAAGCTGGCGCCTGTGATCCCAGCTACTCCGGAGGCTGAGGCAAGAGAATCGCCTAAGGCCAAGAGCTGGAGATTGCTGTGAGCTGTGATGCCACAGCACTCTACTGAGGGTGACAAAGTGAGATGCTATCTCTAAAAAAAAAAAAATAATAATAATAAATAAATGTATTTCATATGTGCTGAGAAAAAGCAACCTATGCACCTGGAACCCTGAAGTGGCCAAAGAGGTGGGCATGGAATGTGGTAGGCAGCAAAGAAAGGTTCCAGGCTTAAGGGAGAAGGGAGGGGTATGAGAGAGGAAGATGCACATTCACAGAACTCAGCTAAAAGGGACCTGAGAAATTACCTGCTTCCTTCCCTTTACTCTCTACATTTTATAGGTGGGAAAAACTGATGAGGTTCAGAAAGCAGACATGAATTTCTATAGGGCTGGAACTGGCTTCCACTTAAATATTCTATTTATTATATTGTGCACACTCAATATGCATGTGGGGAAAAAGGCAAACAACAGTGCTATAAATATCCAGAGGCAATAGAAAAAAAACCTGTGCCAGGAACAAAGACAGAATGACTGAGATTTTATAAGCAGTAAAATAATTTTATTTATAATAATAACAACCACGTAGATTTGGACAGTGGTTTAAGTTTGCAAAGTCTTTTACATATAAGATCTGATTTGCTTAACACAACAATTAGGTGAGATACTTGTAATTACCTGTGTTTTATATATGCAAGGAATAGAAAAGCTCAAAACAGCTAAGGGTTTGTCATAGTGCCAAGTATGCTGATTCTTTTTTTGTTTTGCTTTGTTTTCTTGAGGTTTAATTTACCATCTTGACCATTTTTAAGTGTACGGGTCAGTGGTATAAATAGATTTATATCCTTTCCCTCACCTTCATCTTCCCCTTCCTTCTTCCCCTTCCTGTCATATCATCATGATAGCCACAATTTTAGTTCCCACAAATGAGTGAGAACACACAAAGGGAAAGAGATTATTCATTTCTATTTTCAAAATAAAAGATGACCACTATAAGAAATTTTCAAGGAGGGGCAGATATGATGGCTTATCCTATAATCCCAGTGTTTTAGCAAGCTGAGGTCTGTGTCTGGCTTAATCCAATGGCCTCCAGCTTCATCTATGTTGCTGAAAATGCCAGGACTTCACTTTTTATACAGCTAAATAATATTTACTTGTGTATATAAACATTTTCTTTACCTGTTTATCCATTAATAAGCACTAAGTTTGATCCCATATTTTGGCTATTGTGTCCTGATTCTTGATTCTTTTACCTTGTTGAATTATAACCTTTCTATATTAAGTTTTATACTGAAATTATTAATGCCTAGGGTAAAAAAAAAAATCCACTCAATAATTAACTAGTGTGTCTGAAGAGTGAGATTTTTTTAACACTGCTGTCTAGCAAACCTCATGCATGTGTTGCTAATGCTTTTCTAGGAAATGTCTAAAACCTATCAACAGTACCCAGTACTAGGTCATAAAGATGATTATATCGGTTATTTATTTATTTATTTTAGAGACAGGGTCTCACTTTGTCATCCTTGGTAGAGTGCCATGGCATCACAGCTTACAGCAACCTCCAACTCTTGGGCTTAGGTGATTCTCTTGTCTCAGCCTCGCAAGCAGCTGGGACTACAGGTGCCTGCCACAACGACTGGCTATTTTTTGTTGCAGTTTGGCCAGGGCCAGGTTTGAACCTGCCACCCTTGGTATATGGGGCCAGCGCCCTACTCACTGAGCCACAGGCACCACCCAATTATATAGGTTACACAAATTATTAATGTATAAAAACATTCTTGAGCTTCAGTGACACTATTTAATACAGTCAGTTCATCATCCAATGCAGGAAAACTGGGCTCTCCAGGGTTCCCAAAATAATGACCAGGACTGTCTTTCCTTGTTCTAATTTAAGGCTACCTTTTAGAATCGCAGACTGATGGTCAAGCACAAAACCTTACCATTTTGCATAGACACATAAATAGAAAAAGCTTTCACCTTGTTTTTTGTGTCAGTGGGAACACCTTCTGGAATTGCAGGTGCAGATGCTGCTTCATCCAAGTAGGAACTATCTTCATCAGCTAGAAGCTCATCACCCAGTGCATCCAATTCTGAGATTGAAATAGCATTTCAAAAATAAGTAAGAAAGAAAATTGGTAGCTAATGTTAAGAATGTTAGCCAAATGATTTGTAATGAGATGAAAATTTAATCCAAAGGGAAAGGGATTATTAATTTCTATTTTCTTTTTTTTTGAGACCAATGTTTTAGGAGTCTGAAGTGCGAGGATCACTTGAGGCCAGGAATGCAAGACCAGTGTGGGTAACATAGCAAGACATCTCCAATTTCCTCCCTAACCCCTGGGTCTCTACAAAATACTTAAAAATTAGCTGGGCATGGTGTCATATGTCTGTAGTCCTGGCTACTCTAAAGGCTGAGGAAGGAGGATTGCTTAAGCCCAAGTTCCAGCTCGGGTGACAGAGCAAGACCCTATCTCTAAAAATAAAAACTAAAAAATAAAAAAGAAGAAATGTTCAAGGAAACGTGATAAAAATCTATGAAATACAAAAAGCAAAAATAAAAGTAAAATAACCAGCCTTTTCTTTGTCATGGCAATGGGGACCAATTCATTGTCCATGGCGAATGTATCTTGCTCTGTAAACCTCTTTCTTCCTCAATAAACTGTTTCATGGTTGTGGGGGATGAAGGGGAATAAAACAACCATTTCTTCACAGGTCACAGGTCTCAGTACAGGCAGTCCCCGAGTTACAAATATCTGACCTATGTACAATTCTCATTTACGAATGGAAGCTATTACAGTAAGTCCCCAAGTTACAGTCATCTGACTGACATACAACTTGCACTTGTGAATGGCAGCTATTAAAGGTTATAGGTAAATGTACCTATTCCAACTTACATACAAATTCAACAAACCTACAGAATCTATGTCATTCATAACCTGGGGGCTGCCTGTATTTCTAAGACTCTAGGATTATCAGTTGACCATTTCAAACTAGAAAATTCTCACAGTAACAAATATAAAAAATTCTCTTATTTATTGATGGACTTGAAAGAAGAGAGTGAAAGAGGGCATGAGATTGTTGTATGTTGTATGACCATCACATGAACTCAGACTTTTAAAGTGAGTTGGAAGTAGCCAAGAGAAATGACAATAACAGGTACAGACTCATCAAGGGAAACTCAAGCAGAAATAAAATAGTAAGAAAATTAATGGAAAAAAAAAAGTTCTAGGTAAAAACAGACAACAGAGAGAAAGCAGCAGCAGTAACGTGACAGGAATCATTTGCTAGAAACCAGGGTAGGCTGGTTCTGCCATCTATCAGTTGCCCATGCTAGAGACTGATGATCATCCTTGATACCTCCCACCTGCTCCCCATCCAATCATTAAGTGTTGCCCATTCAACCTCCTAAAATTTCTTCATTCTGTCTACTTCTGTTTCTGCTACCACCCTAGTCTCAGCTGCTAATATCTCTTATGTGACTAAAGCAATAACTTTTAGACTACTCTCTGAGGCTACACAACAACCCTTCCTATTTTTTCAGGCTAACTCCTACTCATCCTTCAGGTCCCATACCTGTCCTCCACTACTAACTAGATTAGATACCCCTGTTATTGATCCCATGGTACCCCATATTTCTTCCCTATAGTTGGTGCTCTAGTAATTACTTACTTAAAGCAAATAGTTTATGTTTCTCCCCCGATAGAGAAGCTTCATGAATGCAAAGATCATATTTGTTTTCTCCAGTGCTGAATCTATAGCACCTAGTACAGTGCCTGGTATATAGCAAATGCATACGAAGTATTTGCCAACTACTATTTCTTAATCTGCTTTGCTGTTCTAAAAGAAAGGACTCCAAGTAGGGAAACAGGGAGACTAAAATCAAAAGGAACATACCAGGGAAAGGTCACACTGACAACACTTACAGAAACCAAACACTAAGTTAGCCCTTTGCCTGGACTTTCCTTCAGAGTTTATCGATCCCACTGTTGTTAGTGGAGTATGCAGTTCTCATGTGGCTGCTTCACAAGCTCTCTGCCCACAGATTGTACCACAAACTAATTTTCAGGGACTCCAAATAGGAATTTTTAGTAGCATTTGGGAAAAGGTCCCAATTGTTCATTTCAGACTCTTAAACTCAATATACATTGCTTTTCTCATAACTTACCAGCTTCCAGGTCATCTTCATCTAATTCTGGGGTGCCATAACTGCGACTCAGTGCTTCTTGGATTTCATTTGCATCTTCCATCATATCCTCTAACTGGTCTTGTAAATCCTACAGAAATATATATAACAAGGTTTTCATTCATTTTTTACAAGTCTTCCCTACCTATCTCCTTCCTCTATCAGTGGTTCTCAACCTTCTTAATGCCTTGACCCTTTAATACAGTTCCTCATGTTGTGGTGACCCTCAACCATAAAATTATTTTTGAACGAGGAACTATGTTAAAGGGTTGCAACATTAAGAAGGTTGAGAACCACTGCCCTACACTCTCCTTTGAATCTTAAAAATGAGCAATTTGAAAAAAGATAGTGCATAATGGGTGGCGCCTGTGGCTCAAAGGAGTAGGGAGCCGGCACCATATGCTGGAGGTGGCGGGTGCAAACCCAGCCCCAGCCAAAAAAAAAAAAACCGCAAAGAAAAAAAAAAGATAGTGCATAGAAAATGCCTCACATGGCTCGGCACCTGTGGCTCAAGTGGGTAAGGCACCAGCCACATACACCTAAGGTGGCGAGTTCATATCCAGCCCGGGCCCGCCAAATAACAATGACGGCTGCAACCAAAAAATAGCCAGGCATTGTGGTGGGCGCCTGTGGTCCCAGCTACTTGGGAGGCTGAGGCAGGAGACTCGCTTGAGCCCAGGGGTTGGAGGTTGCTGTGAGCTGTGATGCCATAGCACTCTACCCAGGGGGATAGCCTGAGGCTCTGTCTCAAAAAAAAAAAAAAAGAAAAAGAAAATGTCTCACACATATAACATTTCAACAACTGTTAGTTTATATTTCCCTTAACCTAGGGAAATTGCTAACCTTGGCTAGCAATTGCTTTTAGTCAAAAACTGAGCAGAGACTTCCTGATAGGACAAGTTTAATCTTAAATGTTCCTTCTAATTAAAACTATTAGAAAGAGTACTTAAATAATTATTTAAAAATTAGAAGCACATAGCACTCTGGGAGGCTAGGACAGGTAGATTGTTTGAGCTCAGGAGTTCCAGATCAGCCTTAGCAAAAGCAATACTCTGTTTCTACTTCAAGTAGAAAAATTAGCCAGGCATAGTGGC
Source organism: Otolemur garnettii (assembly GCF_000181295.1). Taxonomy (NCBI): domain Eukaryota; kingdom Metazoa; phylum Chordata; class Mammalia; order Primates; family Galagidae; genus Otolemur; species Otolemur garnettii. The sequence goes on from NW_003852567.1 coordinate 2,750,724, forward strand.
AGGCGCCTGTTGTCCCAGCTACTTGGGAGGCTGAGGCAGGAAGACTGCTTGAACCCAGGAGTTTGAGGTTGCTGTGAACTAGGACAAGGCCATGGCACTCTAAGCTAAGTAATAGAATGTGACTCTGTCGCAAAAAGAATAAGAAAAAAAATCAGAAGCCCAAAGATTTCACCTATAATAACCACAAATGTTTCTGACCCACATCATCTCCCTCCTATTTTTGGTGGCAAAATGTTAACTTAAAAACGAAGAGTAGAATTGGTCAGCTTGCTTTTGATTTTCAAGTGTCTCATGGAAATCAACAATCCTACTGCAAGATGCCCATCAGTTCTCTACTATTCTAGGAAGTTTTACTTGAAACATTAAATGAAACAACATCTAAACTTATATTTTTCTAGTTAACAGAGAAAAGACAGTAGTACTTCAGATAAGCAAATTACTCTTCTCAAGTCTGCCAAAGACAGACAACATTGTGTAGGTGGGAGACAGACAACCACAGGCCAAAAGTGGAGAGAAACACAAAAACTCAAAAAAGCCAAAGTTTCTCCTACTTCAGCTCTAACTAAAACACAAAAAGGAACCCTAAAAGCAGAAAATAAAATTACATTTCATTATATTTTATTACCAAATACTGCTACAAAAAAAGGCAAGCATATACAGAACATCTTTCTCAGTGCATCTCCTAGAAGATATCCTGAAGATATCCATGTGAGCAGACACTTGTGGAGGATTAGAGATGGCCAAGGACAGTCTAAGGAGAGGCGCTTGAAAAAAGTAAGAGGGTGTAATGACTTCACTCTTCCTAAATATCAGTGCTGCCAGAGAATAAAGTTAATTTCTCTAGTATAAAGTAATTGCTCACTTAACAAATACTGCTTGAATTGGACAGGACTGCTTTCTCTTCTTTAATACCCTCCCATTCATCAACCATCAGATACTTTCTGAGCCAGGCCAGGCATTGTTCTGGGCATCCGGAATACAACAGTGAACAAAATCAAGTTCCTGCCCTTCAGGAAACAGTCATTTTAGTCAGAGGTAAAAAAGCCCTGTTATATATGCAGAAAGAAAGCCTCTTCCCTTTGATCAGTCACTACCTACTCCATCTGCTATCTCTGCTTGCCGCTTGAGCTGTTCACCTGATAGTTGAGAGCACCCAAGCTCTTAGGGTTCACCCCCCTCGCTAAAACCCAATCTCAAGAAGAAATCCTAATTTTAAGGAACTAACAACACTATTAAAAATCTAGAGAGAATTACTAAAAAAGGGAGCCAACTCTATGTCAGGAGTTTTAAGCACTTTACAATACATATCCTCATTCAGTACTTGTCACTATCCTGGGAGGCAGGCAGCAACACTGCTATTTTACAATAGAGGAAAGAGACTTCACTAGTTCATTTATTTCATCCTCATAATACAGATGCTTCTTTGTTTATGGTGGAGTTTACACCACAATAAACCCACCATAAGTTGAAAATATTGTTAAGTAGAAAATAAATTTAATATACTAGCCTAAAAGCATCATAGCTTTTCCTAGCCTACCTAAAACATGCTCAGAACTTACACTACAAAGCCTATTTTAAAATAGTGTGTTGGGTGTCTCATGCACTTTATTGACTATCCTGAACGTGAAAAACAGAATAGTTGCACAGGCACTTAAACAAAGAAGCATCTGTAAAGGTTTCCTCTATGGTTTCAACTGGCTCGGCGCCTATAGCTCAAGCAGCTAAGGTGCCAGCCACATACACCAGAGACAGTAGGTTCGAATCCAGCCTGGGCCTGCTGAACAACAATGACAACTGCAACCAAAAAATAGCCAGGCGTTGTGGTGAGCGCCTATAATCCCAGCACTTGGGAGGCTGAGGCAAGAGAATCGCATAAGCCCAGGAGTTGGAGTTAGCTGTGAGCTGTGATGCCACAGCACTCTTCCCAGGGTGACAGCTTTAGGCTCTGTCTCAAAAAACAAACAAACAAACAAAAAACTATGGTTTCTACTACATGCATATTGTTTTCACACCATCGTAAAGTTAAAAAATCCTAAAGTGAATCATCAGAAGTTGGAGATCATGAGTACTTGTTTGTGGTATCAGGATCCTTGTATCAACAATGAGGATACCGCGATCTCCGATATCCTTCCAAAGTTACTCTTACTAGAAAATGGCAAGCCTGCAATTTGGTCCCTTTTCTGTGCTCTTCCCAATATACACACATTCGTTTGGATTCTTTCAAAAACTAGTATATGTCTGACCTCGATCTGGTCAATTTTCACTTGCTTGTATGCTTTTTTCATTTCTTTTACTCCCAGTTTCATAGCATCAACCTAAAAAAAGGTAGAAGAAAACACAATATTTCAACAAGTCATATTGGTTAAACTGTCTTTTAAAAAACATAAGAACATAAGAGGAAAAAAATAAAATATGAAAAGGTAGTTTGGAAATACCGTGGTCTTAGTGTCCTTCAATGACTGGATGGTGTAATTGGCTTGTTCCATGTTAAAAGACTGTTGGGCGAGATTGTCCCGCTGCTGCTCATACCTTTTTAAGAGTCAATTGAGAATGGCAAATGTGAGCCACATAGAAATCTTCAGGAAGAAATGCTAACTTTAAGGAACTAATAACATTATTTAAAATGTATCCCCCACTAAACAAGAGAATTTTCTTATAAAAAAAAAAAAAACCTTAAATATTAATATACAGAAAAATTGGCAAAAAACAATTTAACCACTCTAACACAAATATCATTTGATGTGTCTCTCCAATCTTTTTTACTTTGCATGTATACTCATAGGTTGCTTAATGACAGGGATATGTTCTGAGAAATGCATCATTAGGCAATTCTGTCCCTGTGTGAACATCTCAGGGCAATGGTCCCCAACTTTCTGGCACAGGGACCCGTACCACGGAAGAGAATTTTTCCCTGGATGGGGGTTGGGAAAAAGGGTTTTGGGATGATTCAAGTGCATTACAGGCATTAGATTCTCACAAGGAACGCGCAACCCAGACCCCTACATATGCAGTTCATAGTAGGTTTCATGCTTCTGTGAGAATCTAATGCAGCTGCTCATCTGACAAGAGGTGTGGGTAGAGCTTAAGGAGTGATGTGAACAGTGGGGAGAAGCTGTAAATACAGTTGAAGCTTCGTTCACTTGCCTGCTGTTCACCTCCTGCTGTGTGGCCCAGTTCCTAACAGTCCATGGACGGGCATTAGTCCACAGCCCAGGGGACAGGGTCCACAGTCATAGAGTGTGCTGACCGAAACCCAGATGATATAGCCTACTCCATGCCTAGGCTATATGGTAAATAGACTACAATCAAGTACAGCATGTTGGTGTGCTGAATACTGTAGACAATTATAACTCACTGGTAAGTTTTTGTGTATCTAAACATAGAAATGGTACAGTAAAAATATGGCATTATAATCTTATGGGACCACATCAACATATATGGCATCTGTCACTGACTGAAATGTTGCTATGCTGCAAATGACTGTATCTTAGTTATAACATTATTTGACACTTAATATATAGCATTTGCTTTTGTTGGTATGTTGCCACATACCTTAATATATGCCTTTAGAATTATTTACTATGATAAATTCCCAGAAGAGAAAATCTTAGGGCAAAGGGTAAGACTATTATTAAGGCTCTCCATATGTATAACTGAATGTTTTCCAGTAGATTTAACTCATGAGGACAAGTATTATATTTCTTTTTCTTTTCTTTTTTTTTTTTTTGGCAGTTTTTGGCTGGGGCTAGGTTTGAACCCGCCACCTCTGGCATATGGGGCCAGCGCCCTACTCCTTTGAGCCATAGGCGCTGCCTAACAAGTATTACATTTCATTTATCTTGTATCCATAATATGTTTTCTGAAATAAAGTTTGAATCAAATCATAATACCAGCTCAAAGACTTATGTTACTGTGGTCCTTATACAATATAATACTTGACTATCTATCCAACGAGAAGAAAATGGTCAACTCATGGTATAGGCACATGGTAGAGTATTATGATTCCATTAAAAAGTATAGCTGGGTACACGGAAGCTGGCAGGTTTGAGCCTGGCCTGAGCCAGCCAAACAACAATTACAATGGCAACAAAAAATAGCCAGGCGTTGTGGCC
>NW_003852567.1:2755435-2788415 GCF_000181295.1 Otolemur garnettii
GTGGCACACACCTATAGTCCTAGTTACTCAGAAAACTGAAGTGGGAGAACTGAGTCCAGGAGTGTTACAGGGAGGTGACAATACTACTGCACTCCACCCTACGTGACAGAGTGAGACTTTGCCTCTTTGAAAAAAAATAAAAGGAAGCAGTAGAGAGATATCAACAATCTTGTTCTTTATTTGCTGATCTTGTCTGACCTCTATAATTTTGTAGATGATCCCATGAGCTGAACAGTCCACACAGGTAAGCACTAAAAATAATACTTGGCTTCTGCTCAAAATTGGGACATAATCACCTAAGAACAATAATGGACCCTTAAATCTATTTCAGTGAGAGTAAAATATTCAGGATTCCTAACCTTTACAAGCAAACAAAAACAAAAAAGGAATACTCTAACTAAATAAATTATGGAGGAACCAAACCCTACAGATCTAGCCAGTCCATAAGAACAGCCATTAGCCACATAGAGCTACTTAAATTATTAAAATTAAATGAAATTTAAACTTACAATTCCTTAGTCACACCAGCCACATTTCAAGTGCTCAACAGCCACATATGGCTACTGGTTACTGTTCTGGACACACAGATATAGAAAGTTCTATTTAGATAATAGATGTTGCTGAACATGTAGGGGAGAAAACCTACCTAACTATATATAATTACATGTCAACAAAAACTTGTAATTAAATCAAGAATGCTTAAGAAATGGTATAAAAACCCGAAGGACTAAAAGACCATTTGCCTTTTGGTTAAACGTGTTAGAGGGAAAGAGCTTATGTGTAAAACTTACATCCGTTTTTGCTTTAAAACCCGCAAGGCTTTCTGCTTGACCATATTCTAGGGAGAAAAACAGATTCAATAAAAAGAAAGAAAACATACATGCAGTAAATCTTTCATATCCTGAAACACACATAACTACTATTTACTCTCTTCTTCAAAGTAGTGAACGTAGTGGTTCCTGGATTCCGTTCTTTCCCTCCTAAGCACAGATATCTCTATGGTCCAGTCTTTAAGCCATAGCTCTTATCTTCTTTTATCTTTCTTTCCCATATTCTAAACTATTTTCCCTTTCCCAGTCATATTATCTCCATCTCTAGTACCAACAGTGCTGATTTTGTATATCTAGCTACCTTCAGGAGATGGACAGCCTATCAACCCAAACTCAACATACCCAAATTCTTCAACCTTATCTTACTTTGGAAATAACTAACAATGGCCCTACCAATCTCTCACCTTTCTAGGCTAAAAACCTTTATATCAACCTCTGTCTCCTGTCTCTTCATGCAGTCATCCTGTTAACTGATCTTCAGAACTCACTTTGAAACTGAGTTCTTTACCCTTTTTTTTTGCAGTTTTTGGCCAGGGCTGGGCTTGAACCCACCACCTCTGGCATATGGGGTCAGCGTCCTACTCCTTTGAGCTACAGCAGCTGCTCAGTAACTCATTTCTTTCTTGTCACTCTCATAATTACTATCACGGTTTGGGCTTCATTCTACACCATGAACTAAGATGGCTAAGAAAGTTATGGAACACTATAGAAAGGGAAGGCTTCCTCTAGTGAAGAAGGAAAGGCAGATATTACTTCATAGACACTAATAACTAATATTTACTGAGTGCTACTATGTACTTGATCTTGTTTAATTCTCACACTATAAAGTAGATATTATCTCCATACAGATGGAAAAAATTGAGGTTCAGTGATGCCTTGTCTCACATCATTAGTAAGCTGTGGACCTGAAAGAAACAAGATAGTTCCATACCCACAGTTCATGCACTTAAACAGAGTACGTATGTTCACACCTAACAAAAGCACAAAATAAGTTACGTGACTCTATTAAGATCTCAACAGGTAGTGATAATGTTAGTATTCAAACATTATCCAGTGCCTAGTTCAATAGTTTCTTCCAGCAGGCTGCTCCTTAACCAGTCTATGATACTGACTTAACCTGACAAGTCTGGCTGCTCACTGATCCTTGAGCACAGCCTGAAGTCCTACCCACTCCCTCCATGGGTCCCTCCCTTTGCAGTCTACCCAATCTTGCTTTCCCCAAGGCTGAGCTGAAAACCTATAAAAAAGATGGAGAAACACACATTGTTGCCACCTTCTCAGTAGACTATGCTAATTTTCATGTACAAGCTTCTAGACGCATGGTCAGCATTTTCTCTCCATCAGACCAAACCCCTGCCTCTCTTTTATATGCATCAGCAACCTCAACCCTACCCTCCCTGTGAAGGGTACAACAAACTATAAACATCTCTTCTGTATCCTTCATCAGTGGCTACTATAAGGATCTATTTCTCCAGGTCCTCAAATAAGGCTATCACTTAATCCAAATCAATGTTCAATATTAAAAAAACAAAATTAGGCCATCACAGAACCTTCTGCAACAGTTGCTGTCTACCTTACCTTTGCAGGACCCTCTCTCATCTTCTTGATCTGATCCTTATACTTCACTAGCTCAGCATCCAATCGAGAAATCTTCTTGTCAATAGATTCTGCCCGGCTGTCCACCTTGGAGAAAAATATTAAATGCAGTGATAATTACTGCAATATTCTTATACCAGAAGATGCAGGAGAGGAATATAGAAGAAGAAAAGAGAAAAACAAAGAGAAGGATGAAAAACAGTGGAGATTCCCAGTCAGAAATACTGGGGAGGGATTTTATAAACTATACTCCAACTCCCCAGACTGATACACCACACCCCTTTAAGTGTCTGGGACAGAAAAATAGAGAATCACTGAGCTGAGTTGGAGTTTCTCTGAAAACTCTGGCTGAGAGCTCAACCAGTAGGCATGTTAAGTGCCATTCCCTAGATTTGGTGATGGTTTAATCTGAGGGGCTAGGGTTCTGAATTTCACGTTACTGAGATCCAGAACTGAGGTACAGATCAAGCTGAGAGTGGGCAAGGGAGGAAGGATGGAAGAGGGGAATGGGGTCAGGCTGGACGAGGTGGGAAGGGTGTATGGATCTAGGGTTAGTTGGGATGAGGGGATCAAAGCGGGAGAAAGTGAATGGGGCGATGGGCATCAGAATAGGTTTGGTGCAGACAGGGTGAGGTAGTGACGGGGTTAGGGAGTCCCTTGTTTGTGGCGTCAGTAATGAGTTGGGTAACAGGGATGAAGGGAGGAACGTAAGGTGGAGAGGGAAGGGGCCCAGGACCGGCAATAAGGTGGAATAGTGAGAGAACTGGGCCAGGGGTAGGCGGGGCTGGGGGTCTCGGAGGCCCTGAGCCTAGTTATGCATGGTCAAGTGCCCACCGTGCCAATGCAGTCAGTCAGGCTGGGCGGCGGAGCCTTGGGTTTCGCTTTCCCGAAGAATCGGTTCATCTTGGGCGGCCGAGGAGAAACCCAAACACCAGAGCAAAACTAGAAACGGAAGTAGAATCACTCCTGCCTCGACTTCCGGCTCCCCTAAGCGCAAGCGCAAAGTGCCTGCTAGTGTTTCCCGATCCTTTTTCCGGTTTTCAGAAGAGCCTTCCGGGGAAAATGCTCAAGAGGATTGGAGAGACCTGGAGGGAGACTGCAAGGGGAGGGGCCCCCTTGGAGGGAGTGGGCGGGGCTTCAGGTGAGACAGGCGGGGCCTCGGTTTAGTGGGTGGGGCTGGTGGCGGCAGTGGCAGAATGGGGCGGGACAAGAGTGGGGCCGGATCTGAGGGGCGTGGCCTGGAGGCCTGGGAGGGGCCAGGAAGACGCGGGGCGGGGTTGGGAGGTGCGGAGCTCAGCTACCATCGCTGGGCTGTCAACAAGCGCGGGCCTGGCGGAGCACGGCGGCGCGCGGAGACCGAGAGGCAACAGCGAGCGGCTGGGCTCCCGGCGGCGCGCCCCTCGGCAAGGCCGGGAGTCGCGCCAGTCGGAGCCCCCAGCCGAGCGCGGCCCTCCTGCCTCTCAGCGTACATCAGTCCGGAGTGCAGCCAGCGGGTATGACCGACCCACCAGGGGCGCCGCCGCCGGCGCTCTCAGGCCGCGGGTGAAGAAGAAAGTACGGTCCCGCTTGGTCCGGAGCGAGGAGGTGGCCCCGAGCAAGGAGGTGGCCCAGAGCAAGGAGGTGGCCCGGAGCAAGGAGGTGGCCCGGAGCGAGGAGGCCCAGAAAGAGGAGGCCCGGAGCCAGGAGGTGCCCCCGAGCGAGGAGATGTCTCGGAGCGAGGAGGTGCCCCTGACCGAGGAGGAGTCCCTGAGCGAGGAGGTGCCCGGGAGCGAGGAGGTGGCCCTGGGCGAGGAGCTACCCCGGAACAAGGAGGTGACCAGGGAGGAAATGGCGGCAGCCGGGCTCACCTTGACCATCACGCACAGTGAGTTCTGGGCGGCCGGATGGGCTCTTGTGTCCGGACCGAGGATCCGACAGGGTCTGTGGGTTTGCCCACGTGTCCTCCGGAAGCGTGTGTCCTTGTGTTTGTCCTGGCGTTCGAAGTGTGGGTTCTTGACTGCGTCCGAGGGGCCAGCTGCCTGGGGTTTGTGTCTGCACGCCTTTCCACGTGGCCAGTGTATTTTGTCTTTAGCTATTTGATCCTGGGTGTTCGAACGTGTCCGTGCTTCACGTCGTGAGCCTAGTTGGGTCTTTTTGTCAGGCTTATATTTAGCCAGGTTGTGTACGACTTTCGTGATAACTGGTGCTTGAAGGGTGTTTTCTGGGTGTCGAACGCCTGCTGCCGGCTGTTTGAATGGCCTCTGGGTCCAAGCATTACATTCTGGGTACCCTTTGGGTCTGCCTGTTGTAGGAGTTGACACAGAATTAAGCAATGTTGGTACACTGGCGATCTGAGACTATAAGGTTGTCTCAGAACCAAATAGGGGAGACCAGAAGATATCCAGACCAGCATTCTGGATCCTGCAGTTTTGAGTGACCTTGGAATGAATATCTCGTTTCTAGGCATTTGGTATCTTCTCCGTGAAGTGGAGTTGATAACTCCGGTCCCCACTGACCTCATGGGACTACTGGGGGAACTCAAAGCTTGGTGTAATGCACTGGACACAGGCTACCTACTTATTTTCCATGTCCCTGGAAAAAAATTAGCATCTCTGCTTCAAAAGAATATTCTCTGCTGTTTGACTGTATTTATTTGTCTATTTACTGAGCCCCAGCTATGGGTGTACTATAAGTGTGCCCAGTGAGAGGGACTGGGAATAAAACAGTTTCAGCCTGTTATGGTAAAGAGGACAAGACCAGTACAATACAGGGTTCAGAGCACTCAGGCTACTGGAGACAGATGACTTGTGATGAAAGGTATGGGCTTTGGAATCAGCTAAATCTGAGGCCAAGTTCTGACTCTACCAGTAGGGCTTTTATAAGCAGGACTTAACTGTACTTAACAATTTGCTTGTATGTGAAGTAGGAAATAACAGGTAGTATCTACTTCATAGTTTTGTTCTGAGGATTAAATAAGATATTGCATGAAATGAGTCTAGTACAACCACTTAGGCATGACAAATACTAAAAATGTTAGCTGGTATCATTAATATTGTTAATTATTATAACAGAGGAATCAAGTCCTTGAGCCTGTCACCAGAGGAAACAGAGCAGATGGGAGCAGGCTTTCTGGAGTGGATGGCATATAGTAAGTCAGGTCTTATGTGGGTAAATATCAATAAGTGTAATGAAGAGTCAGCCTGTATTGGTTTATGTGAAAGATTCATCTTTGTCAAATGCTTTTCTTTCACTCTAGGCAATGAGAAGCACAACCTTCTTGTTACCCCACAGAAGGGCAGCAGTGAACCCATTGTCCAAGACCTGGCCCAGATTGTTGAAGAGGCCATAGGGGTTCCACTGCGTTTTCAGAAACTTATATTTAAAGGTAGGTATTTCTCTTCCAGCTTTAAACCCTTGTGGCTAAAGGAAAAATATGAAACTACTTAGCTTTTCCTAATGGTAACTTTCAGTTTTCAAACTGGGACAGTTTTTACTTAATTGATTATTTATGTCTTCAACAAATATTTATTGAGGAACTGCTATGTGCAGGACACTTTGAAACATCTAGAGAGATTTGAAGTCACATGATGATGGCAGAAATCTCACCATTTTTGGTGAAGTGTATCGACAGTCTTCCTTGGTTAGGTTAGTTAGATCGTTTCCCCATTATATATATTCACATGGTACCCTCACTACTTTTATTGAAATTGCTATTAAATAATTTCTTAGGGTGGTGCCTGTGGCTCAAAGGGGTAGGGCACCGGCTCCATATGCCAGAGGTGGCGGGTTCAAACCTAGCCCTGGTCAAAAAATTGCAAAAATAACAATAATAAATAATAATTTCTTAGTTGTTTAACATTTGGTTTTTCTGTTAGAATAACAAACTCCATGAGAGTAGAGACACTTCTGTGTTTCCAGTGCTTGGCATTGTACAGACTTAAGGGCTTTTTATCTTTTTTTTAGAGAGAGATAGGGCCTCACTATGAGACCCATGCTGGTTTTGTCCTGGCCTCAGGCAAACTTCCCGCCTCAGCCTTCCAAAATGCTGGGATTATGGGGATGAGCCACCATGCCTGGCCGCAAGGAAGATTTTCTTTTTTTTTAAAATATGGAACGAATTTGCCTGTCATCCTTGCACAGGGGCCATGCTAATCTTCTCTGTATTGTTCCAATTTTAGTATATGTGCTGCCGAAGCAAGCACCCCAAGGAAGGTTTTATTTATTTATTTGTTTGTGAGACAGAGCCTCAAGCTGTTGCCCTGGATAGAGTGCTGTGGCATCACAGCTCATAGCAACCTCCAGCTCCTGGGCTCAAGCCAGTTTCCTGCCTCTGCCTCCCAAGTAGCTGGAACCACAGGTGCCTGCCACAATGCCCACCTATTTTTTGGTTGCAGCTGTCATAGTTGTTTGGCAGGCCGGGCTGGATTGGAACCCGCCAGCTCAGGTGTACGTGGCTGGCCCCTTAGCTGCTTGAGGCACAGGCGCCGAGCCCAAGGAAGGTTTTAAACAAACTTACCTGGGCCCTGGAGGTGGCAGGCCCAGCAGATGATGCTGATTTCTATCAGGACCCTCTCCTCCACCCTCATCTTCTGTCTTTACCCTGCCATTGGAAACTCATTATTGTGGTTTCTGATGAGGGCAGATTTATTGGACTAGGTGTTAGCCCTTATAAAGAATTTAGTAATAGGAAGCATTTTTGTTTATATTTTACAGTGTAACTTCTTATCTTTTAAAAAACATTTTATTTCTGAATTATAAAGGCAGTAGAAATTCATGTTTTGAAATAGAAGGAAGCAGAAAAAAGAAAATGTTCCCCTGGATAAAGCTCATAACACTGGGTCATCAACATTCACTGTGGTATTGAAGTTTCTTGAAAAATAAGCTTTAATGCCTACAAAGTCTTCTGTTGTATGGATGTGTAATCAGTCCCATATTCCTCAATACTTGGCTCTTTTGTAGTTTCCCATTATTATGAATAGGGTTGCACTGAATATTATTATATAATAGTTATTGTGCAGTTATTTGTTTGGATAAATACATAGAGGTGAAATGACTGGGTTACTCATTAGTGAATACAGTTGTCTATTTCCTGTGCCCTTGCTGAAGTCGATTTTACATGATTGTTTACACAATTTTGTTACACAATTGTTTCATCTTGGCATGCCTTTCTTTTCAGGAAAATCTCTGAAGGAAATGGAGACACCATTGTCAGCACTTGGAATACAAAATGGTTGCCAGGTTATGTTAATTGGGAAAAAGGTAAATTGCTTTTTTCACCAGAAATTTTTAGAATCAAATGACTAAAGCCTTTTATGCATGTTTCTGTTTAGAAGGCCAAATTTGAGACCCAGATTTGCATTGGTAAAACACTTCTCTCAACAAATAGTCTTTGTAGGGCGGCACCTGTGGCTCAAGGAGTAGTGTGCTGGCCCCATATGGTGGGGGGTGGGTGCGGGTTCAAGCCCGGCCCCGGCCAAAACTTCAAGAAAAAAAAAGAATATATAGCTGAGTGTTGTGGCAAGCGCCTGTAGTCCCAGCTATTCGGGAGGCTGAGGCAAGAAAATCGCCTAAGCCCAAGAGTTGGAGGTTGCTGTGAGCTGTGACGCCATAGCACTCTACTAAGGGTGATAAAGAGAGACTCTGTCTCTACAAAAAAAAAAAAAAAAAAAAAAAAACCAACCAAATAGTCTTTGTTTCGTGGAATTAACCTACTTGTTGGTTAGGCTTTCCCTCCAGGAATTAGGAATGATTGCTGCCTCAACGAGGTAGCTTTTGACTTGGTGGCAGAATCTCAGTCTAGTTATTAAAATGGTGCTTGGATCAGGCTTTATCCACTTAGGATGGAATTTGCAAGATATTAATGGCTTTTTGTTGAAATAAACCTGCATACATTAAAAGCAATACTCTGTTCAGTTTCAGGAGCCTCTCTTCCTTTAATCACCTTTTTAACTAGAATCTTCCACAAGGGGAAAACCCTCTGTGACTGGAAGGACAGTTTCAGACTAAAGAACTGATTGGGGGAGAAAAAGAGTCAGTGGGTGACAGCAGTCCTTTGGGTGATGAGAGAGGGCTGTGGCCAGCCTTGCATTGTGACACAGTGGAATTGTTGCACATATGAAATTCCTATATGTCCAGTGAAGAGGCTGAGTAAAGAGGGCAGGTATTAGCAAAGTGGAGGCAAAGAAGTTGAATCCAGACTTGGAACCACCAGGAGACTGGGACTAAGGATTTGGCCACAAAGAGGAATGAACAATATGGGATGATATAACATCCCGTATTGGACCTGGCTACTAATTGTTTAGGTGAGAGAAGGGAGAATATTCTAAATTTCTTGCTTAAGTGTTGGGGAGAATAGTGATGGGCAACAGACAGATCCCAAGGGTTGAGTTGAAGAAACTGTGATCTCTAGTAGGAACTGACCTGGAGTGCATGGAACCAAGTCTGAACTGAAATCTGTTCCACCTCTTTTGGGCTGTGTGGTCTTAGGTTACTTTACTACATTAAGCCTCAGCTTCATCATCTGTATGTAAAACAGTACCTTCCTCAGAGGATTGTGAAAAGACTTAAAAGAAAAGACAGGTAATGTGTTTAGGATAGTGCCTGACCTATTGGGAGTGTTATTAAAAGTATTTATCATTGTCCTCATTATTATCATATTAAATAGGAGAGCTCAGCTGGAGACTGACATTTAGGAATATTCCATTTAAAGGAATAGAATTCTTCCTGTCTTGCCATTCTGGATTCCTCACATGTATTCACTATATTTAGTCTTTAGGCTTCAGCCTGGCTATTGATCAGTCTAGGCCTGAGGCTAAATCTAGCACCTGAATTGGCTCCATTCTCTCAATCTGTGCTGTCAGGGTCCTCACCAGAATGTTTACCTAATACCTTCTCTCTCCTCTGTAAATAGAAAACCTTAATGTATAACCCTTTGACTTGCTTTCCAAAATGCAGCAGAGTTAAGACCATTCTTTGTTGGTGAGTGATTTAGCCCAATTTTGGTCAGATTTTTTTTCCTGACTAAGACTACTATTCTTGGTGATTATTGACTTTATTTTATTCTTAACCATTTTAGAACAGTTCAGAGGAAGAAATTGAACTAAAGAAATTGAAAGATTTGGAGAAGTCTGTGGAAAAGATAGCTGACCAAGTGGGAGAATTGAATAAAGCACTTACTGGAATCCAGCAGGTAATCTCATCATGGACTTTGACTCTCTACCTTACAAGGTCAGGCTTTGCAGTCAGACTCCCTGGTTCAGATCTTGGCTCCACCCTTTCTCTTACTGTGGGCAAGTTTATCTTTCAAGTTTCTCATACTGTTAAAAGGAAAAAATGGTACTAGGGTTGTTGTGAGGATTAAATAATGTAGGTTGAGGCTGATAGATGCTGAGTGCTTTTTAACTGTTATTAGGGTTGTTACTGTCAGATCCCAGCCAGTATCTATTTGTGCTCACATGGGAGCACCTTCCATGCTAGGATCACTTATTGTCTGAAATACAACAGGTAGTGTCCCCTAGTCCAGGCTATTGTAGTATGTTTGGCAAGACAAAGAATATTTTGTTGCTTCATAGAAGGTCCAAGTTTAACATGATGTTGGGGTGCTGTATATGGGTGGTCATTCTATCAGGTTGATGCAAAAGTAATTGCAGTTTTTGTGTTGTTGAAATTTGCGATTTGGTGCTGGAATACATTCTTAAATAAATGTGATTATGTTCTACTTCATTTTAATGCACCCTTCTCACATTATTTGTTTTGCTACTGACTTAATTCTTGTTCTTTATTTTATATTTATTTTGGACTATGGAAATGATGTTAGACAAAAAGCACATTCGAGTGATTTTCTTATTCAAGTTCAAAATGGGTCATAAAGCAGCAGAGACAACTTGCAACATCAACAAGCATTTGGCCTAGAAATTGCTAATGAACGTACAGTGCAGTGGGGGTTTCAAGAGTTTTGCAAAGGAGATGGGAGCCTTGAAGATGAGGATCACAGTGGCCAACCATTGGAAGTTGGCAACAGCCACTTGAAAGCAATCACTGAGGCTGATTTTGTTGTTGTTGTTGTTGAGACAGAGTCCCACCCTAATCTCTGAGCAGAGTACAATGGTGTCATAGCTCACTGCAACTTCAGACTCAGGCTGTGGGCATCCCACTGCCTCAGCCTCCATTTTTTCTTTGTTTGTTTGTTTTGAGACAGTCTTACTATGTCATCCTGGGTGGAGTGCTGTGGCGTCACAGCTCATGGCAACCTCAAACTTGTGGGCTTAAGCGATTCTCTTGCCTCAGGCTCCCTAGTAGCTGGGACTATAGACACCTGCCACAACACCCAGCTATTTTTTGGTTGCAGATGTCATTGTTGTTTAGCAGGCCCAGCCGGGCTAGAACCCACCAGCTTTGGTGTATGTGGTTGGTACCCTACTCACTGAGCAACAGGCACTAAGCCTAAGGCTGATCTTTTGACAACTATATGAGAAGTTGCCAAAGAACTCAATGTCAACCATTCTTCAACTGTTAGGCATTTGAACCAAATTGGAAAACTGAAAAAGCTCAGTAAGTGGGTGCCTCATGAGCTGACCGAGAATCAGCTGACCCATTTTCAAGTGTTGTCTTTTCTCTTATTCTATGCAACAACGACAAACCATTTCTTGATCAGATTGTGCCATGCGACAAAAAGTGGATTTAATATGACAACCAGCAAGAACTAGCTCAGTAGCTGGACTGACAGGAACCTCCAGAGCACTTCCCAAGGCAAAACTTGTACCAAAGAAAAGGTCATGGTCACTGTTTAGTGGTCTGCTGCAGGTCTGATCCACTTTGGCTTTCTGAATCTGGTAAAACCATTATGTCTAAGAAGTGTGTTCTGCAAATTAATGAGATGCACTGAAAACTGGCATTGGTCAACAGAAAGGGTCTAATTCTTCTGCCTGACATCGTCTGATGACATGTTGCACAACCAGTGCTTCAAAAATTGAATGAGTTGTTTTGCCTCATCCGCCATATTCACCTAACCTGTTGCCAACTGACTACCACTTCAAGCATCTCTGAGAACTTTTTGCAGGGAAAAAGCTTCCACAACCAACAGGATGCAGAAGATGCTTTCCAAGAGTTGAATCCTGAAGCAAGGATTTTTTTTTTTTTTGCAGTTTTTGGCTGGGGCTGGGTTTTAACCCGCCACCTCTAGCATATGGGGCTGGTGCCCTACTCCTTTGGGCCACGAGTGCCACCCAAATCATGGATTTTTTTTATGCTACAGGAAGAAACAAATTTATTTCTCATTGGCAACAATGTATTGATTGTAATAGTTCCTATTTTTGTTAATAAAAATGTGTTTGAGCCTACTTATAATGACTTAAAATTTATTGTCCAACCCTACGATTACTTTTGCACCAACCTAATATTAAACTGCCTATGGTAAGGCCAGGCGCCAGGGCTCAATAATCCTGGCATTCTTGGGAGGCCAAGGCTGGTGGAGTGCTTGAGCTCTGAATTAGTTCAAGACTTGAAAATTAGTTCAAGACCAGAGTGAGACCCCTGTCTCTAAAAATAGCTGGGAATTGTGGCGGGTGCCTTTAATCCCAGCTACTCAGGAGAGTGAGGCAAGAAGATCACTGGAGCACTAGAGTTTGAGGTTGCTGTGAGCTATGATGCCACAACACTCTACCAAGGGTGACAAAGTGAGACTCTATCTCAAATAAATAAATAAATTCCTTATATTAGAGATAGGGTATAGACGCCCAGTAAGGATTAAGAATAGCCTAAGATCACTTTTTTCTTTTCCTCTTACATTTTATAATATTAATGGTACGTATTTGTGTTTTAATTACAAAATTAATACATGTTGATTGTACAAACATTGTAAATACATAGGCACTAAAATGGAAAATAAAAATTACCTATAAGGCCCTGACTCAAAGATAACCACTACGATAGCCTGAAATATATTTTTAATCTTAAAAAAAAATTTGACGCAATGTTAGCACAGTTTGTAAGTTGTTCTTTTATTAGATTAAAAAATTGGAACATTTTTCTATGCCATTAAAAATGATCATGGCTGGGTGCAGTGGCTCACACCTGTAATTCTAACACTCTGGGAGGCTGAGGCAGGAGGATCCCTTGAGCTTAGGTATTCAGGACCAGCCTGAGCAAGAGCAAGACCCTGTCTTTACTAAAAAATAATAGAAAAATTAGTTGAGTTAGGTGGCACCTGTGGCTCAGTGAGTAGGGCACCAGCCACATATACCGAGGGTGGTGGGTTTGAACCCGGCCCCCGCCAAACTGCAACAAGAAATAGCCAGGCATTGTGGCGGGTGCCTGTAGTCCCAGCTACTCAGGAGGCTGAGGCAAGAGAATCGCCTAAGCCCAAGAGCTGGAGGTTGTCATGAGCTGTGACGCCACGGCACTCTACCAAGGGGGACAGAGTGAGACTCTGTCTCTAAATAATAATAATAATAAAATAAAAATTAGTTGAGTTTTATAGCAGTCATCTGTAGTCCCAGCTATGCTAGAGGTTTAGTCAGGAGGATTGCTTGAGTTTGAGGTTGCTGTAAGCTAGGCTGACACCACAGCACTTTAGCCTGGGTAATAGAGAGACTCTTGTTTCCAGGAAAAGAAGATCATACTTTTCAAAGCTTTCATAATATTTTATCATATATGAATATATCACAGTTTACCTAATCAAGTCTCTATTGTTCATCATTTAATATTATTTGTACCATTATATGTCATGTTATGCTACTTTGAATATCCTGGGACATAAATCTTTTTGAATAATTTCTGATATTTTTGGTTAGAATAAACTCTTTGGGTTGGGATTTCTGGGTGATGTTTAAAGCTCTTGCTACATGTTGCATCTGTTTCTGTAACTTGGCTTTGATAACTGGTATTGTGTGTTTGGCAAGGCAAAGAATATCTTGTTGATACATAGTAGATCCACATTTCATAAACATCCTCAAAGATCCCTGTTGTCCAACTCATGTCACCAGCTAATTGGTCATCAGACTAAGCAATATAAGTAAACCATAAGACAACTTAATAAAAATAAAGGCTAATAACCATTTGTTAGCACTGGTCTATGTCACAAATTATGTTAAGCATCTACATAAATGCCTTTTTATCTTCACAGTAACTTTATGGGGTGTAGGTTTCATAATCTTAATTTTATTTATTTATTTATTTTTGAGGCAGAGCCTTACTATGTTGCTCTCCATAGAGTGCTGTGGCATCACAGCTCACAGCAACCTCCAACTCTTGGGCTTAAGCTATTCTCTTGCCTCTTGCCTCTAAAGTAGCTGGGACTACAGGCACCTGCCACAATGCCTGGCCATTTTTTGGCTGCAGTTGTCATTGTTGTTTAGCAGGTCCAGGCCAAACTCAAACCCACCAGCCTCAGTATATGTGGCTGGTGCCCTACTCACTGAGTTTCAGGCACTGTCCTATTTATTTATTTATTTTTGAGGCAGAGTTGAGACTCTGTCACCCTGGGTAGAGTGCTGTGGTGTCATAGCTCACAGCAACTTCAAACTCTTAAACTTAAGCAATCCTTTTGCCTCAGCCTCCCAAGTAACTGGGACTACAGGCACTTAATAATCTTTATTTTAAAAATAAGGACACTGAGTCATAGATAGGCTCAGTAACTTACTCCAGATGACAAGCTAGTAAGTGGCAATCAGGATTCAGGCTTAGGCCTATATGACTCTAGAGCCTGTGCTCTTAATGTCTGCCTCTTGTGTGCAGATGTATACTTGTGACAAGGGGTTTCCCTGGATCCAAGCCTCAGGAAACATTTTCAGCCCTAGTAGGCCATGTGAGATAGCGCAACCTGCAGCCTGGTCAGGTGCTTGGACTGGTCTAAGGTCAGCCTTTCTGTGTTTTCTAAGAGTTGAAGTTGTGAGTCTGAAATGTGGTCTGGCCTTTCAGGTCTATGGTGGACTCAGGGTGTGGTTATTTTACCAGTACTGTGGCATAGAGTATTTCCATTAGCCTCAAGGGATGGGACCCTTGCAATAATACATTATTCTTTCACAGGGTTTTTTGGCCAAGGATTTGCAAGCTGAAGCTCTCTGCAAACTTGATAGGAAAGTAAAAGGCACTATCGAACAGTTTATGAAGATCTTGGAGGAGATCGACACACTAGTAAGTAAATATTTAGCTGAGAAGAACTGGTTTTCTTTGACTGTATTTCAGTCAATTTCACTCTTTCAGTAATACACTCCTATTGCCTGAGCAAACCCATCACTTGAGAATTCTAGGCATCTACCATGTGCTAGACTCTGTGCTAGGTCCTAGATGAATACACAAATTGACAAAGATGGTTCATGATTTCGAGGCACTCACAGGCTACCAGCACAGGACTGGCAGGAACCAGCAGATGGCAAATCTGTATTTATGTATGCTAAATAACATGTAATCATCATGAAGCTGGAACCTAAGTAGTCTATGATCTCATGGTCAAAGAAACATAGGATTTCACTTTCCTTGATATTCATGTGACTGATAATCCTACTAAGCTTATTAACTATGCAGAATGCAGCCAGACCTGGCCAGATCTTATGGTACTATTGAAAATCATCGGCTCGGTGCCTGTGGCTCAAGTAGCTAAGGCGCCAGCCACATACACCTAAGGTGGCGGGTTCAAATCCAGCCTGGGCCCCCTAAACAACAATGATGGCTGCAACCAAAAAAACAAAAAATAGCCAGGTGTTGTGGCGGGCACCTGTGGTCCCAGCAACTTGGGAGGCAGAGGCAGGAGACTCGCTTGAGCCCAAGAGTTGGAGGTTGCTGTGAGCTATGCCACGGCACTACCTAGGGGTACAGCTTGAGGCTCTGTCTCAAAAAAAAAAAAAAAGAAAAGAAAATCATCCACATCAGTTCTCTTTTACAGAGATGGCAATATCTCTATTGAGCTATTGAGATGGTAATATCATAGAGATGGTAATGTATAGAGATGGTAATATCTCTAGCCTGATGCTTCATTCTTGAGAGTGAACTGCTCTTTCCTAATGGTGATTCTATTGAGGAGGGCAGGGTTTGTAAAGAAGAAGAAGAAGGCTTGGGAGGCTGAAGCAAGAGAATCACCTAAACCCAGAAGCTGGAGGTTGCTATGAGTTGTGTGACGCCATGGCAGTCTACTAAAGACGATAAAGTGAGACTATGTCTCTACAAAAAAATAATAAATAATAAATAAAAAGGAGAAACAAAAGATATTTTTCCTGGTGCCAGGAGCACATGATTTGGCCAAAGCATCGTGTCCATACGTAGGAAACAGTGAAAGAACAAAATCCGTGTTACGGATCAGTATCTATTGCCCAGACATGGGAACAAAGGTACTTTTATAGGGATAAGAGCTGTGGAAAGTGCCATGGGAGATGCAGACCTCAGGAAAGGATTCCTAAAAATGTATGTTTTTCTTATATCAGACCTGTGACTTGCTTGATGTACTGTGGGTATTTTTGATGTATCCTCAAGTCATTTTCACTGAAAATTATAAGTTTATGTGTCAACTTATTCTTCCATAGATCCTGCCAGAAAATTTCAAAGAGAGTAGACTGAAAAGGAAGGGTTTAGTGAAAAAGATTCAGGTGAGTTGTATAATAACACATGACAAAGTATAATGTGTTAATGTGGTGGTGTATGTGTTTATCTGTACAAAGTGGGGATAGAAGTACTGTATGTAGTTGGGCTTTTTTTTTTATTCCTGTTCATTTGTTTGTTTGTTTTGTCACTCTCTGTAGAGTGCCGTGGCGTCTTAGTTCACACCAACCTCCAACTCTCAGGCTCAAACAATTCTCTTGCCTCAGCCTCCCAAGTAGGTGGGACTACAGGTGCCCACCACAGTGCCCAGCTATTTTTAGAGACAAGGTCTCGCTCTTGCTCAGGCTGGTCTTGAACTTGTGAGCTCAGGGCAGTCCACCTGCCTCTGCGTCCCGAAGTACTAGGATTACAGGCGTGCCCAGCCCCTGTTTGTTTATTGCCATGAACTCAGAGCATCAAAGAAGAGTTCCCTTCATCTCCTTGTAGTTATATTTGGATTTAAACTATTTAGGGAGGAAACTCAGTGGAGAGTACATGGGGCTGATACATTACACAATTCCAGAAGGCAACGTTCATGTATACAGTGCTCCCTGCAATTGTGCTGTTGCAGTGCTGTAACATTGTAACCTTGAGACAAGGCTTCCTTCCTGCCCTTACCACCTTTTGGGAGGTTGTTTGCCTAAAGTATGGTCAGAAACCCTGGTCCTATGCTTCCCTCTCTTTTCCTCCCCTTGCCTTGAAGCCCAGGCCAGGTACCCTTCTTTATCTATACACAGACTGTTTTGAGTCACCTGCAAGTTTCCCCAAATGGCTCAGCAAAGAGTCTTGTGTGGGCAGTAGTTGGCTAGTGCTGGATGGGCCCTCACTGTCCCATGTCTATCTTTTAGGCATTCCTAGCTGAATGTGACACAGTGGAACAGAACATCTGCCAGGAGACCGAGCAGCTGCAGTCTACAAACTTGGCCTTGGCTAAGTGAGGTGCAGAAAAGAAAGGTTACACTGCCCTGAAGAACAGCTCCATCAGCTCTGCACTCTATGAAACAGAAGTTTCCTGATTTTTCCAGGGCTGCCAAGGGCAACTGGCCAATTGCTAATTTTCCTACTCCTATGCCGGATCTCAATGAAAAAGTATTGTCTTTTTGATCTCAAGTAGAGCTTCTGTCTGTTTTCTTGTTCTATGTGTGGCTGTGCTGTCTGGCAGCCTATCTTTTCTGAACAGGACCTCCACTGCTTGACCTTGGGGAGCTTTATGTGGGTTGGTAAGAGTTCTCAGTTTGTCCAGAGCCAGTTCTGGGTTTATAGTCCAGCATGGTCTTCAGATAGGTGAGGGCTTTTTTTTTTTTCACCTTTAGGATCCTGTAGTTCCATAGATGTGAAACCAGTAAGTATCACCAGGAGTTTGCATCTATTCAGAAATGTTGGGAATGGCTTGGAACAAGTGTTTGGCACACAAATAGTCTAAATATCCCTTATTGTGACCTAATTCCAGAACATCTGGCTAGGTTGTTTATAGACTTTGTCCTCACCTCCCAGTGACCCTACCTAGTCAAAAGCCTGAGATATGTGGGGCCCATTCCTGGGATGGGATTTGTGGTTGATGCCTGAGAATGGTTCCTCATTCCCAAGCAAATCTTTGGAAGGTTAGAATCCAGTCTTGAGTGTGTTCTTGAAACCAGGCCAGAACCATGGCTTAGCAAGGGCAAAGATGGGAGCCAGCATGAATGACACAGGCAGGTGGTAAAGCCAGCCATAAATGTCTCTGGAGTGACATGCACCTCCTTCAAAGGCATTTCTGTTAATCATATCCTTCTGAGATCTATATTTCCTTCAAGGCTGTTCCTGTCCATTTTGTGGCCTATACCTTGTTATGTGCCCATCATCAAGCAGAAGTTTTGTTTTTTCAATTGATGAGGAAAAGCCTTTTGTGACTTTAGCGATAATTTATATAAAGTTGAGAGTGGCTGTGCGTGCTGTAATTTTCCTTAATCCTGTCAGCTGCTATCACCTCATTCTTTAGCACAGTGCTCAGACGACATATTCCTAACAGGCCACTCATTTGGCAGAGCAGGAGTCGCTGAAGTGCCAGGAACTTAGAACTGGATGGGCAAGGCTTTAGACAAAGCAATGGTAGAGTCAGACATGTGGACAAGGCTCAGGAGCCCAGCCCATACCATCCTCAACTTTAATCAGAGTGGTTCAGTGTTGATCTATTTTTATATAGTAGCTATGTGGCCTTGGGTCCCAATACTTAATGAAAAGTTATTGTGTGCTGAACACTCTTGTAATTTCTATATATAGTTATCTATCTATCTATGTATCTGTCATTTAATTCTCATATAACCCAAGAGGTAGATTGACAGGTATTATCTTCATTTAGAGATAAGGAATCTGAGAGAACTTAGATAAGTTGCCCAAGGTCATAAAACAAATGTCAAAGCCAGAACATGCACCTGGGCGATTTGATTTCAGATCCAGTGCTTTTAATCTTCACTGTACTGCTGCACAACCAACATGGGGTTGCACACATTCATGCTCTTATTCTCTCTTCTTTCCTCTCCCTCTACTTATCTTCCATGTTAGTGTTTCCACTTCCTCCTTGGCCCTCTCCAGTTCATTCTCCACAGAGCAGCTCAGTGATCATGAAGTGCAAATCATAATCCTGGCAGTCTCAACCCCCAGTTGCTCCCCATTCTCTTAAAGTAAAGGCCAGAACCTTACCCTGTGCTTTCTCCTGTCTCAGTCTGACCCTTTCTCCTATTTGCTCTCTGCTGTCAGCCACTCTCTTTCAGGTCTCAGATACATGGTTTCCTCTCATGCACGGTGCTCTCTCCTGTCTTTGCACGTGCTGCTACCTCTGCTTGGACAGCTCTTCACCATCCTTTCACCCCCACCACTTTCATAGGTTGCTCTATTCATCTTTCAGAATTTAACTCAAATGTCTCTTTCATGAAGAAAATTTACCTACTGTCTCAGACCATATCAGCCTTCGTGTGGTATCTTCTTATAGCTTTCCATAACTTTTCTTTCA
This sequence comes from Otolemur garnettii, assembly GCF_000181295.1. Classification (NCBI taxonomy): domain Eukaryota; kingdom Metazoa; phylum Chordata; class Mammalia; order Primates; family Galagidae; genus Otolemur; species Otolemur garnettii. The sequence goes on from NW_003852567.1 coordinate 2,774,399, forward strand.
TCGCATTTATCATGGCCTGTGATGGTTTATTCCTGGGATGATTTGATTAGCATTTGCCTTTAACACAAGACTGTAAGCTCCTTGGGTTTAGGACCTTCTTTGGCTTGTTCACAACACTGTTTCAAGCATGTTGTTTTATATATAGTGGGACCTCAATAAATATTTGGAGAATGAATGACTGTTGAATGCATGCATCAGTAGTGAAATTCCCATAGCTGCACTTCACCACTCAGCACTGGAATTTATAGTGTTAACAGCCACTGTCTTTCTTTTCTTTTTTTTTTCTTTTTTTTTTTTGAGACAGGTCTCACTTTGTCACCCTCAGTAGCGTACTATGGTGTCATAGCTCACAGCAACCTCAAATTCTTTCAGCTCCAGTGATTCTCTTACCTCATCCTCCCAAGTAGCCGGAGTACAGGTGCCCACCATAATGCCTGGCTAATTTTAGAGATGGGGTCTCACTCTTGCTCAGTCCGATCTCAAACTCCTGAGCTCAAGCAATCTTGGCCTCCCGGAGTGCTGGGATTACAGGTGTGAGCCACTGCGCCTGGCCCAGCCACTGTTTTTTTTAAGGGTTGAGAAAAGAAGCCCTAAGGCGTGGACTACTGGGCAAATGTTCAGGGTGGCAACACGGGGCCCACCCTCACAGATCTGCTCATCTGTGAGGAGATACAGGAGTATCTCTGCCAGTGAATGGGGAAAGAATACTCTTGTCAGCTACCTGCTTTCCTCTGACATGATAAGTCATGTCATGAGGGGAGCAGATGGGGATGTGTGATCCCAGCCTCAGACCTGGAAGAATTCTCCCACATATTAATTAGTCAGTGATTTCTCCTTACCCTTGAAGGCACAACTGAAAGATAACCTCTTCTCAAAAGAGGTGCCCTTCTTCATATAGTAGTCAGGCCTCTTGTAGTTGAAAGTACTAGAGGCTCGGACCTGTGGCTCAAGCAGCTAAGGCACCAGCCACATACACCTGAGCTGGTAGGTTTGAATCCAGCCTGGGGCCCGCCAAAACAACAATGATGGCTGCAACCAAAAAAAGAAAAAACGAAAGTACTAGAAACCCAATTCCAAAGAGATCGGGCAAAATAAAAAAATTATGGGCAGGATATCACATTATCCCATCTAACTCTGAGATGGCCAAGGGCAGCTGGGCTTTAGAAACACTGCCCAGAATCATTCTCCCTACCTCTTCTTTTTGCTTGTCCACATCATCCTGACTTCTGCTGCTTCCACAAAGTAGGAAGCTTGGCTGCCAGCAGCTCCCATGTCGCATATCCTACAGCTTCACTACCAGAGGGGAACTGCCTCTGTTTTCTTTCTTCCAATTTGAAAATGGGTCAATTAGCAATGACCAGGCAGAAGGGTCACATGCTATAGATAAGGCCTTTTGGGGCCAATGCTTAGTTTTGACATGGTTCTCTGAGATGGGGCCACAGATTCTAAATCTGTAAGTGGAGAATTAGGTATTTCTTCTAAAATGGGGCCTATTTAGGCTTAATCTTTATGATTCCTGAGATTATGAGTGGAAGGAAGGATCACTGAGGAAATGCTTGGCTGGGCTGTACCGCTTTCTATTTAGGGCAGTATCCGCTTTCTCTTCCTCCTACAAAAAGTGAACTCCTAATTTTAAGCTTACAATGTGGCCAACCAAATAATAATTATTTCTCAATCTCCTTATTCCAGTATGGCCAAGAGACATTTTTGCCAGTGGGATATAAACAAAGTATGTACATGTTGTGAGAAATGTCTTCAGAGGCAGATGGTATGCCCTTTCTTCTTCTCTGTGGCCTGGAATGTCTCAGACCTTGAGGTGGAAACTGATGAGGATGGCAGAGTAACAATATGGAAGGAGCATAGTACTGTCATACTGTGGAGGTCTGTGTCGTTTTTGCTACTGTCATTTTGGGTTTTCTGTCTCTTACATCCAAACTTCATCCTACATCATTCATACATAGGAAACAAGCTGATCAGTAACAGTAGAAGACCCTACAGATGACCTCCCAGTCCCTGCCAACTGTGACTCTATCAGCAACAGTTCCTACCTGTGTTCCCATATCCATGGTCCAAAGAAGGAAGGTTCATGCCTTCCTTGCCCTTGCTTTTCTTTTTTTTTTTTTTTTTTTGCAGTTTTTGGCCAGGGCTGGGTTTGAACCCACCACCTCTGGCATATGGGGCCAGCGCCCTACTCCTTTGAGCCACAGGCGCCGCCCCCCTCACTTTTCTTTCAGATTTGTTTTCCACACACATTTCCTGCCCTTTCTGCCCACCCTAGAGCAGGAATCTGAGTCTGTAAAACTGCTTCTACTAGGCTAGCCTCTCTCAATATGCCTTTTTCCTGCCACCATTATCAAGAGGCTCCTCCTATAGGCTTTGGGCAAAAGAAGATATTTGACATATACCTCATGATGGATTCTCTGGTGGGATTTCTGAACGCTGTGTGTCCCTGTGGGCCATTGTGCAAGTGCATGCATGCAGTGTGTTCCTGGGGCTTTGTCTAATGTTAAAATATTTAATACCAATCAGAATGGGTGTTGACCAAAAGAGCAGAGCAGGGTCTGGAAGTCATCCTGCTGTACCAGGAATTAACCCTAGACGCTACATACTGGGAAACTTGGGTTTCCAGGGGATGATCTGGGTAGCCAGGGTATGTGTGGGGAGCATTCAAAGGGCTTAGGACAGCTCCTGTTTTCAACTGTTGAAAAACTAGTTTAGTATTACAACTAGCAGTTCACTAGTACTATGTGCACTGTCTGAATATCAGCTGTGGCAGTGTCACTTGTGTGCTTGTGTGTGCATGTCTCAGAGTGCTGGCACAGCTCAGGAGAAAGCTATGCAGGGTGTGAGTTGCCCCTCTCTCACTTGAGTTCTTGGCCTGAGTGACAGTGTAGGCTGGGGCAGACAAGAGCACTGGACAACATCCTGGGGTTAGGCGCTGGGCTTTCAAACAGGCAGAAGATAACTGGGCCATCTGAGGAGACATGTGATGGGGTTGAGGAGCACCAGAGGGATGGAGAGGAGCTGGACCTCAGGTTCAGGGGAGGATAGTAAGGAGGACAGTGTAAGATCTGCCCCCGACTTGTGCTATCCCCAACAACCAACTCCTTAAAGTAGCCAGAAACACTGGCCTACTTTATTGGATTGGGCTGGGTCTTTTATTTATATTTTATTTATTTACAGAGTCTCACTCTTTTGCCCTCTGTAGAGTGCTATGAAATCACAGCTCACAGCAACCTCCAGCTCTTGGGCTTAGGTGATTCTCTTGCCTCAGTCTCCCGAGTAGCTGGGACTGCTGGTGCCTGCCACAACGCCTAGCTATTTTTTGTTTGCAGTTTGGCTGGGGCTGGGTTTGAACCTGCCACCCTTGGCATATGGGGCTGGCGTCCTACTCATTGAGCCACAGGCACTGCCCCTCTATTTTATTTATTTTATTTTTTATTTCATTTCATGTCATGTCATTTTATTTTTTTAATTGTTTTTTTTTTTTTTGAGACAGAGTCTCACTATGCTGCCCTCAGTAGGGTGCTGTGACGTCACAGCTCACAGCAACCTCAAACTCTTGGGCTTAAGAGATTCTCTTGCCTTAGCCTCCCAAGTAGCTGGAACTATAGGCACCCACCACAATGCCTGGCTGTTTTTTGTTGCAATTGTCATTGTTGTTTAGCTGGCCTGGCCAGGCTCAAATCCACCCTTGGTGTATGTGGCTGGCACCGTAACCACTGTGCTACAGGTGCTGAGCCATGTCATGTCATTTTAATAGAAAGGAGGTGTCTCACCATGTTGCCTAGGCCAGTCTCAAACTCCTGGCCTTACCAGTCCTCCCACGTTAGCCTCCCAAAGTATGGGGATTATAGGTGTAAGCCACCATGCTCAGCCCTGGATCTTTTATTGCAAGTCATATCCTCTCCATGCCCACCACTGTTTTCCAGCCTAAACTTTGATGGTTTGCAGTACTCCTGTGGAGTCAGCAATTTGCCATCCTTCATGATCTGGATGTCCTGTTTGGTTTTCCTAGAAAAACAAGGGTGAAACTACCTTCTTAGGAACTATAACATACCCTTTAGGGACCTGGCCCAGCCCACCCAGACACCCCACTGAGCCCTGCGCCGCCTGCCTCCTGAAAGATTTCAGCTTCCTGAACTGAACCATCACTGTGTGCTGATGACTGCCAGGTCTGTCTCCAGCTCAGCTCTCTGTTTTGCCTACTCATAAAGCTGCCCATTGCACATCTCTGCTAGGATGTCCCAGAGACTTAACTGTCCACAAACATCACTGCCTTCTCCAAACACCTCCATATCCTGAAGACGTCACTCAAGCCCACAAGTTAGGAGCCCCCATGTTGCCTCCTCCCTCCCATCCCCTCTCTTAGCTAGTCACACACTCAACCTGTCAATCCTATCTCCTAATCACAAGAGTAATTAGCCTGATCCTTTTCTAAGTTAGGACTATGTCCTGTTGCTCCTTATGCTTCCTCAAATACAAACTTCTTTTTTGTTTTTGAGACAGAGTGTCACTATCACTGTGTTGCCCTTGGTAGAGTACCATGGCATCACAGCTCACAGCAACTTCAAACTCTTGGGCTTAAGCAGTTCTCTTGCCTCAGCCTCCCAAGTAGCTGGGACTACAGGCGCCCGCCACAATGCCTGGCTATTTTTTGTTGCAGTTGTCACTGTTGTTTAGCTGCCTTGGACCAGGTTCAAACCCACCACCCTCGGTGTATGTGGCTAGCGCTGTAACCACTATGCTACAAGCGCCAAGCCACTCAAATACAAACTTTATTTCACTTCTGTCTAGAACTCTGCAACTCCCAAGGACTTTCTTCTTTTCCATGATCTCAGTTAGCTCTCATACCAACTCTGAGGTTTTACTCCTGAAGAAACTGAAAGCAAATAAGTGATCTGATAGACCAAGGCCACATTCCAGCCCAGTTTACCTCTCTGACTCATCTCATTTTACTTCCCCCATTCTACCTTAAATTTTATCCTCTAGAACAGTGGTTCTCAACATTCCTAATGCCATGACCCTTTAATACAGTTCCTCATGTTGTAGTGACCCCCAGCCATATTATTATTTTCATTGCTACTTCATAACTGTAATTTTGCTACTGTTATGAATCGTAACGTAAATATCCGATATGCAGGATTATTTAGGTGACCCCTGTGAAAGTGTAGTGCGACCCCCAAGGGGGTTGTGACCCACAGGTTGAGAACCTTTTTATATTTCCTTAGATACAAACTTTCTCTTTTAGACCTTTCCAAACTCTATTCTACCTGGAATTATCTTCCCTAATTTCTTTTTTCTCTCCTAATTTCTTTTTCCTAGCTAATTTCTGCTTATCCCTGAGGGTTGAGCTTAAATATTACCCGCTCCGGGCAGTCTTCCCTGCCCTCACTCAAACCCTGTGTGCCCATCTGAGCCTTGAGCTTTCTGTGCTGTAATTGGCTGACCATCAGCCTGGCTTCCCCCTTAAAGTTTGTTCAAGGAGGCCTGTAAGGCTTCATATAGTAAGTGCTCAATAAATAATTACTGGCTGGAGAAATTTAAGAACAAATGAGGTTACCTAATCAAGGGCAGAATGTGGAAAGGACCCCAGAGTTTCTATCGCCTCTCCCTACCCCCACCAGCTTCTAGCTTTCTGCATGGATCCAGGTCCCTTCTCTGAATGATGCTTGTGCTCATTCCTTTACAGGTAACAGTCAGGGGACTCCTTAGGTCAAACATGTGTGAAGGAAGAAGTGGATAAAATCTTGCTCTTTTAGACTTGCCTGCACCAGAGATGGGGGTCATCCACACAAACTGAGGTGGGGGGGTGGACTTAACAGCCTGAATTCTGCCTTTTGGCTGGGAGTGATCTGGAGATTCTGCCATATGCTCAGGAAGGGGCTGTGGAAAAGAAGAGAGGGAGGGAACTCAGGTATTGGGAGGCACTGGTGAGGGACCCAGGGGTTCTGCTTGGAACCAAAGCCCCAAGGAGGAGGCAGATCCAAGAATGCCCAGAGTGAGTTCAATGGACATGAAACAAATTCGCTCCGGGCCCATTAGTGTGCTTGCATGTATGTTGTGTGTATGCACATGACCATGTGTGCCTGTGGCTGGGCATATACCATGTGTGTATCTGTGTCTGCTGAGCCCAGTGTATGGACATCCAAGTTCATGACTGTGTTTATGTTCGTGTGTGAGTTTGTGCCCTCAAGCTCCTGGGACTGATTCTCATAGAGAGTCTGACATAGACAGTCTACTGCTGGTCCTGTTGAAGAGCCCAGGAAACCCAACCATCCATCATTCCCAGAAGGCCCCTCCCTCCCTGGATCTCCTGAACTTACCCTGGCTTGCATGATCTATTAGCCCCTTGGTAGGAAGGCTGCACAGGGCAGAAATGCTAGAGAAATGGGGCAGGGCTAGGGGCTTAATTGAAGCTTAGGCTGAAAGGGTTTCAGGCCAGGCCTGAGGTAAGGTCAGAACTGGGACTGGAGCCTGAGACAAGGTAGAGTGAGGGAGGCAGTGTGGTGCAGCAGTGAAGGCCTGGGCCCTAGAGACCTGAATTCTGCCACTGATCAGCTCTGTAACCTTAGATGAGCTATTTCCACTCTCTGTGCCTCAGTTTCCTCATCTGTAAAAATTATAAATAATAATAGTGTTCCTCTCAGGTAGGATGAATTGAAATAATGTATATAAAGTGTAGAAGTCTGTATAGCCTATGGCTAGGAGGAGTAAGAGTTATAAGTAACACCTGTAGCTCAATGATGGAACACCTTGGTGAAGGGGCATGGGGAGGGATTTAGCCCTTCTAACAAGCATGAGAGAGTTCATAAGATGAGAGCATTGGTGAATTGGCAGTCTCTACACCTGTGGTGTTGAGGGGCATGAGATCAGCCTTATATTACGCTGGAGGAGAAGGCATTCGGGAGTGTGCACATTCTATCAGGGACCTGCTTACTCTGACTCTGTTTCCTCTCCTGCTTGCAGAACACCAGCATGGCGCCTCTCTGCTGAAGCTTACCAAGCTCTGCTATAGACTGCTAAAGCTCTATTCTTTTTTTTTTTTTTGAGACAGAGCCTCAACCTGGTGCCCTGGGTAGAGTGCCAAGGCATCACAGCTCACAGCAACCTCCAACTCCTGGGCTTAAGCGATTCTCTTGCCTCAGCCTCCCAAGTAGCTGGGACTACTGACAGGCGCCTGCCATAATGCCCAGCTATTGTTTGGTTGCAGCCATCATTGTTGTCTGGTGGCCCGGGCTGGATTCGAACCCACCAGCTCAGGTGTATGTGGCTGGCACCTTAGCCGCTTGAGCTACAGGCACCAAGCCAAGCTCTATTCCTCTAAGACTACTCCACCCTCAAAGACTATCTCTCTCTCTGTCTCCCTTCTGCTGAAGCAAATAGCCTTCAGGCACCCCACAGCAATTGTTCCAGAGCAAGGTAGCTCAGTGGTCCAAGTGCAGAACCTACATAAGCCAGGGCCGGAGACCAACCAGTCCTGTGCTCTGATAAGTCCACGAAGGGACCCCAACAATAAAGTATTTGGCTCTTTGGCACCCAGTAAGCTGGATTTTGATGGACTGAGGGGGAAGATGAGGCTGCTCAGTGGGAAGCTGGTCCGGAGCCTCTTCATTCACCTATGTGAAAGGGTGGGTGGAGGGCCTTCAGGATGCAGACCTAGGGCCAAGGTGCACTCGAAGTTTAGGGACAAATTGGTGTTTGGGCAGGAATAAATGCTAGAATAGGGTTGGGGGAGGCTGTCACACTCCACGGGTCCATTCAGTGTGCCAGAGTCGTTTCTTTGGCCTGAACCCCACAGCCTGTCTGCATCCCACAAACAGAACACACCCTGTCCTGCTGAGCCTACCCGGAGAGATCACACTGATGGAAGGGGCCTTGGGGACCACGCAGGGCTTTGAGGCCAGGCTCCAGACTGTGGCAAGAAGGCTGTGCCTATTGGAGGGGCTAATCTGGGGAACAGGCAGGGTGCCACCCTGGTTACCTTGGAGCCATTGAAGGTGTCTGACCAGGGGCATGGAGAAGAATAATTAGCACTGATTACTCAACATGAATGAGAAGACACTTCTCCACAGAGATTAGGCCAGAATGACTGTCACTGCCTTACTATTCTTGAAAAAGTCAGCTTTCCTGCAAACAGACACTTCTGAAAGACAAAAGGGAAAAAAGGCAAGAATTAGATGACATCAGCTCCAGGCTCCAGGGGTCGGAGGACAGCTTCACAAAGCTTGGCCCAGCCACTACCCAGTCTGGAATTCTTCAAGGAAAGGTAGACAATGGGGCTGTCAGAAAGCTGATGTGGTCTTGGGTTACATGAACAGAGACAAAGAATTAGGGAAAGGGCAGTTCTAGCCCATTCCTCACTAGCTACATCCCACTGGAATTATGTCCTATATAATAAAAAAAATCCAGTTATTATATGCCAGTTATTATATTCTCATGTATTGAGAATACATGATCTTAACTACCCTTCATACCTCTTTTACCCTGTGAAACAGAGGGAAGAAGGAGGCAGAGGTGGATGCTGTGGCCTGCTACCCAGAGCCTTCCTGAGGACTGAGGCAATAATTTCCCCAGCTGCCAGAAGGACTGGTCACTCACCAGGAGAACTTCCCTAGGAATTACCTTGAGAGAATGGAGCTGCCTAGACCAGCTCATATCCACTGACAAGTTGATTAAGATAAGAGTACAAAGGCCCTGACCACCTTGTCTCAATTTAGAACAATGCTATAGGGCCAGCTCAGCTCCAAAGCTCCCTATAGGATCCCCTGAAGCCTCTGTATATCAACATCCTGGTCTGCTTCTCTCACCCTTCATGGATGGCACTCCCAAGACCACTCCCCAGGAAGCTGCATGTAGATCTCAAAGACTGTTTCCTAGGACATTTGACTGAGCTATGACAGAAACTCAAAGAGATAAAGCAATGCCATGCATTAAGGCAGAGCTAAGATTTTCAGGGCTTTACACACACTTGTGCCCCTCAAAGTCTGGCTGAACTGCTTATAGGATGCAAGCAAACTGTGATGTGCCTGGCAAGCGCAATGGGTGGATGAGGGAACTGAAGCCCCACCTAATGGCACAGGTGGAAGGAAGGGTATGTAAGTAACTTAGAGAAGAGCAGGATACTCTCTTTCTTTCTTTCTTTCTTTCTTTCTTTCTTTTTTTGCAGTTTTGGCTGGGGCCGGGCTTGAACCTGCCACCCCTGATATTTGGGGTCGGCGCCCTACTCCTTGAACCACAGGCACCGCCAGAGCAGGATACTTTCTGAGGTATCTGAAGGGCTGTCCTTAGGCTGAAGAAGAGATGGACTCCTGGTCTCCAACCCACAGAACAGAGCCCATCTGTATGAAGGGGCTGCATGGGAACTTAGGTTCCATACCATTTTCTCAGTGGGAACTATGTCACAATGTAGGAGGCTGTCTCCAAAAGTAGAGTCCACCATAACTGGAGGTAGGCAAGGCAATGTGGTTTTAGCTTCTGGAGATGCTGTCACAAGAGACTTCTAAGGCAGACAGGGAGAAGGGAACCCAGACTGTTACCTCTGGTGTGCTCTTTAAGCCTGGCCTTGGGGGATTGAAATGCGAATCTGGACTTGTCACTGCACTGCTTAAAAACCTTCCATGTAGGCTGGGCAGTTCACACCTGTAATCCTAGCACTCTGGGAGGCCGAGGTGAGTGGATAGTTGAGTTCAGGAGCTCCAGACCAGTCTCTGTCTCTAAAAAATAGTCAGGCTTTGTGGCAGGTGCCTATATAGTCCCAGCTCCTTGGGAGGCTGAGACAAGAAGATTGCTTGAGCCCAAGAGTTTAAGGTTGCTATGAGTTACTGTGACTTATGGAACTCTGTCAAAAAAAAAACCAAAAAAACCCTTCCATGTCATAATTGCCAAAACTAAAAGTAACCCAAATGTCCTTCAACAGGAGGATGGAAAATTAAATACAATGGGTACTACTTAGCAACAAAAACGACAAGTAATTGATTCACACAACAACATGGCTAAATCTCAAAAATATTTTACTGAGCAAAAGACTAGGCAGGAAAGATTACATGCTGTATGATTCCATTTTTGGAAAATTCTAGAACAAGCCAACTAATCTATGTGAAAAAAAGATGGCCAGGTACTGTGGCTCACATCTATAATCCTAGCAGTCTGGGAGGCAGAGGCAGGTGGTTTGCTTGAACTCAGGACTTAGAGGCGAGCTTGAGCAAGAGTGAGACCTTGTTTCTAAAAATAAAAAAAAGAAGAAGAAAGAAAGAAAGAAAAAGAAAAAATAGAGTAGTGCTTGCCCCTAGGGGGTACAGTGAGGTGGAGATTGACTAATGTGAGGGAAATTTCTGGAGCAATGGAATGTTCTGTATCTTTATAGGGTTTTGGATTACACAAAACTCATTGATAAGATTCACTGAGTGATAAGATTTGTGAATTGCGTGATATATAACTGTGAGGGAAAAGAAAAGCATTGAAAAAATATATATATAACCCCCTTCCATTGCTCCCCTGTTGTGATCACTAAACGTCCCTATGGACTTGAGCTTCTTAGTCTTATATTTAAGGCAGGTTGGAATCCAGCCCGGGCCTGCCAAACAACAATGACGGCTGCAACCAAAAAATAGCTGGGCGTTGTGGCAGGCGCCTGTAGTCCCAGCTACTTGGGAGGCAGAGACAGGAGAATCGCTTAAGCCCAAGAGTTGGAGGTTGCTGTGAACTGTGATGCCATAGCACTCTACCAAGGGTGACAGCTTAAGGCTCTATCTCAAAAAAAAAAAAAGAATAAAAATAATGGCTCGGTGCCTGTGGCTCAAGTGGCTAAGGCACCAGCCACATACACCTAAGGTGGCGGGTTTGAATCCAGCCTAGGCCCGCCAAAACAACGACAGCTGCAACCAAAAAATAGCCAGGCATTGTGGCAGACGCCTGTGGTCCCAGCTACTTGGGAGGCTGAGGCAGGAGACTCCCTTGAGCACAGGCGTTGGAAGTTGCTGATGCCACAGCACTCTATCCAGGAGGATAGCTTGAGGCTCTGTCTCCAAAAAAAAAAAAGAACACCATAGCTCACTGCAACTTCAAACTTCAAACTCCTGTGCTCAAGCAATCAATCAATCCTACTGCTTTAGCTTCTCATGTAGTTAGAACTACAGGCATACATGGGCCAATTTTTCTATTTTTTTTTAATAGTGATAGGGTCTCATTCTTGCACTCCTGAGCTCAAGTGACCCTCCTGTCTCAGTCTCCCAAAGTGCTAGGATTACAGGCATGAGACTCCACACCCATCCCCTAGATAGCTCTCTAATCCATCCCTGCTCCTCCACACCTACCACCATTCCCTAGTCCTAGCCACTGTTGCTTCCAACCTGGCCACCTTGATAGTGTCCTGACTAATGTCCCTGGATCGCCACCTGCCATTCCAAACGAATCTGCATGTAGCAGCCACAGCAAACTTCCTGAAAAGCAAAGCTAACCAAGCCATCCCTGTTTAAAATGCTGTAAGGGTACCCACTGCCAACAGGATGAAGGCCAGGCTCCTTAGCCCAGTGTTCAAGGGCCTTGCATATCTGATTCCAACTCACCTTTCCAGCATCATCTCTGCCCCACCAACCCTGCACCTACACTTCTTTTTATTTTATTTTATTTTTAGAGACAGAGTCTCACTTTGTCGCCCTCAGTAGAGTACTGTGGCGTCACAGCTCACAGCAACCTCCAGCTCCTGGGCTTAGGTGATTCTATTGCCTCAGCCTCCTGAGTAGCTGGGACTATTATTTTATTTTTTGAGACAGTCTCACACTGTCACCCTCAGTACAGTACAGTGGCATCATAGCTCACAGCAACCTCAAACTTTTGGGCTCAAGCAGTCTTCTTGCCTCAGCCTCCCGAGTAGCTGGGACTACAGGTGCCCACCACAATACCTGCTATTTTTTTCTACTTTTAATAGAGATGGAGTCTCACTTTTGCTCAGGATGGTCTTGAACTCCCAAGCTCAGGCACTCCACCCACCTCAGCCTCCCAGAGTGTTAGGATTATAGGCATGAGCCACCGCCCAGCCTCCTGTACTTCTTTAGTTCTGCTGAACCCTTTGCACAATTTATTCTCTCTGCTGACAATGCCAGGTCTCTCTATCCATCCACTCCCATTCTATAAAAACCAGTTCACCCATCCTCTCTTATGAAACCTTCCCTAATTGCCCTTCAGCAGCATGGATGTGCTCAAACACCCAGCTCCCATGGCTTCTTCTCTGGGGGTATTTGCTTATTCACCTTGCAGACTAAATTGTAAGCTCTCTCAGGAATGGGGACAATGTTTCATTTATCCCTATGTCCCTGGTGGCCAGTCTTGAGCTCAAAAATGTTGAGTGACAGATGCCAGAGAGGTTGGAGGACAGTGGGCCCAAAGGCAGAGATGGTACCCGCTTTGGGGAAAAAGATCTGAAGGGGAAGCAATTGTTGTTGCCACTGATCTCTTCATGTCCCTGAGACAACTTTGAGAGCCCAAGAGAGCCCCTGGCACATACCACACCCCAGGTGGCATGGCCTAGGTCAGAGTGCCTGGTGTGTCCCTCCAGCCTGAGCCAACCCTTCTTTCCCTCTCCCTCTTATCTGGGATAAAGAACAATACAGGGGAGAGTTCTGGACCAGGAGTGAGGAGATCTGGGTTGTGCATTCAGTCAACAATTAAGTACCTACTATATTCTGTGCATTGTTCTACAGTTGCCAGGGATTCAGCTAAACTTAAGACAGAGAAAGTCCCTATCTCAAGGAGCTTACATTCTAGTCAGGTGACAGACAATAAAGAAATATGACAATAAATACCTGACAGATCATGTAGGAGAAAAATCAAGTGGTGTTAGGAGTGAAAAGGGGAGGAGGCTGCCCTTTTATATAGTAACACAAGAATAGAGAAGGAACAAGTCCTGCAAAGATCTGGGGGAAGAGCCTGCCAAACAGAAGAACTGCAAGTGCAAAGTGCCAAGTGTGACAGGCTCAAGAAGTAAATGCCACAGAGTCCATTGTGGCTATTGGAGTGAACAAGGAAGTGAGTGGCAGGAGGGAAGGGCCAGGTCGTACCAAAGTCTCAGCCCAGCCACCCACTTGGGTCAACTTGGGTACATCTCTTTCCCCCTTTGGGCCTAGATGTGTTCCCTCACCTGAGAAATGCTGAGAGAATACTCACCAGTACTCCCAGGGCAGCTGTGAGGACCTATGAGTGTGAGATGAGATATGTTCAGCCATTGTGATTCCAAGGAAGGGGCTTGGGTGGGGAGTCCTGGAATTAGGGCAGAGGTCAAGGCCTAAACACTGGGCACGTGCATAGATTCTGGGATCAATGCAATTAGGAAAGAGATGTCCCCAAACTGGGCTCAGGCAAGAAAGCTGGGGGATTCCTCCATCTCCTGCCCTAGGTCAAAGTAAAGACCTAAAATTTGCACCTTATCTGGGCCAGTACTCCCCAGCCTCACCCAACAGCTTCCATGCTGTCTGCTCAAGCTTGGACTGATGCCCAGCACCTCCAGGAATGCAGCCTCTCCCTAATGATGACAATGCTGGATTCATCAGGTCTGAGTCACTAGTCCTACTGATGGGTAGAGGGAAGAGCAGCCTTGTTTGCCTTAAGATAAATGAGCTGAGCTCAAGGAGGCTTTGGGCCTACCAGATGGCCTGGCCAAAATGGCCCCTGAACCACCTTTGTCAGTACCCAGCCCACATCCTGCTCTACCCTTCCTCCGGGCTCAAGTGCCCCTACTTGTCAATATACCTGCGTAAGCAACCCAGGTGTGGCCATCTACTCTGGGGTGGCCTGGTCTGGACCCAGCCAATTCCACATCCTGTCCTGTCCTGGTCTTCTTAGCCACCCCACTGCATGTACAGGTATAAAGACCATTCTGCCCATTATGCCTGGTTCAGAGCTGCAGGACCCATTCATGGGGGCAGTAAGAAGAAACTTCTTTAAGAGTTTACTTTTCGGCTCAGCGCCTGTGGCTCAAGCAGCTAAGGCACCAGCCACATACACCTAAGGTGGCGGGTTC
>NW_003852567.1:2789208-2791293 GCF_000181295.1 Otolemur garnettii
AAAAAAAAAAAAAAAAGAGTCTACTTTTCATCTATTTTGGGATTCAACTCAAAGGAGGACTTGGTGATGAAATGGGCTGAAGTCATCCCTCCATGGGGGCACCCATGCTGCTGTTCAGTGGACACTTCCATGAGGCACCAGTCACTGTGCCAGCTCCTGGGTCTGCAGAGATGAGTGAGATCCTTATGCTCAAGGAGCCTGCAGTTCACACGTGGTGGGGAGATGGAATAGACACATGAGCAGGTATTTATAAAATGCCGTGGTCAGAGCAGTGATAGAAATAGTGATAAGGATATTCCTTCCACTTCAGTATCTTGTGGAACCTTTGCTCAGTATGTCTAAAAGTCAACCTACCATCTCCTCTTTGCCCATAGTTGCCCTAACTCCTAGTTCCCCCACCTTGGTAGACAATCCCACTGTCATCCTTGTGCCCTACGCAGAATCATCCTGAACTTCTTTCTCTCTTGCATTCAAAGACTTAGGTATTACTGATTCACCTCCTCACTACCTGTCACATCCATCAGCTCCTCTGCATTTCCTCTAGTTCACCCCCCCCGATGACCTCTCACCTTTGTTACTCATGTTTTCTCTCTGCCTCCAGTCTCACCTCCTCCAATTTGTCCTCCGTTCTGCTTCCAGAGTAGTCTTTCTGAAATACAAAAATGACGATATCATCCCTCTGCTCAATTATGATTGACCATTTTAAATTATTCAATCACTATTGACCTGAAGATGAAAATCAGACTCCTTGATATCTTATACAAGTTCTTCCATGACTGGACATTTGTCGCCTCTCTTACTTCCACTCCGGCAATTTATGCCTTCACTCTGTCAGACAGAACCACCTGTGAGCTTTTGTCCCTCCAAGCCTCTTCTCATGCTGCTCCCTCTACCTTCCATGTCTCTCTATTCCCTCTCTTGGGCTCTCCCCCCAGGTCCTTGGCCACCCCAGTTTGGGCCCCACATCTGCACAGACGTTTATTCCGGCAGCACCTGTAATGTTCCATGGTCCTATCTTGCTCATGTGACTATCTCCCATTCTACATTATTAAAGAGGGGCAGGGGACATCTGATTCACCTCATATTCCCAATGGACATTCCTGCACAGGGCCTGGTATATTTGTATTGACCATGTGAATACACTTGGTACTTGATGAAACCTCAGTTCAGCAAGGAGCTCAGCTCCAGAATCTTGGTCAGTTGGATTGAAGGGTTTAGGGAGTACTGAGGACCAGGTGGGCTCCAGTGGGCTCAGTGGATCTAGCCACTAATATCCTATACTGTGTCCACATAGGTAGGAACAGATGTGGTGCTCTTTTCCAGGGACCACATTTTTTATTAGTTCTTTGTCAACCTGGCTGGGCACCCTGAAACCCAGCATCTCCCCTAAGACCTAAATGTGATGTTTTATCTCCAAAGCATCCCCCAAGACCATGCTTTGATCATCTCCAACTGGGAGGGATTTTCATACTAGTCCTCACTCCAGAAGTGGGACTATACAAAAGACCTTGTGTAGGCCAAGTGCAGTGGCTCATGCCTGTAATCCCAGCACTTTGGGAGGCTGAGGTGGGTGGATTGCCTGAACTCATGAGTTCGAGACCAGCCTGAACTAGAGAGAGATCTTGTCTCTAAAAATAGGTAGGCACTGTGGCAGGCACCTGTAGTCCCAGCTACTTGGGAGGCTGAGGCAAGAGTTGGAGGTTGCTGTGAGCTATGACACCACAGCACTCTATGAAGGGTGACTAAGTGAGACTCTCTTTCAAAAAAAAGAAAAATACCTTGGGTTCTGGGGTCATGGATCATTTGAACATTTCCATTTATCAGCATAGCTAGTGGTTTACTCCTCTGAGCATCCATACATAACAGCTTAGAACAAAAACTGTCATGAGACCCTTTTTCTTCTCTTCTAGAACTCTGAGCATCTTTAGAAAGATCAGAGGTTAGCTGGGTGTTGTGGTAGGCACCTGTAGTCCCAGCTGCTCGGAAGGCTGAGGCAAGAGAATCGCTTAAGCCCAAGAGTTTGAGGTTGCTGTGAGCTGTGATATCATGGCACTCTACTGAGGGTGACATAGTGAGACTCTGTCT
>NW_003852567.1:2792297-2793899 GCF_000181295.1 Otolemur garnettii
AAAAAAAAAAAAACCCTATGGAATAAGTGCAATTATTCCCATATTACAGATGAGGAAGTTCAAGTACTGAGTGGTAAAGTATTTTGATCAGGGTCAGCTAGAACGAGAGGAAGGTGGCCTGTCTCCAGAGGGCAAGGAGCTTTAGCAGCCTTTGGGTATTTGCCTGAGCAGAAGTAGAGAGAGAGAGTTGGGCTGCTCCGAGGGCTCTGTGCCTTGGGGAGTGGATAGCTGAGGCCTTGGAGGTTGTACTTCTTCCTTCTCAGTGAATTTCTCCTGCCTGGCCCTAAAGGCCACCCCTCTCCCTGATGCCCTCTCTTCACGGAAAATGTGGTCTGGCCATGAACTTCTCAGCCCTCCTCTTCCTTCCCAGATTTGGAGAGGTGTCCTTGGACTCTCACCAGAAGTTCCTCCTCCTCTTGAT
This sequence comes from Otolemur garnettii, assembly GCF_000181295.1. Lineage (NCBI taxonomy): Eukaryota > Metazoa > Chordata > Mammalia > Primates > Galagidae > Otolemur > Otolemur garnettii. The sequence goes on from NW_003852567.1 coordinate 2,792,719, forward strand.
ATGTCCAGCCTTAGGGTGTTCGGCTGTCCCTTTCTGGGAATCTATGCTTGCTGAGGACCCAGGCTGATCCAGGATGGAGAGGCTGAAGGAAGGGGCAGAGTAATTTAGAGAAAAATCAGATTTAGAACTAAGACAGCATTGGGTTTGAACCTGCACATGACCACTCACCAACTATGATTGGCAGAATAATGCTCCCATCCTCCCAAACATCTATATCCTTACCCCTTAAACCTCTGAGTGTTACTTCACATGACAAAAGGGACTTGGTGGCTGTGAATAAATTAAGGATCTTGAAATGGGGAGATTATCCTGGATTATCTGGGTGGGCTAGGGCCACAAAGTTTCTTAGGAGGGATGCAGGAGAGTCAGAGAAGGAGATGTGATGATGCAGGCAGAAGCCAGAGTGATGTGGGCCCTTGAGCCTTCAGATGCTGGCAGAGGCAAAGGACAGTTTCTCCCCTAGAGCCTTGGGAAGGAACAACTTTGCTGACCCATCTTATATCTATGATCTCCAGAGTGTAACATAATACATTTGTGTTGTTTTAAGCCTCTGAGTTTGTGGCGATCTATTACAGCAGCAATAGGAAACTAATTTATTAGCAAGTTCCTCAACTCTGGGAGCCCAGATTCCCTCTTTGAAACAGGAATACTAATGTTTACCTTGAAAGGTATCAGAAAGAGTATGCACTAAAACCTGGTTCATGACAAAATTTAACAAATGATGCTCTTATGAAAAGGAAGAAGAAAGAAGAGAGGAGAAGCAGAAAGAGGAAGAGGGTAAGAGAGAAGTTGGGTGATGGGCACAGGTCCCATGAAAATCTGCCCAGGATAGGACTTGGCTTTAATTCATTTTGACTTCAGTACACTCTTACCCCTTTAGAAGGGTCAGGAGGCAACTTCTACTGATAGACCCCTCTGAAAACTTTGCCTTCTGAGCAAAAAATTGACGTAAAGAACAGGTACAGGAGGCTGTTCCAATATATGCCTGTAGGATCCCCAGTGGTTCCATCCAAACCAATGGGAAATGTCGTGTTTGTCTTCTGACCTTTCAATTTTCCAGGCTTGACCAACAATAGCCTGTGTGGGAATGTACAAATCACAAGCTGAATTCTTTTGTAAAGGAGCAAAGTGGGTGGCCTGCGAGAGCTGTTGTTACCTTTGTGTGTGTGTGTGTGTGTGTG
>NW_003852567.1:2793919-2799145 GCF_000181295.1 Otolemur garnettii
GAGAGAGAGAGAGAGAGAGAGAGATCCAACTGCCTCCAGTTTCTCTACACCCTCAACATGTTCCTGTTAACATTCTGGTTGGTGTAAAATGATATCTTGTTGTGGCTTTAGTTTGCATTTCCCCAAAGACTGATACTATTGGGCACTTCCATATGCTTTTTTGGCTCTTTGCTTATTTTTAAGTGTCTGTTCAGGTCTTTTTTCCCTCTTAAATAAATTAGCTTGTCCATATTTTTATTGTTTTATTTTGAGATAGAGTCTTACTCTGTTTCCCTGAGTAGAATCCCATGGTGTCATCAGAGCTCACAGCAACCTCCGTTTCTTGGTCTCATGTGATCCTCTTGCCTCAGCCTCCAGAGTAGCTGAGACTATAGGCGCCCATCACAATGCCAGGCTAGTTTTTCTATTTTCAGTAGAGATGGGTTCTTGCTCTTCCTCAGGCTGGTCTCCAACTCCTGAGCTCAAATAATCCATTCACCTCAGTCTCCCAGAGTGTTAGGATTATAGGTATGAGCCACCACACCTGGCCTATTTTTTTTTTATTATTAATGTAAATTCCTTGTTGGTGGATGTGTAAAATGATACAAGTAATTAATTTGAAGAATTGCTTTTGCAGTTATTTATTTATGTTTTTGAGACAAGGTCTCACTGTATTATCTAGACTGGCCTCAAACTCCTGGGCTCAAGTGGTCCTCCTGCCTTATCCTTTTTAGGAGCTGGAACTACAGGTGCACACTACTGTACCCTGCTGTTTGGCAGTGTTTTAAAAAGTTACACATCAGTCCATCCTATGACCTAGTTATTCCACCCACAATAAATAAAAAACATATTTCCACACAAAGCCTTACACAAAAATATTCATAGGAGTTTTGTTTGTAATAACCCAAACTGGAAACAATTCAAATGTCATTCAGTTGGTGGGTGCATAGATAAACAAACTCTGCTACATTGATACAGTGGAATACCACTCAGCAATAAAAATGAAGTAAGTATTGAATATACTATAACATGGATGAATGTCAAAGATATTATTATTCCTGGACACAAAAGAGTATACATTGTATCATTCCATGTAGAATAAAGTTCTACAACAGGCAAAGCTACTTTATGGTGACAGAAACAAATCAGTGGTTGCCTTCAAGGAGGAGGCAGGAAGGAACTTTCTGGTGTGAGAGAAATGCTTTATTTATTGTTTAGAGTGGTGAGTATACTGCAGTACACATTTGTCAAAAATCGGCACATTAGGCTTGGCGCCTATAGCTCAGCGGCTAGGGCACTGGCCTCATACACCAGGGCTGGTGGGTTCAAACACGGCCTGGGCCCGCCAAACAACAATGACAACAACAACCAAAAAATAGCCCAGGTGTTGTGGCAGGCACCTATAGTTCCAGCTACTTGGAAGGCTGAGGCAAGAGAATCACTTAAGCCCAAGAGCTGAAGGTTTCTGTGAGCTGTGATGCCAGAGTACTCTACAGAGCGCAACATAGTGAGACTCCGTCTCCAAAAAAAAAAAAAAAAAAAAAAAACATCATGTTAAATATTTAAGATCTGTGCATTTCATTGTATGTAAATTATATCTGGTTAAGGCTCGGCGCTTATGGCTCAAGTGGCGAGAAGTTGCCAGCCACATACACCTAAGGTGGTGCGGGTTTGAATCTAGCTCGGGCCCTCCAAACAACAATGATGGCTGCAACCAAAAAATAGCCAGGCATTGCAGCGGGTGCCTCTGGTCTCAGCTACTTGGAGGCTGAGGCAGGATACTGGTTGAGCCCAGGAGTTGGAGGTTGCTGTGAGCTGTGATGCCATGGTACTCTACCCAGGGGGATAGCTTGAGGCTCTGTCTCAAAATTTAAAAAAAAAAAAAATTATATCTGGTTAAAAAGAAACTGAATTATGCCTCAATTTCGAACTGCTACCACCAGGTGGCAATGGTGCCTAATTCCCAAGAGTTCAACTGTAGTTTGCGTTGTGACAAATTTGTAAATTATTCTGTTTATACGTATTCTTTAGCCGGGCGTTGTGGTGCCCTATTCACTGAGCTACAGGCACCGCCCTAGACATGTATTTTTAATAGTATTAATAGTATTGTTTCTCTTCCTTCCTCTTTTTTCCTCCCATTCAGCACTGTGTTTTAAAGATCTGTTTACCTTGGGTGGCCCCTGTAGGTCAGTGGGTGGGGCACTGGCCACATATATTGAGCCTGGTGGGTTAGAACCCGGCCCGGGGCCAGCTAAAACAACAATGACAACTGCAACAACAAAAAAACAGCCAGGCATTGTAGTGGGCACCTGTAATCGCAGCTACTTGGGAGGCTGAGGCAGAAGAATCGTTTGAGCCTAGGAGTTTGAGGTTGCTGTGAGCTGTGATGCCATGGCAATTTACCCAGGGTGACAACTTGAAACTCTGTCTCAAAAAAAAAAAAAAAATCTGTTTACCTTGGGCTTATATCTAATTAATGGCTCCCCAGTATGGTAGAATATTCCAGTTATGCGCATACATCACATTTTACTTATATCCATTCACTCAGTAATGGACGATGTCTCATTGGATCCAGCTCTACTCCATAAATAACCCTGTGATAAAATATCCTCTTACATATTGAGGACTTGTGTAAGAATTTCCGTAATTATATAACCAGGAATGGGATCCTCCCTATTGCTTACTCATAATATTCATTTCTTTGTATTCTTTTATCCCCTTCTGCATAATACATTTTCAAAATTTTTGTGTTAAAACAGTTAAATTTAAGCAATATTCTAAACTTTGAAATTAAAGAAAATATTTCCTGTGAATCTTTTTACTTCTGTCTCCTTGTAAAATATGTAGTGTTGTTTGTGATACGGGTATGATCAATAGTATTATCAACTAAGATTTGGATATCTCAATTGATAATCATAATTTCCTTCTACTGAATAAACTTCCCTGGATTTTTTTGTGATAAAACAGTTGAATTTGAGCAACATTCTAAATTTTAAATTAAAGATGATATTTTAGAACAACTTTTAAGGCAAGGTTTCTCAACAGTGGCACTATTAACATTTTGGGTCTGATAATTCCTGGTTATGGGAGACTGTCTTGTCCACTATAAGATGTTTAGTAGCAACCCTGGCTACTACCCACCCACAAGCAAAAATGTCTCCACACATTGCCAAATAAGGGACCAAATTTGCCTCCAGTTAAGAAAGACTACTTTAAGGTAAATGAAGTCTGGAATTCATTTGGTGCCTTTTTCCAGACATTTCCTTTCTTTCTTTCTTTTTTATTTATTTATTTTGCTTTTGGCCAGGGCTGGGCTTGAACCCACCCTCCAGCATATGGATGGGGCCAGTACCCTACTCCTCTGAGCCACAGGAGCCACACACCTCCTTTTTTTTTTTGAGACAGAGTCTCAAGTTGTCACCCTGGGTAGAGGGCAGTGGCACTACAACTCACAGCAACCTCCAACTCTTGGGCTCAAGCGATTCTCCTGCCTCTGCCTCCCAAGTAGATGGAACCACAGGCGCCCAGCTATGTTTTGGTTGCAGCCATCATTGTTGTGTGGCTGGCCCAGGCTGGATTCAAACTTGCCAGCTCAGGTGTATGTGTATGTGGGTGGTGCCTTAGCTGCTTGAGCCACAGGTGCCGAGCCTGCCTGCCTTTCCCTTTCTTTCTTTCTCTCTCTCTCCTCTGTTGTCTCTCTCTCACTCTTTCTCTCTTTCTTTCCTTCCTTCCTTCCTTTTTTTCTCAAGACAGTCTCACTCTGTCACCAGGCTAGAGTATAGTGGTGTAATCATAGCTCACTGCAACCTCCTAGGATCAAGTGATCCTCCTGCCTTAGCCTCCTGTGTAGCTGGGACTACAGGCATCTGCTACCACACCTGGATAATTTTTCTATTTTTTTTGTAGAGATGGGGTCTTGCTCTTGCAGCTCTTGCTCAGGCTGGTCCCAAACTCTGAGCTCAAGCAATCCTCCTACCTCAGCCTCCCAGCATTACAGAGGCGAGACAGTGCCTGGCCCATTACCTTTCTTTTAATTAAAAAATTTCACCCCTAATCTCAGCTGCAGATTTGTATTACACAGTCCCTATTGAAACATCCTCCCCTGCTGTTTAGGTGGACTAAAGCTTTTCTCTAAGTCCTTATTCTTTTAGGACTCAGCATCAAGCAGAACCCTCCAGATTCTGTTCTCTCTAGGTTTCCTGGCCTACTTCTCTCATCCATTGCAGAGGGCCAGGGGAGGAAGGAGTTAGAATTTCCCTCCTGCTCCCCTCTCAAAGGAATCCGGACAAGTAGAGAGAGGCCCACAAGGGTGTGATAAGAGCTCCAAAGTCAGATGGCTCAGGCTGCAAAGGAACTATCTCACTCTCCTCTTTTCAGTTCTCACCTCCCTCTCCCCTCATCAAGTAGCAATTATCTTTCTAGACCTATGAAACTTAATTATCTACAATACTTCCGTAAATACTAGAGTGCTGACTGTCCCCTGTATCCCTCAGCATACTAGCCTTAGCCCTGCAAGACCCTTCTCAAGAGATACTCTCTGTGCTCAAATAAGTGAGGGCGATGCTACTTACCAAATCTCTCTTGGACATGGGCAATAACCACTAGTTTATTAGAGGCAGTGAGAAGTTCTTTTGATGTCTATTTTTCATCAAGTGTTTCTCAGATTAAGAGATTATAGAACCCCCCCTCCCCAAATTTAACAAATATCTATTAAGAGCCCTCAGTTTAAGGAATGTGTTAAATATTAACAACCTACACCTTGGATATATTGCCTTCGAAAGCCATTAATTTGTTCATTAATTTATTCCGCAAACCATTGAGCATTCACCATGCTAGATACTAAGGCTACAAAGACTACTTGTCCCCTGTAGCCCCCAGACTAGTGAGGGAACAGATGCAGGCAGACTCTGATGAGTCCGACTGTGCTGGCAGACAGGACAATGGATAAGCCAGATGTTTGGGAAACTTTGGACCAAGTAATTAATTCTGACACAGGAGTCTGATAATCTTCACAGAACAGGCAATACTTTATCTGAGCCTAGAATACAAGTCTGGGCCCCTTACATATTTGCAGTAGAAGCTTGCTAGAAATGCAGAATCTCAGGATCCACCCTAAGACAATGAAATCAGGGCAGCACCTGTGGCTCAAGGTGGCTCACCTGTCATGGCAGGAGTAGGGTACTGGCCCCATATACCATGGGTGGCGGGTTCAAGCCCGGCCCTGGCCAAAACTGTGAAAAAAAAAAA
>NW_003852567.1:2799528-2828438 GCF_000181295.1 Otolemur garnettii
TCTTAAAATGGTACACTCCCTTACAAGAATGTAAACAGAATGAAGATGCACTCTTGTGTGGCATCTTGGTCAAAGACTGACCTAGTGGCCTCAATGCCAGGCCAAGCAGACAGAGTAGGAAGGTAAGACAAGGAAAGACTGGTAGTGGCAACAGATGTCTTCTCTCCTGGCCCTCATCTAGCAATGACTATGACTCAGCTGCAGGTATGCAGGTACACAGGGAACAAGGACAGGTAATGAGGCCATACCTGTGGTCCTTACTGCCTAGATGCCTGACGTGACAGGGTAAGCATAATGGGGATGGCTGAGAGGAAGAGAACAAGCAGGATTCAGAGGGGACAAGGATGCTTCCAATTACCGTCACCCAGAGACCATCTCTGCCCTGCACAGGCAAGTGGCCAGCCACAGGGCCACAGGGCCACAGAGTCCAAGGCTCTGTATGGAGAATTTTTAGATTTTTTTCCTCTTGATCTTCAGTTCTGGTCATGGAAGGAAGTGCAGGAAGCCTTCTGGGCAGCCCAACCCATCAGGAAGCAGAGACAGTCAGGGCAAGTGTACCCAGAGGCTGAGCAGGTAGATGGGTTTTGCAATCTCTTCCCCTTCCCAGGAAGCACATTTGTCCAAGCCTGGATGTGGCCACTACTATGGCAAGTTCTGTGGCTATGGTGAGACTGCAGGCCCAGTTGGGCCTGCATGAGGATTTAGGAGAAGACTTCTCACAGACTTGAGCCTGTGGTAGGTAGAGGGTGATTAGCCCAGGTGGAGGGTATCTAAGGGGAAATGAAACTGAAAATCACAACATCAATAACCACAACACAACAAAACAAAATATAGAGATGCCAATACCCACCTTACAGCAGTTTCCCTGCCTCTACTCCCAGGAGAAGGTCTTGTGTGAGAGGCATTGCCCCCTCCACAAGAGGCAGCTATCTGTGCCTGCCAGAAAGCCAGAGCACATGAGCTGAGTTTCCAATGTCCAGAAGCCACCAGAAGGAGATTTCTTGCTATTCTACCTAAATATTCCATAGCTAAGTCAGGCAGGAATCTGGTAGGCAGAGATGGGATAGGGGAGATGGCATTTCAGGCAGAGAGAAGGGGCCAAGCAAAGGCTGAAAGGCAGGACCACACTTGTCTGGACAAGAAGGATATCAACTTACAAGTTTCTAACCAGGCCAGATTAAGCCGGCCCTGCTGTGTTTTCTACTCTCCAAGGACACTAGTCACACCCTGTACTTATCACTGGTGATAGAGCTCCATGTTTGCTTCCCAAGAACTGGGCTTGTTCTGACTTGACTCCTTTCCCAGAAGCCCACTGTAGGGTGGCCCAACCTAACTTTCCGTGGAAGAATAAGCACTCCCCTAACCTCTACAGTGGGTACTCAGGACAGATAGTTCAAGTGGAGCTAAAAAAGCAGCCCCACTCCCACATGCAGCCTGCATCAGAAGGGTCCCTGGCTACCGCTCTCTGAAGAAAGAGTTAACTCTAACAGTTCACTGAGGCGCTTGACCCTAACCAGGCCAAAGCATATCTGGAGGCAGATTCCTTGGCTGAGACTTACCAGGGTCAGCATGTTTGTTCCTGATAACCGAGCAGAACGGGATGTGTGTGTCTTTTAAAAAACAAAATAGGCCAGGCATTAGGACTCTTAGGCATAGTCTTCAAACCTCCTCCCTCCTGGCCCCTGGCTCTGAAAATAAGACCGTAATTTCACAACCTAAAGACTAGGGCCAGTGTGGTGGCTCATGACTGTATTCCCAGCACTTTGGGAAGATAAGGCAGGAGGATCACTTGAGGCTAGGAGTTAAAAACCAGCCTGAGCAACATAGCCAGACTTTATCTCTATATATATTTTTTAAAGCTGGTGGAATGGTGTGTACCTGAAGTTCCAGCTACTCAGGAGGCTAAAGAAGGAAATTTGAGGCTGTACCTGTGACAGTACCTGTGAATAGCCACTGTACTCCAGCCTGGGCAACGTAACATGACCCTTTTCCTAAAAGAAAAAAAGTGATAATAAAACAAAATTCTGGTTACAAAAGTAATTTGTGCTCATTATAGAAACACTGGAAAATCGGAAAAAATAAACTTCCCAATTCCTCTTAAAGGCAAACTCTTTGTACATTTTGATAAATTTCTTTTCTTTTTTTAATTTCAAATCAATATGAAGGGTACAAATTGTTAGGTTACATTGTTCTCATGTCCAAGGTAAGGTTCAAATTGTAGTTGAGCCCTTCACCCAGGGGGCGTGCTGAACACCCTCACATTGTACACATTAGGTGAGACCCCACCAATTGCCCTCCCTTCTCCTGCCAATCTCACTCCCCTCTCCCTTTTCCTCCCTCCCCTTAATAGACTATATTAAGTGTTTTATCATTTGTGTGAATGTGTAATTGTTTATATATTGGTTTCATATTAGTATTGAGTACATTGGATATATTTTTTACATTCTTGAGATTAAGAATAATGTGTTATAGGCTGGGCATGGCAGCTCATGCCTGTAATCCTTGGCGGCTCATGCTTGTAATCCTAGCACCATGGGAGGCTGAGGTGGGTGGATTGCTTGAGCTCAGGAGTTAAAGAGCAGTCTCAGTAAGAGCAAGACTCCCGTCTCTGCTAAAAAAATAAAAAAACTAGCCTGGTGTCTTGGCAGGTGCCTGTAGTCCCAGCTACTCAGGAGACAGAGGCAAGAGGATCACTCAAGCCCAAGAGTTTGAGGTTGCTGTGAACTATGATGTCATGGCACTCTACCCAGGGTGACAGAGTGAGACTCTGTCTGAAAAAAAAAAGAGTGTTTTAGCTCCATCCCTGTAAACATAAAAGATATAGTCTCTATGATTTTTAAGGCTGAATAGTATTCCGTGGTATACATATACCACAATTTGTTAATCTGTTCATGGGTTGATGGGCACTTGAGTTGCTTCCAAGACTTGGCAATTATAAAATGAGCTGCAATAAATATTCTGGTTCAAATGTCTTTGTGGTGCAATGACTTTTGTTCTTCTGGGTAGATACCTAGTAATGGAATTGTGGGGTCAAATGGAAGGTAGATTTTTAGTACATTTTGGTAAGTTTTTACAAAAATTTTTCTATGTGTATTTGTATACAGGGAGTCCTGGGTTGTGAATGAGGTAGATTCTGTAAGTTTGTTCTTTTTTTTTTGAGAGAATGTCTTATTCTGTTGCCCTCAGTAGAGTGCTATGGCATCATAGCTCACAGCAATCTTAAACTCTTGGGCTCAAGTGATTCTCTTGCCTCAGCCTCCCAAGTAGCTGGGACTACAGGCGCCCACGACAACGCCCGGGTATTTTTAGAGACAGGGTCTTGCTGTGGCTCAAGCTGGTGTTGAACCTGTGAGCTCAGGCAGTCTACCCATCTCGGCCTCCCAAGTGTTAAGATTACAGTCATGAGCCCCTGTACCCAGCCTCTGTAGATTTGTTCTTAAGATGAATTTGTATGTCAATTGGAACAGGCACATTTACCTATTTCCTATAATAGCCTCTGTTCATAAGTGTGAGTTGTATGTCAATCAGGTGTTTCTAATTTGGGGATTGCCTATACACATTTATAGCTGAGATCATAATGACCATATGTTTCGTATGCTACCTTTTCACTTAGCAGTACATTATAAGCTCTTACTCATTAACATTTGCTGGAATCGGCTCGGTGCCTGTGGCTCAAGTGGCTAAGGCACCGACCACATACACCTAAGGTGGCAGGTTCGAATCAAACCCAGGCCCACCAAACAACAATGACGGCTGCAACCAAAAAAAAGCCGGGCATTGTAGTGGTTGCCTGTGGTCCCAGCTACTTGGGAGGTGGAGGCAGGAGACTCACTTGAGCCCAGGAGTTGGAGGTTGCTATGAGCTGTGATGCCATGACACTCTACCCAGGGGGACAGTTTGAGGCTCCGTCTCAAAAAAAAAAAATTTGCTGAAATCATAACATTCCATTCTATGCTTCTATAAATTAGTTAGCCATATTCCTGTAATGGTTATACATTTATAACATACTTCAGCTGGGAAAGTACAGATAAATGATTCTTGTATTCTTTCCCTCTAACTGATATAGTCTCCTTCACACTGTCCTACCCACTAGTTAATAGGGAAAATTAACGAAGGGCCAAACTAAAGAATAATCTGAAGCAGTAATTTCAGCTTTTCACTTTCTACCTAATCCCATTTTGCATGTCAGAAATCTCCTCTTTCTCTTTGTATTACTTCTATTAGAAATCCTAATCCCTCTTCCTCATGGATGCTGTAGAAAACAGATAGTTTACTCTATGTGGTCATTGAAGAGTTTAATGAAGGGATTGTTTACAAACATGCTGCCAAGCCTACAGTAACCAATAAGAAATGGTGGAGCAATCGGAATAGGGATGTGGGAAGGCATTACCACCCTGAGGCCCAAGGGGCAGCAGTACTGGCTACACTTATTACCAGCTGAGGGAGAAACACACCCTACCCTCATGGCTACAGCAGTGGGAGAGAGATAGGAATCTAGGTGGGAGAATGCAGCCATTGCCTACCTGAGGTCTGGCAGAGAGGGAGGTAGAGAAATACATATCCTGACATCTCTCTCACCCTGCCGTCACATTCTTTCCAGTGCCTCTGATTAGTAGAGCAGGACTGGACGGCAGAGAGATTAGCATTCTGCGGAGGTCAACTTCCCCCTGCACAAGGCAGGATGAAAAACAGTGGGCCTTGGATCTATAGGAGCAGATGGAAAACAACCAACCCACATGATTTGTGCTGAAGGGGAAAAGACAAAAGAAATTTCTTTGCACACTAAGAAATAAGCATATTCAAAAACTACTGTACTATTCCCATAACATATCTATTATTGGGTTTCTAAATTATTTCTCATTTTTGCTTTTATAAATAATATTGTCTTAAAAGGAGACTTCTCAGAAACTCATGTTCTAAGAAAATGAATACCCAATGAAAGGAGGCAAAGTGTCTCCCAGAGTCAGATTGTATTAATATTTGTTAAGTTGCTTTTGTTTGTAGATTAAAGAAACATACCAGAACTAGCTTAAACTATAGAAATTTAAAAAGCAGGACATTAATTATTAGAATACTGGGGAGTTTCACAGGGCCTGTGGACTTCAGGGACACAGTGGTAGTCATGGGTTTAAATGGCATCAGGCCCCTGTGACTTTACCACATGTCCTTCTTCTTGTGTACCTATTTAATTCTTCTTTTTTTGCTTTACAGACCAGCTTCTTCTACTTTTCCAGTCCACACAGCAGAAGAGAAGGCCACCTAGTAGTCCCAAGTTTATCACTATCTAAACTAGTCACCCAGAGAAAAAGATTGAATCTTATATCTTAACCCCTCTATCAATCAGAGTCCAGTCACTAGAGAGAAATCACACGGTAATTTGAATAGATATAGTTTAACCTAAAGAATTAACTATAACAGGGGACAGAGCATTAAATTAAAAGATTAGCCTAAAGCTGCCTCCTTAAATATTTCAAGTTCTCTCTAAAGGTTTCTCTGTGCAGAGTGAACTATAATCTAACTGAATGGGAACAAATTGTATCAATCATAGACTTTTGGCCAGATGAGAGGACAGCTGTTTAAATCATGTTCCGATAAGACAAATCCCAAGCCATAACCAACCAATCTGGCTGTTTCTGTATCTTTCTTCTGTTTTCTGTACTTCTCTTTCTCTCTCTCTTCCTTCCTTCCTTCCTTTCTTTTTTTTTCTAGACAGAGTCTTACTATGTCACCCTTGGTAGAGAGCTGTGGTATTACAGCTCACAGCAACCTCAAACTCTTGAGTTTGAGTGAATCTCTTGCCTCAGTCTCCCAAGTAGCTGAGACTACAGGTGCTGGCCACAATGCCTGGATATTTTTTTTTGTTGTTGCAGTTGTCATTGTTGTTTAGCTGGCCTGGGCTGGGCTCAAACCCACCAGCCTCGGTGTATGTGGCTAGCAACGTAACCACTGTGCTACAGGCGCTGAGCCTTCACTTTTTTTTTTCATCCATAAATCCTTTCTGACCACATGACAGTGACAAAATCCCTCTGAACCTATTCTGGTACACAGGTGGGGGGTTGGGGAAGTGTTGTCCAAATCTCCAATGGTTCTTTGCTTAATTAAACTCTATTTAATTCAATTTGCCTAAAGTTTTTATTTTAGAAGGAATAATTAGGGATTGGAAATAAGAAGTAAAGAGAATTCTAGAGAGTATGGGGGTAGTGGCCATAAGGAGCAGCTACAGCCCATAGGGCTGAGATAGAGCAGCTGAGGGAGAAACCCACCCTACCCTCATGGATGAGATCTAGACCTTGTTGAAGAGGGTGGCTGCGGTTCGCTGTATAGTAGAGAAGGCACCATGGAAATTGCTGGAAATCCACTTTCTAGGATGCTTGGGAGGTATCTGCCAGAGTCACCTTAGGTGGGTCCTAGGGGAAGCTGTTGGCTTTTGGTTGATGCTGGCCACCATGTCCTGAAGGAGCCAGATGCTGGAGAAGCCATCTGCCTGGCAAGAACCTGATGCTGAGGAAGTTGCTTGCACTGCAGGAGCTGATCACTGGAGAAGTTGTCTATGCTATAGAACTCAGGTGCTGCATGCTAGAGGGGCCTGCTGAGCAGAAAACATGAGACTAAGAAAACAATTTCTTCCTCCTAGGATGTATCTTTAGTGGCCTTTATTGATAAAGTTTAACATCTGTCAGTTGGCAAAGGAAAAACATTTCAATTGTCCAGCTACATTTTTTTCAGAGCAGGCAATGAAGGTTGAATTTTAAGCTGAATGGCAATAGATTAATTAGCACAATCCCAAGTCCATATGATCCAAGAAAGAACTATGATTGGTCCAGCTGGTGCACCCCCAGAATGTTTAGTCACCTATGCTAAGAATGGAACTGATTACTAAAAGGCAGTGCAATCAGCATGGAAAAGCAGTGCAGAAAAGCAAACTGGTCACCAAGCAGTCTCCACTTTCCAAGAGAGAGAAACACTTAGTAAAAAGAAACAGTTGGCCAGGCATGGTGGCTCACACCTGTAATCCTAGCACTCTGGGAGGCTGAGGCGGGTGGATAGCTTGAGCTCATGAGTTGGAGACCAATCTGAACAAAAGCAAGACCTGTTTCTACTAAAAATAGAAAAACTGAGGCAAAAGAATCACTTGAGCCAAGAGTTGGAGGTTGCTGTGAGTTATGACGCCATGACACTCTACCCAGGGTGTCAGCTTGAGACTCTGACTCAAAAAAAAAAAAAAAAGAAAAAAGAAACAAGCACTGAGTCACTAGGCAACTTATAGATCAGGGACATCTCACCAGGACTAATTATGGTTTGGAAAGGTATTCCTCAAGAATGTCCATTTCCTTTTATTCAAACATGCTGTGCTCCCCAAGTAGCCATCTGATTTTTCTTCCTATCTACCACAATACCAAATGGGGAAACAGATGTGAGCAGTGGATACATATTTAATGCTGTTTGGAAAAGGATGTCACCTTCTGTGAACCAATAAATTGGCATTCAGTGGTTGAATCAGCCTTGGGCAGTGTTAGTGAGAGTAAGTCTTTCCTTACAGAACGATACCATACTTCTGTGGTCTGATCCCTTGGGGAGAGAAGCTAGTTTCTGTCCTGGGGAAACTGAGAACTAGGTTTTTGCCTCAGGGGACTCAATCAGAGTGCTTTCCTGAAGGAGCTGGAGCCTGCACCTTAGACAACATCATTGCTAGCACATTCCCCAAGGGAGAACCCTGCAAAACACATAATTGGACATGGATAAAGCGTATTCTATAAATGTCTAAGCAACAACCATTATCTGACTGCTAGACTTTTAGGCTGTTTCCAGTCTTTCATTATTACAGACACATATATGTATAACATAAGGATGAACATCTTTGTGATTAGTGATCATTACCATTTGAGATTTTGCTATTGTTTTGTTTTTGTATTTCAAATGGTTCCCTTAGGATAGATGATCAGAATTAGAAATAAATTGATGTAAAATCCCATCCTCCTCTATTTTGGGGGAAGAGTATGAACATTTTATAGATTCTCTAGAACTGTGACCCAAGGATTTCAGAAGTTTAGTACCAATTGTAGCCCCACTGGAGATCATTTCAGGACATCCTGACTTCCATAGAACATTATAGTGTAAAATGTGTGTGTGTGTGTGTGTGTGGGTGGGTGGGTGGGTGCTCAGACATAATATCTTTATTTGCATTTCTCTAGTTACTATTTGGGTTAGATATTCATGCCTGTATCTGTTAATCTCTTGCCTTCTTTTGAGAATTATCTATTCAGGTTCTTCACAATTCAGAAGTATTTTATTTCAGTCTCTGGGGAATTTTATGTCCCAGATTCTTTATCCTGTCCTCTTTTCAATGGACAGGGGCTCTGCTCCCACCTCCAAATCCTTTGGAAATTCCCCTATGAATCCAAGTTCCTTTGGCACAAGACTGTGCTTGGGTGGCTAAGAGCTTCAATGAGACTGGAAAAAAGGGTATTAGAGTCTAGAAGCATGCAAAGCCTGTTGAGCCTTCATCCTCAGATGGAGATTCTTTAAAGAAAAGGGAGTGATATGTGTATAATTTTATTTTCTCTCTCAATTTTTTACACCCCAGAGCGACTCTGGATGTTTTTCTTCTCTTTATTTTAACTCAGAATGAATCTCTAAATAAACTCTGTTCTTATTAGGGGCTTCAAACACATATCTAAATAAAATGTGTCATATAAAGGGTGGGGTTTTTTTGGCCACTCCCACTGTGTTACTTGATTAGCCTTAAAAGAAAGAAAAAAGAAAAAAAAGGAAGTACTTTGTTTAAGTCATGTGATGAATTATCAGAGGAATAATACTCACTACCCACTGAATTCTGTACCTTCTTTGGCTCAGGGGTAGAAGAAAAACTTTCTCTCTTCCTTCTCCACCACCTTTCCCTTCTAAGACTGACTCAGAGAATATAGTTTGCCCTGAGAAAACTGCACACAGGTGGGAAGCAGGTGGCAAGTATAAGGCAGTCGTGTGCATTGAAGTTAAGTGTGTCACAGTATGTGTGGGAATGCAAGAGGTGATAGCAACTCATTCATGTGCGGCTGGGACTTGATAATTGTAATCAAGGGACTTTGGGGAGGAGAGGCCATTAGTGGTTACCTTAAATGATGAACAGGGTTTGGAAATACAGTAAAGAAGCCAGAAATATAGTGAAGAAGTTTCTATCAGCTCTTGTCCACTGGTACCACCAGGAACTCTGGTTCTGTGTTGCTGCTGAAGAGAGTTGCATGTCCAACATCCATCCATCTGTCCACATGAACATGTATGCATACATTCATCTGATGTATGATTCATTCATTTGTTCATTCTTCTGCAATCCCTCCATCTTTCCACCTGTTCTTTCACTATCTACCAAGGCCCTACTCTGTGTTGTGTGATCAAGGCACAAATACACGTATTAGTAAGACAAGATTTTTGCCAGGTGGCACCTATGGCTCAAAGGAGTAGGGTGCTGGCCCCATATACCAGGGGTGGTGGGTTCAAACCTGGCCCTGGCCAAAAAAACTGCAAAAAAAAAAAAAGATTTTCACTTTTAAGGAGCACACAGCCAGGTCATTAGCTGGACAATTTAACAATAGGTAAAAACACAAGGCAGAAAGTACACCCTATATATGTGTATAGTACTGTAAGTGTGCTCATACAATGGCTCTTCCCCAAATAGCTTTACCTGACCACCCAATCTGAAATATGTTCCTATTTAGCTTCTTTTTTTGTCTTACAAACATTTTATTTAATCCACAAACTAATCATACACAGTGATTTTACTTTATTTTAAAGAAGAGAAAATAAACTTAGAGAGGTAAAGAAACTTTCCAAATTTCACCTAGCTAGTTAAGTAGCAGAGCTTGATTGGACCCGGAATTTAGCAGACTTCAAAGCCTCTGTTCTTAACTACACTACCATAATCAGATCATATTCAATAAGCACAACCTTGGTTACATTTAAAAGTGTACCAAAAGATTAAAGTAAAAATACATCAAAACTATTAATAAAAATTACCTTAGGTGATTATCTACCCTGCATATACTTTTTATTTTTATAAGTGTTCTACAATAAATGTGTATTACGGCTCGGCGCCTATAGCTCAACCGGCTAAGGCGCCAGCCACATACACCTAAGGTGGAGGGTTCGAATCCCCAGCCCGGACCCGCCAAACAATGACAGCTGCAACAAAAAAAAAATAGCCGGGCATTGTGGCGGGCGCCTGTGGCCCCAGCTACTTGGGAGGTGGAGGCAGGAGACTCGCTTGAGCCCAGGAGTTGGAGGTTGCTGTGAGCTGTAATGCCACGGCACTCTGCCCAGGGGGACAGCTTGAGGCTCTGTCTTAAAAAAAAAAAAAAATGTGTATTACTTGAATAGTTCAGACTAACAAAAAATGGTGGAGCGAGGGAATAAAGAACTTTTGGTCTGTAACTCATGGAAAAGATTTAGACTTTAGAAATAAACACAAGGTCTTCAATATGTAAGTGAGGACTTAAAAATTATTGTAGATGAGATTGCAATGCAATGTGTAGAATGTGTAGAACATAAATAGAATTATGAACAGCAACACTCAAGACAGAGAGGAAAAGAGAAATCAGAGTATTAATTCCTCTTTCCGGAAACAGAAAGACTCCTAAAAAATTCCTATAAATTGATAAAGCATACAACATTACTAACAAGCTCATGCCCTTTAAATGAAAACATGCCACTCAAGAGAGACTTGAACAGATATGCTGATAAACTGCACATGCGTCTACTGCAAGTTGTTACAACAATAACTATGATTACTATTTAGCTTCTTCTTATTCTTTCTCATAATATTCTTTTCTTTCAAGGCATTTATCACAATTTGTTATTATATTATTATATACTTAATGGCTTTTTTTTTTTTTTTGCTTAATATGTTTCCCCTAGTTGACTGGAAACTCTCTAGGGGTAAATTCTATGTCACTTCTGCTTATCATTGAATACTCAATGTCCATGTCTGGCACTTGGCAGGCACTCAGCAGATATTCATTCAATCAAGTGATAAATAAACACTGACCACACACCCCTGGGTGATTACCAAAGTGTAATATTTGGACCAATAGGATTAATAGCACC
Organism: Otolemur garnettii; assembly: GCF_000181295.1. Classification (NCBI taxonomy): domain Eukaryota; kingdom Metazoa; phylum Chordata; class Mammalia; order Primates; family Galagidae; genus Otolemur; species Otolemur garnettii. The sequence goes on from NW_003852567.1 coordinate 2,810,626, forward strand.
TGGGAACTTCTTAGAGTGAAAATTCTTTTTTTTTTTTTTGAGACAGAGCCTCAAGCTGTCACCCTGGGTAGAGTTCTGTAGCATCACAGCTCACAGCAACCTCCAACTCCTGGGCTCAAGCTATTCTCCTGCCTCCACCTCCCAAGTAGCTGGGACTACAGGTGTCCGCCACAACACCTGGTTATTTTTTGGTTGCAGCCCTCGTTGTTGTTTGGCGGGCCCAGGCTGGATTCGAACCCTTCAGCTCAGGTGTATGTGGCTGGCGCCTTAGCCCCGTAAGCCACAGGCGCCGAGCCAGAGTGAAAATTCTTGACCCCACCCCAGACCAGAATCAAAATCATTAACTCAGGGGAAGAATCCCACCAATGTGTTTTAACAAAGCTTCTGCCTGGGTGGCACCTGTGGCTCAAGGAGTAGGGTGCCGGCCCCATATGCCAGAGGTGGTGGGTTCAAACCCAGCCCTGGCCAAAAAAAAAAAAAAAGATTTCCAACAAAGCTTCTGCCTGATTCTGTTGCATACTAAAGTTTGAGAACACTGTGCTAAATTAATAAAAGATATCTAGGATATTTTAGATACCTATAGTTTTGAACACAGAGGTAAGAGTGATTCTGCCTTAACTGGGAAATAGTTCATGGAGAAGGTAACATTTTCAAGGCAGCTTCCAGCTAGATAAGCCTTGGAAAGGCAATTCAGACAGAGAACCGTATACCCAAGGGCACATAGACATGGATTAGCCTTTGGAGAGATCTATAAGTAGTTCTTGGAAGAGTCCTGAATGTGGCAGGAAATGGGATAGCACTGAGATAGAGAGAGATGTAGGCAGGGGTCTTGAATGCCAGGTGTTAAGCAGGGAGGTAATATGCTTCGTATTCCTCCGTCCTGCAGCTGTTCTGCCTGTCCAGAGTCAGGCTTCTCTGGCCTCACTTCCCTACTCCTGCCTTCTTTCTTCCTCTCTTCTTCCCCTCCTCCCTTCCCCTGGGGGTGAGACAGCTGAGCTCCTGGACCAATTCCACTCCTCTTATACCTGGCCAACCCACTGATGTCAGCTCTGCCTGAGCCCTCTGGTCTGAAGCTCTGGAGCCAGGCCCAGCCTGGCTGCTCAGACAGGGCAACACTCAAATATGTGCAGAGGGAGCCATGCAGGTGTACTTACTAGTGGGGTGGGGGGGCTCATCTGGGCCTTCCAGGGCTCTAGGGAAACAGTCTCTTTCCCTGGAGACTTCCTGCTCCAGAAGACAGGGCAGCAGAGTTAAGGCTGGGGGTTTCTTGGGACTGAGGCTTACGTCACTCAGCACCACCTTCCCCAGGAGACGTGGCTCCAGGCTTTACCCTCTCCTCTTTGGTGACTCACAACAGAATTGGTCTCCAGATCTTTAACTTAATAATGCCTGGCAGTGAGGAAAGTTGATAACAGCCTTTGTAACAGTAGATATTATTCAATGAGCACTTGGTGTACTGGCACTGTGAGTTACCTATAACTGTAGTTCTCAACTTAATGCATGCCAATGCCCCTTTCTTTTTCTTTCTTTCTTTTTTTTTTTTTTTTGAGACAGAGCCTCAAGCTGTCCCCCTGGGTACAGCTGTGGCATCACAGCTCACAGCAACCTCTAACTCCTGGACTTAAGCAATTCTCCTGCCTCCGCCTCCCAAGTAGCTGGGACTACAGGCGCCCACCACAATGCCTGATTATTTTTTGGTTGCAGCCGTCATTGTTGTTTGGCGGGCCTGGGCCATATTCAAACTTGCCAGCTCAGGTGTATGTGGCTGGAGCCTTAGCCGCTTGAGCCACAGGCGCCGAGCCAGATTGCCCCTTTCTTATAACAAATGTTATGCAATGCTACCTTTAGCACTACATACACTATAACCAAACTATATCTCAGATTCATAAAATTAAACCATAAAATGTCACAACTAACATAAAAAGGAAAACAATTTATGATACAAGATATATATTTAAATACGTACATGCTTCTACAGATCCCTGCTACAAGAGATAGTAGTCATAAGTTGGCACCTTACACAGATTCCTTGTGAATGTGCAACAGTTATAAATGAAGACTAACACAGGTGTGTTACATTATTGACTTAAATACCAGGAGGCACCCTATAGCTCAGTGGGTAGGGCATCAGCCACATACACTGAGGCTGGCAGGTTTGAACCCAGCCTGGGTCAGCTAAACAACAATGACAACTGCAAAAACAAAAACAAAAAATAGGCATTGTGGCGGGCACCTGTAGTCCCAGCTACTAGGGAGGCTGAGGCAAGAGAATCACCTAAGCCCAAGAGTTGGAGGTTGCTGTGAGCTGTGACACCACAGCACTCTACTGAGGGTGACATAGTGAGACTCTGTCTCAAAAAAAAAAAATACACACACACAAAAACAAAAAGGGCAGCGCCTGTGGCTCAGTGGGTAGAGTGCCGGCCCCCTATACCAAAGATGGCAGGTTTAAACTCGGCCCTGGCTGAGCTAAAACAGCTGTGGCAACTGCAACAAAAAATAGCTGGGCCTTGTGGCAGACACCTGTAGTCCCAGCTACTCGGGCGGCTGAGGCAAGAGAATTGCTTAAACCCAAGAGTTGGAGGTTGCTGTGAGCTGTGACACCATAACACTCTACCAAGGGTGACAGAGTGAGACTCTGTCTCAAAAAAAAAAAAAAAAAAAAAAAATACCACCAGAACAAGTGCCATTCAATTCCAATTTTTCTGCAAGGGAGAACTTTGCTGCTAAAGTTCCAAATAAAATAAAGTCTAGTCTTACCTTCATTTACTTGGTGTGCTGCTGTTTTGTTTTGTTTTGTTTTTTTTGAGATAGAGCCTCAAGGTGTCACCCTGGGTAGAGTGCTGTGGCATCATAGCTCACAGCAACCTCCAACTCCTGGGCTCAAGCTATTCTCCTGCCTCTGCCTCCCAAGTAGGTGGGACTACAGGCGCCTGCCATAACACCCAGCTATTTTTTGGTTGCTGTCATCATTGTTGTTTGGCGGGCCTGGGCTGGATTTGAACCCACCAGCTCAGGTGTTTGTGGCTGGAGCCTTATCTGCCTTGAGCCACGGGTGCCAAGCCATGCTATTTTTTGTTTGCCCCTCTGGATGTATACTCCTGCCCTTTCTACTCCACTTTCAGCCCTGGAAGCCTGACCCACCAACCATTCTCAAGTCCCCTGGTTTCCTGTTGAGTTTGTCTATTGAGAGCTCTGGTAGGAGATGGAGCAAGGGAGAAAAGGTAGCTTGGGTTATTTATTTCTCTGGCTACTCCTTGGTTATATCCCTCAACCAAAGATCACTGCTGCTCTCAAGGTGGTTGTGTGGGGTTGAATGAAGCCCTCCAAAAAATATGTCCATTGTGATGCCTGGAACCTGTGAATGTGACCTTACTTGAAGAAATGGTCTTTGCAGATACAATTAAGGATCTTGAGAGGAGACCATGCTAGATGATATAGGTGGGCCCTGAATCCAATGACAAGTGTGCCTCTATAAAGGACAGAAGAGAAGATGTAGGGGAGAGTTGATGGTCACATGAAAATGGAGGCAGAGGTTGGAGTTAGGCAACCACAAGGCAAGGAACACCGGAAGCCACCAGAAGCTGGAAGAGGCAAGGAAAGATTCTTCTCTAGGGCCTCTGGAGGAACTGTGTGTGGCCTTGCTTTGATTTTAGATTTCTGTAGTGGAAATCTAAAGGAATGTGAGAATAAATTTCTGTTTTTTTCTTTTTTTGTCATCGTTTGTTTGTTTGTTTTTGAGACAGAGTCTCAATCTATCACCCCAGCTAGAGTGCAGGGTGTCATCATAGCTCACAGCAATGTCAAATCTTGCGTTTGAACAATCCTCCCACCTTAGCTTAATAAGGAGATGGAACTATAGGCATGGACCATCACATCTAGCTAAATTTTCTGTTTTGGGTAAAGATAGGCTCTCACTTTTGCTCAGGTTGGTTTCAAACTCCTGAGCTCAAATAACAAAGTCCCCCTCCCCCCCAGCTCAGCTTCTCAGAGTGCTAGAATTACCCGTAAGAGGCACTACACACACCCAAATTTCAGTTCTTTTAAGCTACCAAATTTGTGGCAATTTGTTATGGCAACCCTAGGAGACCAATACTGTCTGCAGCGCTCTGCCCACTCTGCAGCCCTCTCTCCCCTTCCACGTTCTAGTAATCTCCCTCCCCTTACTCCTTGGGCATAGTGGTGGTGACAGCTCTCCTGCTCCATCCTTTCTGGCTCCTTCACACTTGTCTACACTCTAGTAATTAGTTCTTTTGTAAATTAACCTTCCTTGAATCATCTTAACTTGAGTGAGCTGGTTCCTTTTGGGGCCATGACACATATACATGACAATTACATTCCTGAAAAATTCAATATATATTAAAAGTACATAAAATAAAAAAATACATTGTGATTATTTGTAAAACTGAGTTCGGTTCTAGGCTCATGTAATTGTAATGTCAGATAAGTGAACACTTGATGGACCAAATTAAAGTTGTGGGGAACAAGGGACAACTCAATCATGTTGAAGTGCTGTAAGCATCAAAGGACATCCAGCACCCCTAGACAAAATGGTTCCAAAATCATTGTTACAACTAAAACTGCCCCCACAAATTTCTAACTCCCTGTTTCCAGGGGATAGCATTATCTTGTTGAGAACCACTGATGTATAACATTTCATTTAATCCCTACAATCATATTTTGACATGGGTACCATCTCTATTTTACAGATATAGAACAGGATGAAAGAGGTCAAGCAATCTCCTTAGGTCAGTCTGAAGTAGAATTGGGGCTCAGCCTCAGATCTAGTGACACTTAAGGACTGCGTTCCTAATTACAAAACTGTACTGCCCCTTTGTACTCTAAGTCTTCGTCAGAGGAAAAGGAGGGGGAAGGCTGAGGCAGAGAGATTCCTGGAGGAGGTTAAGTTTACTCTTTGTAGAGAAGAGGGACTCCATGAGAATTTTACTTGCCTTGGTATATTAGGCTACATGTAACAGCCTCAAAATCTCAGTGGCTTAACAGTATAGAAATCACTTCCATGACAAGATCCCTCCATCCTCAGGGCCTTTTGCATCCAGCCTCATAGGTGGAGGAAAGAGGATATGGAATATTACTTGGAATATGCCATACTGAACATGGAAGTGGCATGCATCTCTTCCACCCTCCTTTCACAGGAACTCAGTCACATGCCCTAACTAGATTCAAGGGGAGCTGGGACACACAGTCTATACCTGGTAAACACAGAACTGACTCTGCAGAGGAGGTTTCCGACTCTTCCAGCTTCTATACCTGGAGCTTAAAGGAAACTTAAGTTCAAGTGTCTTCTTTGATGTTGATCTGTTGCTTTGCTTTGAATGCGTCCCCCAAAGTTTGTGTGTTAGAAATTTAATCTTCAGGCTTGGCGCCTGTGGCTCAAGTGGCTAAGGCACCAGCCACATACACCTAAGGTGGCGGGTTCGAATCCAGCCCGGGCCCACCAAACAAATGACAGCTGCAACCAAAAAAAATAGCCAGGTGTTGTGGCAGGCACCTGTGGTCCCAGCTACTTGGGAGGCTGAGGCAGGAGACTGTCTTGAGCCCAGGAGTTGGAGGTTGCTATGAGCTATGATGCCATGGCACTCTACCCAGGGGGACAGCTTGAGGCTCTGTCTCAAAAAAAAAGAAATTTAATCTTCAATGTGACAGTGTTGGGAGGTGGGACCAAATAAGAAGTGAATAATGTCATTATCTCAGGAATGGGTCACTTATTGAGAGAGTGGGCTTGTTGTGAAAGTGAGTTTGACTCTCTTACATTCTTTTTTTTTTGAGACAGAGTCTCACTATGTCACCCTTGATAGAATGCTGTGGTGTCACAGCTCACAGCAACCTCAAAATCTTGGGTTTAAGCAGTTCTCTTACCTCAGCCTTCCAAGTATCTGGGACTACAGGCACACTCCACAACACCTGGCTATTTTTTTGTTGCAGTTGTCATTGTTGTTTAGCAGGCCCAGGCCAGGTTAGAACCCACCAGCCCTGGTGTATATGGCCAACACTCTAATCACTGAGCTACAAGCACCAAGCCACTCTTGCATTCTTGTTTTCACTCCTCCTGTTCTTCTGCTTTTCACCAGGGGATAGATAATGGAGCACAAAGGCCCTCACTGGATGTAGGCACCTTGATATGGGACTTCCCAGACTCCAGAACTATGAGAAACACATTTATTTTCTTTATAAATTAGCTTGTGGCATTCTATTATAGCAACTCAAAACAGACTAAGACATTGATTCAATGATCATCCTCATATCACATCTCCTTTTTGCAGTTTTTGGCTGGGGCTGGGTTTGAACCCGCCACCTCTGGCATATGGGGCTGGTGCCTTACTCCTTTGAGCTACAGGTGCCACCCCACATCTCCTTTTGGGGACGTCCATTTCTTCCTTTATTGGATGGCTATGGAAGCTCATCTCTTATATCTGCATAACAACCATATATAACAGGAGGAGTACAGTCTAGTTGGGGGAAATCATGACAAAAGCTGCTCCCATCTGAGGTCTGTCCTTGTCCAACAGCTGTCCTGACTCCACTTTCACCTTCTGCAGCCAGGAAAGCCCACCAGGATCTCCTGATGTGGGTGCTGAGAAGGCAAGGATGCCGCTTCCTTCCTCTGAAGCGTCAAGCACCCATGGCTTCTCTGAGTACTGACATGGTTGGGGAAGAAGAGTTCAGAGAAATGAAAAAAGAATTGGACGCCAGATACTAGAATCAATCTAAGGACACTGGCTAGGGCCCTAGAGACACAGTGAAGACTCTAGGGATCCAGGTATGTGGTGTAACAAGCTGCTGGAGCTATGACTAAGGAGCTAGCGCAGAGGCAGGAGTGGGTGATGTCCTCCAATGGACACTCATTGTTTAATCTTCCCAAAACCTCTTTTCAAGGTTTCAACTCTCCTACACCCAAACCACATGCTTGTACTGGGACTTACGATGTTTCTACAATGTCACCTTGACCTCTATCTGGTCACTTGATTGGGGTCAGGTAACTCATCTATGCTGGAGCAATAATTTTTTTTTTTTTTTGAGACAGAATCTCACTTTGCCACTCTCGGTAGAATGCTGTAGCATCATAGCTCACAGCAACCTCAAACTCTTTGGCTCAAGTGATCCTCTTGCCTCAGCACCCAAAGTAGCCGGGACTATAGGAGTCTGCCACAACACCGAGTTAGTTTTAGAGATGAGGGTCTCTCTCTTGCTCAGGCTGGTCTCAAACCTGCAAGCTCAGGTAATCCACCCACCTTGGCCTCCCAGAGTGCTAGGATAACAGGCGTGAGCCACCGTGCCAGCCCATGGAGCAATAATTTTGGGGAATGTTGAAGAGAGAGAACACAGAGCTGTTAACTTCCCTCCAGCTGATCAGGCCAGTAACATAATTTTTAGGAGCTCTTGGCAACCATGTTTTCCTCACTGTGTCTACCTAACCAAGCAGAAGAAGCTGGTTCAATGAGATAGAATGGAAGATGAAGAGCTTCCCAGTGGCATTTGAGTTTCTGGTTCTACTTCATTCCGGAGGCCAGGCTATAATCCAGTCCTGTGTCTCTGTCAGATGTCCTACTGTGTTTCCCCAAAAATAAGATGCTGTCTTATATTTATTTTTTTCTCAAGAAGACACACTAGGGCTTATTTTCAGGGGATGTCCTCCTCTCTGCGCCAAAATGCATGGCATGGCTATGCAGATATGCTGCATAGCCACGCCCATCACTAGGTCTTATTATCGGGGTAGGGTTTATATTTAACAAATGCATAGAAATCCTGCTAGGGCTTATTTTGGGGGTAGGTTTTATTTTCAGGGAAACATGGTAGCATCATTAGAATTGTTTTCCTTCTTAGTTAAGCTAGTTTCGGTGAATTTTTGTTAATTACAATCTAAAGATTACTAAGGAATGAATGTACTTTCCTATCAGAGGTATTTACTCATTTGTGATATATTTGTGGAGTAACCTCTATGTCCTGGGTAGTATACAAGGTGCTAGAAATTCAGAATAGAACTTCATCAGGGACCTTCTACTTGGTAGTGGGATAAAAGACTTGGGCAGGAATAGATCCCAAGCAAGTATTATACAGGTAAAGTTCTCAGGGCAATAACTTTAATAAATGTCAGGAACTGCATACATTTAACTTTTTACAATTTATGTAAAAAGAATTATAATCCTTATTTTACAGTTGAGAAAGAAAGCAGAGACTCAAAGAAGTTAAGCATGTACTGGAAGTTAGTGGCAGGGATAGGATAGCAACCCAGAGTTTTCAGTGGCCAGAGCATGTATTTTTTTCTAAGCACCTTGCTAAAATATCAGAGGGAAGCCGGGAGTGGTGGCTCATGCCTGTAATCCCAGCACTGCAGGAGGCTAAGGCTGAAGGATTGCTTGAGCTTAGGAATTCATGGCTTGTCTGAGCGAGAGTAAGACCCTGACTCATGAAAAAAATGGAAAAATGCAGTCAGGCATTGCGGAGGCTGAGGCAGCAGGATGCCCACAGCCTGAGTTTGAGGTTGCAGTGAGCTATGACACCATTGCACTCTGCTCAGGGGATAGGGCGGGACTCTTGTCTTGACAAAAGGAAAACAAGGAAAAAATAAAATAAAATATCAGAGTCAAGCTTGCCCCTTTTGCTGCATTCTTCCTCTTCATCCAGTATGTTTCGGTCAGAGGAAGAGGATGAGGCCGTTCCAGAGAATGATATCCACCAATATTTGAAACTGCTTGGCTCAACTATCCTGGAGGCTTTCTGTGATTACTAAGTTCTGTTCTCCAACACTAAAGCTGGGTTTTGATGGGGTCCTCAGAGTGGGGCGTGGGAAGAGTTTTAGTGGGGTGTTTGTGAGTTTTACTGCGCGATTTCCTTTTTGTAAGCCCAGGCTCTTTTCTGGAGGCTGCCATATTCCACAGTAGCATATTCCGTGTCCTGGAGTGTGGGAGGTGCTGAGGTCAAAGCAAACCCTGCTCAGGCTCTGACCTGGGACCCTGACTTTCTCCCTGGATGCCTGAGAGCTTTGACAATTTGGCCCGGTGATTGGCAAACTGACAAATGCCAAGTCTCCATAAGGACCCTGACTTCCTCCCAAGATAGGAGCTAAATGGGCATTTTGTGACCCCACAAAGGGGCAGCCACTCAGGGAGGATCCTCTACCACAGGCTGCTGCCTCTGCTCTGGGCAGCTCTGGTGTATATCTGAGCCATTTCCTTCTCCAATTTCCTACATGTGACCAGCCTTTGTCTCATTTCACCACTGTGAGGAGGTGGGGAGGGTTCCTGGCACAATAAATCTTTGATTGGAAAGTTGGTTTTATATCATTTGAAAGGAAAGAAAGTTAAAGAAAGAGAGGACTTGTAAGTGATGAATGTATTCAGGGGGTGATGTAAGAAATGTGAAAAAGAAGGATGGGTTCCCAACTGTGCACAGGGCGACAAGAAAGGGATGAGCCTGGGATGGCAGAGCAGGGTTGAGAAGGTGCCAGTGGGAACCACATCAGGAAAGCTAGCCGAGGTCTAAGTGCAGAAAAGTGTCAGAGGGTTAGAAGAGAAACCAAGACACACGGTGCAGTCCCCTTCCTCTCCAGAGAACAACCTGGTCTGCTTTGATGTTAAGCTCCACAGATGTGCTGAAACTTTTAGATACATTGGTTCCAAGTCTGGGAACACAGCACAACATTAGAGTTGTGGGGGTGGGGGAGGTCACAGCAGCCTCTCACTGAAGGATGACCAGAGGACCCTTAGAGTGGAGCATGCCAAGAGGACTTAACAAGCATCTACTCTGGTTGAGACTAACTCATCTTCCAGCCTCCATTCCTTTAGAGACGTTTCCTATTCCCAGCCTCCTGTCCTTCCCTTATTTCTGAGATAGCATCAGCATTCTCAGAGCAAAAGTAAGGTCACCAGATGGGCCACAACACTGAATGACATTGGATATCCCAGACCATTCTCACTCTGGCTGCCTCAGTCCTACAAGCAGAGAATAGCCAGGAAAACCCTCCTTGCAGCCCACAAGCCTTCACTGTCTCCTGACCACCATTGTCTTCTTTAGGGTCATGCTGCTCAAAATGGTTGACAGTCCTTTCTATTTCTGCTTTCCAGATTCTTAGTCTGGGTTCTGCCCTGTTCCACTGCACACAAACTGTTCCTGCTAATGTCATCAACAGTCTGGGGTCAAGTCCAGGGGCCATTACCTATTGATTATACTTCTTTCTTCTTAAAAATCTCTATTCCAGGGGTTTTTAACCAGGGATTTTTCAGTCTCTTGGATTGTCTTTAGGAAGACAAAACATACCATCCTAGGAATTATTATACAAAGCGTTATACATATGTGCATTTTTCTAGGAGGATGGTTCAGGGTATTCTCTGGATTTTCTTTTCTTTCTTTTTTTTTTTTTTTTGAGATAGAGCCTCAAGCTGTCCCCCTGGGTAGAGTGCTGTGGCATCACAGCTCACAGCAACCTCCAACCCCTGGGATCAAGCGAGGCTCCTGCCTCCGCCTCCCAAGTAGCTGGGACCACAGGCACCCACCACAACGCCCGGCTATTTTTTGGTTGCAGCCGTCATTGTTGTTTGGCGGGTCCGGGCTGGGGATTCAAACCCGCCACCTTAGGTGTATGTGGCTGACGCCTTAGCCACTTGAGCCATAGGCGCCGAGCCTATTCCCTGGATTTTCAAAAAGACCAATTAGCAGCCACAACATAGGGACCACTGTGCCCTTGGAATCTACATGGGCTAGGATCAGGTTTGTCTAGGAGAGATCCAAGACAATGATGGCTTCTTTATCTTTTGAGTATGTAGAGGCAAACCATCAGGGCAGGTGAATGACAGCTTTGTCCCATGAATTCTTTGTAGTTCTTAGTTCTGCCAACTCCTAGGGTATAACCCTCAGCTTTACAGTGCAAGATGGTGCCATCTCATGCTCTAAGCAGCATGATGGAGGGAGGAACAGAGAATAGGATATGCTCCCATTGTCTCTCAAGGATTCTAGGAGCTCCTGTGTGATCATTTCCACTTGTATATTATTGGTCCAAATTTGGTTACATGGTCACATCTATTTGCAAAGAAGCTAAGAAATATAGTCTTTATATAGCTAAAAATTCTATCACCATGAATGAATGAATGGGAGAACAGATATCAAGGGATAGCTAGCAGCACATTTCAGACTCCACAGATGGTGGATAGATACTGTGTGCTGGTTCACACAGCATCCCCTCCACCTCCCTCTAGTACACCAAAGCTGGGAAGTCACACTTCCTAGACTCTATTGCAGCTGGCAGTCCAAATATGCTTTAGGAATTGCCATTAAGTGAACCTGCATGAGACTTGAACCTGAAACTAAGTAAGGAGAGAAGCAGCAGGTGGGGCATTAATTGTGCAGGTGTGGATAATGGTAGATTGGTTTTATAATCCTCAGCTTCCTGGTCCAGTAGCTGCCCATGACAGGAGTAGTGGTGACAGCTTCTCTCATCACAGTGGCAGACACATGGTAATTCCAAGGGCTTGCAGTAATTTCTTGAAGCTCCATTTAGAGTCTACTCCTCCAGCTCTTCCAGCAATGTTGTAAGCCAGTTTCTCAAACTTTAATGTTCATATATTTTTGGCCTAGGATCCAGCCAAAATGCAGTTTTGATTCAGTAGATCTGACATAAGATCTAAGATTCTACATTTCTAACCAGCTTGAGGGTAATGCCTGATGGGTAAAATTAGTTTTTGAGTAACGTGATACTAGAGTGTCCTTTGTTCACCTATACCTGTTACCTGGTTATAAATTCCTTTCTGCTGTTTTTTTTTTTTTTTTTTTTTTTTTGTCACCCAGGCTGGAGTCCAGTGGCATCATCATAGCTTATTGCAACCTTAAACTCCTGGGCTCCAGTGATTCTCCTGTCTCAGGCCACCATTCTGGGATAGCAAATTCTTAGTCAGGATGAACCCCTGTAACAAAAGACAGATTAACAAGAGAAAAACAAACAGAAGTTTATTGGCATGTGTATTTCATACACACATGGGAAATTCCCAGGGAATGAATAATGTTCAAAGAGAAGTGACTTTGAATTGCAGCTCATATAGCATCTTCAACAAAGATTTTGAAGATTTTTAGAGAAGAGACAAGACAAAGGAACAGGACTTTGAATCTTTAGGGGCAGCAAATTGTGGGAAGGCAGATAAAATGGCAGTTAAAGACTAGTTAGTAAACCTTGTTTTAATTCCTCTGGTGCTATCTTTAGGCTGTTAAGCTCTAAAATTGTCTTTAGTGGTTAGCCTTTGTCTTTCCTGACAGACAGGGGAGAAGGTCTCCCCTCTTTTTTTAAGACAGAGCCTTTTTTTAAGTCACCCTGGGTGGAGTGCTGTGGCATCACAGCTCACAGCAACCTCCAACTCCTGGGCTCAAGCGAGTCTCCTGCCTCCGCCTCCCTAGTAGCTGGGACTATAGGTGCCTGCCGCAACGCCCAGCTATTTTTTGGTTGCAGCCGTCATTGTTATTTGGCGGGCCCAGGCTGGATTCCAACCCACCAGCTCAGGTGTATGTGGCTGGCGCCTTAGCCACTTGAGCTGCTTGAGCCACAGGTGCCGAGCCTTTTGTTTTGTTTTGTTTTGTTTTTATTTCATATTAATATGAGTACAAATGATTAGGTTACATTGTTTGCATTTGTTAGGTAAAGTTATAGTTGAGCCCTTCACCCAGAGGCTATGCTATATCTTTATATTCTGTCCATTAGGTGAGAGCACACCAATCCTCCTCCCTCCTCCCCTCTCCCTTCTTCTGGCTTCCCCACTCAAATTTAATTGTGTTTTTCTCTTGTGTGGCCATGTAGTTGTTCATCTACTGGTTTCATATTAGTATTGAGTACATTCGATATCTACTTTTCCATTATTGTGATACTTTACTAAGGAGAATGAACTTCAACCCCATCCAGGTAAACACAAAAGATGAAAAGTCTCCATCTTTTTTTATGGCTAAAGAGTAGTCCATGATATATCTATATATCTATATCTATATCTATATCTATATCTCGCAGTTTATTAATCCATTCATGGGTTGATGGGCAGTTGGGTGGCATTTTTGTTTTTGTAAATCTTCCCAAGAGACTGCAGCTCAAAATAATCATTATGCCAAAGTCCTATATTTTGGGGGTGGCATATTCTGGTCTCCCGCAGTGGATTTTTTTTTTTTTTGCCTGGGGCCAGGGTTTGAACCCACCACCTCCAGCATATGGAGCTGGCGCCGTACTCCTTGAGCCACAGGTGCTGCCCTGTTCATCTTTTAATTGTGCATTCTTTTCCTTGTCTGGTCTGTTCACTGAGGCTGCCTGTAGTAATTTCAGAAGGAGTGGAATGTATTGTTTAGGTGCATACATGGGGGTTATACGTCAGGAAGTAGAGACTTATCTTGTTTTTAGGTATGGCAATTGTCTTCCTAGTGGGCTTTAGTTTTTGCCTGGGGCAAAATCCCCACTGCAGCTGGCTATTTAGTACTACTGTCAGAGGGAACAGATGCTTCAGATACTCCAGGAGCAGTTGCCCAATTAACTACCCCAAAGAATGGCCCAGAGCCCTCTTTCACTTGTATTTATTGACTGTGACTTTAGGGGAGAGTTCCTTCTCAATCTTTCTGTTTTTACAACATTCTTCCTGTGCATGATTTTTTTTTTTTTTTACAAGTGTCGTCAATCTTACTTTCTTTTCTTCCTTTAATGTTAAACTTAGAATGGTCTTGTGTAGTCCTTCTTCTTTCCAATATTATATGTATTCACCTATTTTCTTCTTTTACTATTTTTATGATTTCGTGCTTTACATTCAAATCTTTAAGTCATCTGGAATTTATTCCAGTGTTAGCCATGAGCTGGGACTCTGACTTAATTTTTTTCCTAACGGTGAGTTAGTTGTACCCACCATGTTTTCCACATGTGGGCTTTTAAAACGCAGCTCAACTCTAAAAGCTCCATAAAAGCCTATAAGTTAAGAATAGAAAAGCGAGAACTGTAACTCAGTCAGCTCCTAATTTCTGCTCCATTACTGCTCACTGTGGGACTCTGGCAAATCTCAGTGCTCTTTAGGGAAAAGCTCTGACCAATGATTTAAGGCTGGGAGGGCCAAGGCAGAGAGGAAGATTTGCAGAGAACTCTCTAGAGGAGGTTAATAGTTGCAGTGTCCCAGCCACTATGTGTGGCCTTGTAAGAAAGTCACTCAGTCACTCACCCTTTCAAGAAGCTGTGGGGCTCCAAGATCTACCCTTTAAGTACCTTTTCTTTCTCCAGCACCCAAGTCCTTTTCCTGCTCCCTCAAAATCCGGCTCCAAACCAGTGAGCCTAACATGCTCCTCCTCCTGGGTCCCCACTGCAATTTGCCCATATCTCTAGAGCAATTTTTGTTGAATGTCAGTCATGGATGAATAATTTGTTGATAAAGTTATCATGCATGAAGGGTGCCATATGCCAGGTGCAGGAGAAAAAATGCACCAAAAGATAAGGAGTTACTACTGCCCCATAGACACATTCATCTGTGTTATTTGTTGAGGCACCAGGGGGTTAATGGCACAGTGGTTGGCACCACACAGCAGCTGTGACTTTGAGTAGGCTGCTTGAAGCTAAGGAATCCTTATTCTTTTTGACCAAACACTAGGTCCTGGAGATACCAGGAAGAGTTGACTTTGTCTCTTTCCTCAGGGAAATATAATATATAATGTGGTATGTAAGTGTGTAGACAGAACCTTAGAAGAAATTCTGGGCAGGGAAAAATCAGGCATGTCAAAACCTTCAAAGAGAGCAGGCAATGTAGCTGAGTTGGAGAATGTTCCCTCAACCATAAAAACAAGCGCAGCAGTGCTGAACCAGCACTTCCTGAGCTCCGAATATGTCTGAGGCTCTAAACTTTTTTTTTTTTTGACAGAGTCTCAAGCTGTCACCCTGGGTAGAGTGTCATGGCATCACAGCTCACAGCAATCTCAAACTCTTGAGCTTAAACAAGTCTCTTACTTCATCCTCCCAAGTAGCTGGGAGTATAGGCGCCTGCCACAATGCCCCGCTATTTTTTATTGTAGCTGTCATTGTTTTTGTTTTTGTTTTGAGATAGAGCATCAAGCTGTCGCCCTGGGTAGAGTGCTGTGGCATCACAGCTCACAGCAACCTCCAACTCCTGGGCTCAAGTGATTCTCTTGCCTCAGCCTCCCAAGTAGCTGGGACTACAGACGCCAGCCACAACGCCAGGCTATTTTTTTGGCGGGGGTGGGGGTGGGGGTGTGTGTGGCGCGTCATAGTTGTCATTGCTGTTTGCAGGCCCTGGCTGTATTCAAACCTGCCAGCTCTGGTGTATGTGGCCGGTGCCTTTGCCACTTGAGCTACAGGCGCTGAGCCTGTAGCTGTCATTGTTGTTTAGCAGGCCCCAGCTGGCTTGAACCTTCCAGCCCCGGTGTATGTGGCCCTGCGGAGCCAGGAGGCTCTAAACTCTTTGTGTGCTTTCTCTCATTTGACCCTCACAGAAACCAGGTGGCATTATTGGTTCCATTTTATAGATGAGGAAACTGAGCCTCAGAGAGGGCAAATGATTTACCTAAGGTCATAAAGAGGCAGCCATAAGCAGAAGCCAAGGTAAAGGAAAGGGTTAACTTTGGAAAGGAGAATGACCTAATGCTTGGCGGGTCTGTACTCCCTCCCCTTCTTCTCCCTGGAACTAGTTGGTGCATTTGAATAGTTTTAGTCCTCTGGGCCTTTGCTCTGGTGGTTTCTTTTGCCCGCAATGCATTTCATAGCATTTCTCTTCTAGTGAAATCTTACCTTTCCATTAAAGGCCTGCTCCAATGTCCTATTCCCCCTCCCTGTTCCCCTTCCATGGCTCCTATATTCCCCCCAGACAAGGGTCTAGCCTAGCCCTTTGGATCAAATTCATATCCTTCCAAGGCCCTGCCATCCCCCAAGCTGTTGCTCACAAACTCTACCCATTTTGATATCTCCAGGGCCAAATACATGGTGTGGTACACATACTTGTTAAATAACTGTAGGAAGAAAACCAACATCTTTTTTTTGAGACAGAGTCCTACTCTTTTTTTTTTTTTTTTGAGACAGGAGCCTCAAGCTGTCCCCCTGGGTAGAGTGCTGTGGCATCTCAGCTCACAGCAACCTCCCACTCCTGGGCTCAAGCGAGTCTCCTACCTCAGCCTCCCAAGTAGCTGGGACCACAGGCGTCCCCCACAACGCCTGGCTATTTTTTGGCTGCAGCCGTCATTGTTGTTTGGCGGGCCTGGGTTGGATTTGAACCCGCCACCTTGGGTGTACATGGCTGGCACCTTAGCCAATTGAGCCACAGGTGCCAAGCCCAGAGTCCTACTCTTATCACCTACGCTAGAGTGCCATAGCCTCAGCCTAGCTCACAGCAACGTCAGACTCCTGGGTTCAAGCAATCCTCCTGTCTCAGCCTCCCAAGCAGCTGGCACTATAGGCAGGACACCATGCCCAGCTAATTTTCCTATTTTTAGTAGAGACAGGTGTGTGTGTGGGGGGGGGACTTTTCTCCAGCTGGTCTTGAACTCCTGAGCTCAAGCAATCTTCCTCTTCCTGCCTTGACCTCGCAGAATGTTAGGATTACAGGTGTGAGCCACTGTGCCCAGCCAGAAAACTGACATCATTCTGAGCACAGCCAGCATGTCAGTCTCAGGGTTCACATTGTTCAGAATCCATCTGTCTGAATCCTCACCCAAAGATTAGGTAATATAAAGCTAAACCATAAAACTACCCACTCTTTTGACTTGTCTTTTGCATTATATCCTTGAGAACCATCATTTTTTCCAAAAGATATTTTGCACTTCGAGCAAGAATTAATCAAAAGAGAATTTCTTTTTTCTTTTTTTTTGCGGTTTTTGGCTGGGATGGGTTTGAACCCTCCATCTCCGGCATATGGGGCCAGTGCCCTACTCCTCTGAGCCACAGGCCCCGCTCAAAAGAGAATTTCTTAATTTCCATGTGTAGTAAAAAAATTGCAGTGAAATACCTATAACAAAATTTACTCAGTGATTTTCATGTGTGCAGTTTAGTCGTGCTTACTACATTCACATTGTTGTGAAATCTCCAGAATTTTTTATTTTACAAAACTGAAACTCTGTACTCATTAAATAATAACTTCCCATTTCTCCCTACCCCAGCCCCTGGCAACCACCATTCCCATTTCTGTCTTATGAATCTGATTACTTTAAGTACCTCATATAAATAGAAACACACAATAGTTGCCTTTTTGTGACTGGCTTATTTCACATACTAGAATATCTTTAAGGTTCATCATCCATGTTGTAGCATGTATCAGAATTCCCTTCCTCTTTAAGACTAAATAATATTTTACCCAGATGTAGCTTTGCTTGTTTATTTAACTTTCAGCTTTTCTATTACCTCTTTATCTTTCAGTTTCTATTTTTGCTATTATTTTCTAGTTTTAATGCATTGTGATCAGAGAACGTTATCTGTACTCATTCTACTTTTTGAAATACATTGAGGTTTTTGTTTGTTTAGGTTTTTTTTTTTTGTGGTCTCATATGTGATCATTTATAAATGATTCACGGACACTTGCAAATAGGGTATAATCTAGGTTTTCGAGGTATGGAATTTTTTATCTTTTAATTCAATCTACCTCACTATTTAACAAATCAAGTCCATACTTATTATATGGTTTATTGGCCAGTTGGGCTAAGAAAAGTGAATTAAAATTCCCTTTAATTATTGCATTTCTAGGCTCGGCGCCTGTGGCTCAAGTGGCTAAGGCGCCAGCCACATACACCTAAGGTGGTGGGTTCGAATCCAGCCCAGGCCCCCCAAACAACAATAACGGCTGCAACCAAAAAATAGC
>NW_003852567.1:2829431-2843361 GCF_000181295.1 Otolemur garnettii
TTTTTTTTTTTTTTTTGGTTGCAGTTTGGCCAGGGCCAGGTTCAAACCCACCACCCTCCGTATATGGGGCCAGCACCCTACTCACTGAGCCATAGGTGCCATCCAATGATGGGTTTCTTATTACTGATTCTAGTAGTGACAGTGAATCAGTCCTTTCCCACAGGTGCCTCAGGCCAGAAGAAATTATCTATGTTCCTTCCTCATTGCCCTGCACCTTGCTTTCTCTCCTTCCATAGTGAATAGGTAATATACCACAACAGGAAGGTAGAGTCTGGAGCTAGAATGAATAGATTCAAATCCTAGCCCCATCTCTACCTAGCCACTTATTAGCTGGGTGATATATGGCAGTTACTTAACTCTCTCTGTGCCTTGGTTTCCTGAGGCAGTAATTCTCACAGGTAATGAAGATTATATATAATAGTAAAGCTTCTTAAAATTGTGCAAAATAATTAACATAGGCAAAGGATGCAGAAGGGCTATTACTGTTGGCTCTGCCTTGGAAGATTCTTTCTCCCATTCTGACTATGAGGTTCTTGTGGAAGACATTTCCTTCTTACATGACCTGGCATTCTGAGCCGCCGCATTTAGTCTGAGACCAGGCAGTTCCCAGCAAAGCCGATCAGAATCCTTTACTGGGATCTCTGACATTGGGACATGAGAAGGGAAGAAACTCAGATGTGAGATCCAGGCTACTGGCAACCACGTTTCCAGCCCACAGAGAAAGCCAGGCGGCAAGAATGAGGCTAACGGATGGAAAGAGAAGCAGGTGCTAGAAGCTGGCATTGTTGGAATCCCTGGTTCCTGCCAGCTCCAAAGGCTTCCTAGCAGCCAATAAATACCCCATTTTCCCTACGCTCACTTGTATTGAATTTCTTTCACTTGCAACCAAGAAGGAGTTTTCATGTACCTCCTAAGACACTTAGGACAATACAGATTGTGAGATCTCCCATCTGTCTGTCCATGTCTCTCCAAAAGGCCAAAAGCTCTGGCAGGACCCTCTCTGAGACATCCCACACACATATACACTCCAACTGGAGTGAGCTGTGTTCCCTACCCTGCCTGCACAGGCCTCTACTTCTCCACACACACCAGAAGACAGCTGTGTCAATGCCCAGGCCGCAGGAACTGCACTTGCTGAACAGGATGTCATCCCGGAAATCTGTGCCCTTCTCTGTATGCCTCTTGTCCTTTTCTCACTGCCCTATTCAGTAACTTCACAAATATATAATGAGCACCTGCCAAGAGCCATGTCGGGCCTGGGGCCCCAGAGAGGCAGCACACAGTCCCTGCTGTCAAGGAAGCCACAGGCTTGTGGGGCCATCAGGCTGTCAAAAAACAGCTCCATGAGAGATGGTGGGATGAGTGCTAAACAGATGTTTCTGCCAAGTGCTGCAGGAGCTCAGAGAAGGCCTTGTCATTTGTTGCCTGGGTCAGCTGTCTGTCTGGGCTATCCGCCTCCAGCTTCTCCCACCCCAGTCTGCCCTGCACACTGCTTCCAGGCTGTCTTCCTGAACACCACTGTGCAAGTTCCTCTCCCCTGTAGGCCTGAGCCCACATTCCTTAGCCTGGCAAAATCCTAATCCAGATATCGTCTCAACCTACTTTGCCAGCTACATCACTCACTGTTCCCCATTCAAAACCTCACCTACAAGTCTAACCAGCTCACTCACCTTCATCACACACATTCAGCATTTTCCTACCACATGCCTCTCCTTGCCCTGTTCCTTCTGCCTCCCATCTCTACTTGTGTTAATTGTACACATCTTCCAAGGTGGAAGATGCCAGATGGATTTTATTCTCATGTGACAGCTCTGATCATCCAGCTGGAGTGTTGTGTTGAGAAGGATTTCATGGACAAACCTGGGCTCAATGAAAGAGTAAAGGGATCCGTTTGCAAAATCTGCCAGAGACACCCAGTTTGGTGTGTATGTAGGGGGATGAACACACTTGAGATTCATTAGCAGACCTTGTTTCAGGTCCAGGAAACTTTCCTTGTTCCTTCAAGTGAAATTAATCTCTACCTTTTTTGCACTTTCTTGTTCTTTTATTAAAATTTATTTTTTATTTTATTTTATTATTATTTTTTATTGAGACAGAGTCTCACTTTGTCACCCTTGGTATAGGGCCCTGGCATCATAGCTCACAGCAACCTCCAACTCTTGAGCTCCAAGCGATTCTCTTGCCTCAGCCTCCCTAGTAGCTGAGACTACAGGTGCCCGCCACAAGTTTTGACTGCTTTTTCTATTTTTAGTAGAGATAGGGTATTGCTTTTGCTCAGGCTGGTCTCAACATTCTAAGCTCAAGTGATCCTTCTGTTCGGCCCCTTTTCTGCAGTTTCATAACCCTCTCTCTATGACTGTTAGAGCGCAGATTCTCCTACCTTTTTAAGGGTACATATGTTATTATCTATTTGAGGAGACAGACGTGTCCTGTGGTAGGGTAGGGATTTGTACTGTGTGTGGAAATATTTGGAATCATGTGAAACACCACCTGCCATTCAACAGTATGTGCACAGCTGCTATAGTGCCTCAAGGCTCCTGTCATGGTGAATTGCCTTTAACTATAGGCCCTTGCCCAGTGCGGACTCTGAGTATAGTGTTACTGTGGCCATGTTTACACTCTGGAACTCACCTCTGTCTCACCTGTCATTTGCTATCTTCTTATTTTTGAGACAGAGTCTCAATCTGTTGCCCTAGGCTAGAGTGCTGTGGCGTCCGCCTAGTTCACAACAACCTCAAACTCCTGAGTTCAAATGATCCTCCTGCCTCACCCTCCCAAGTAGCTACGATTACAGGTGCCCACTACAATGCCTGGCTAATTGTTTCTGGTTTTAGTGGCGATGAGGTTCTGCTCTTTTTTTTTTTTTGAGACAGAGCCTCAAGCTATCGCCCTGGGCAGAGTGCTGTGACGTCACAGCAACCTCCAACTCCTGGGCTCAAGCGATTCTCTCGCCTCAGCCTCCCAAGTAGTTGAGACTACAGGCACCCGCCACAACGCCCAGCTATTTTTTGGTTGCAGCCATCATTGTTGTTTGGCAGGCCCAGGCTAGCTTCCAACCTGCCAGCTCAGGTGTATGTGGCTGGCACCATAGCCGCTTGAGCCACAGGCGCCAAGCCAGGTCCTGCTCATACTCAGGCTGATCTCTAATTCTTGAGCTCAAGTGATCCTCCTGCCGTGACACCAACAGTGCTAGGATTATAGGCGTAAGCCACCATGCCTGAGCTTGCTATCTTCTTATGACTCTGTGATCACTGAGGTTTGAGCTCCCAGCCTCTCTCATTCACTCCTTTTTTCAGGGAATCATTATTGATGCCTCCTGGGTGGCCAGCTCCATGTTTGCTGTTATGGATATAAGGATAATGTTTTGCCTTTAAGCTGATCCCTGAGTTAGGAAGAGTGAGGAAGAGGTGGAGGAGAGACATAAGTAACAGGATACAAGAAGTGATCTGCCCCAAGGAAGAGAGGGAGAGTGCTGAGGAGGCACAGCAGAAGGCTTGGGGTGGGGCATCTGATGTAGGGAGGTAATTGACACATCCATACCCTCACCCACTAGAATCCCTCTGCCTCTGTTCTCCTCAGCACTTTACAACTTGGACCTTTGATTGCTGCAGCTGCAAGCTCTGTTCCCCATCCCCCAGTTCCAGGACCTGTGTGAATGGAGTCAGGAAACATTTAAATAGCCTCACCACCCCCTGTCTGTTCTCTATCCCACACAAACATTTGAACATCAAGAGCTCAGCACTAATTACCTTCCCAGACCTCTGATCCAGATGCTACCAACTGGACTCCTTTCAATCTTTTCTGCTGCAATTTATGCCTGGGACTCCAGGCTCAGGTAACCACCCGGGCTCCTAAGCTGTATGGGGGCCCTGGTTCTCTTGTCCCTAGGTCTGGGTGACCACCATGGGTCCACTAAATGGTCCTAAATTTGTATAGGGGCTCTAGAACTGTAGGTCAATTTGCTAAGACTTCTGTGCTTTTGGTCCCTCTGGGTTCCTGGTCCCACCCTAGGCACTCCTCTACCCTCCTCCACACCTCCCCTAAGCCAACAAGTTTAGGCTGTCAGAGCCAGCTGCAGAGCTGTATAGCCCTGCTGGCAAGAGACAGGCTAGCTCCAGAGAGTTGGCTGGAGGGAAATGCAACGGATCACATTTCTTCAGCTCATGCCAAATATTATTCAGACATAACTTTTCAGACAGACACAAATTGCTCATCCAATAAACACAGAAGGGCTAATCCCAGGACAATTATCAAAGTGGGGAAAGATGAGAGAAAGGACAGTCACGGTAGGGCTTTGAGAGTGGCCAGGTATGGCTGGCCTGAGGGGAGGTGGTGAGACTTCCAGGCACTCCTGGGGTTTTCTCATTAGAGGGCCTGAAACCTAGCACCAGGCATACATCATCACGACATACAAAGCCTGCGTTGGTGTATACACTTTCCTGTGGTGAACAGCAATGAAGAAATCTATGTAGGCCAGGCAGCTTTTGTGCACCGACAGACCTCACTCCCATGTGACAACTGTCAGGTGGGAGAGCTGGCTGCAATGCAAGACCAACAGCCGTGCATGGATGAAATGTGCTCAAGCCTTTTCTGTATTTGCAGAGTTCTCGGGGGACAATCCCTCCTTGCCTGGAACCTCTCACTTCTGGCTGACAGGTGTGAGAGCACGGTGAGCTGAGACATAGTGTCTTCTGTCCATAACAGAGGGCTGGCCAAACTGTTAAAAGTTGTTTTGCAGCCCCTTTTTTGCCAGGCCCTTCTAAATGGCCCCTTGAGCTTTCTCCCCCATGGACTCAGCCTGGAGATGAGAGAAACCAGACCTTCGCCTGAGGCCTAACCACTGGACTCCAGAGAGAGGGAGAACTAGATGAGGCCTCTGGAGACAGCCTGGGTTCTCACACTGCCTGCACCAGGCCCTGTGCCATGCCACTAGCCCTCTGAAGTGTGCCAGTGAAGAGGGTCCCCTTAGGGAGAAAAAGGCAATGACTAGATCAGGGTAAGGGCATGAAAATAATTGCCAACTTTGATATCGTCAGAATATTTTGAAAATGAAAGCTGAAAGAATAAAATTCTCTAAAGGGCAAGACTGTAACCTCAGATGGCAGTAAAGTGGGGATGCTATGCCCCTGGACCCTGATGGGAATAACATGCCTTCTGGCATAGGTGGTCCTGACATAATCTGGAAGGCTGAGAGGAATTCCCAGGCAGTGTAAGTGTGCTATTTGTGGTTATCGCTTTTTCAATAAGACACTAAGAAGTTAGAGAACTTGGTAAAGTCACACATTTAATGACCAGAAGGCTTCAGAATTTTCATTTTTAATTTGACTCTGCTATATTGCCCTCAGGCCTATGGAGAGATATGGTGGTTTCAGAAATCAGTTTCAGAAATATCTGGTTTTGTGGGAATCCTTAGGAAGGGTGAGGCTTGGAAGTCTGGTGTCATCCCAGGCATGGGATGATATCTTCAAGGCATAATCCTCAGGCAGGTTTCCAGTGAGGACTCGTCTTTATAATTAGGGTGACTAACCCTCCCACTGTTTCCAGAACTGAGAGAGTTCTTGGTATGTGGGACTTTCAGTTTTAAAACTAGAATTGTCCTGGGCAAACCAGGACAAGTTGGTCACCTATCTGTAACAAAAGGACTGGACCCACCTGCAACTCAGCCAAGCCTTATACTCACATGCCAGTGACCACAGAATGACATACTGATTAGGAAGATGTGCAGAGCAAAAACAACTGAGAACAGCTCTTCCCAGACACTTGGGAAAGCCAGACTGTAATCTCAGGTGGCAGCACGAAAATGGCTGCCGAGCACCCTTCCCAAGGAGGGACAAATCTTTAGATTGCAGTGGTTCTCAACCTGCCTAATGCCTCCTAATGCCACGACCCTTTAATACAGTTCTTCATGTTGTGGTGACCTCCAACCATAAAATTATTTTTGTTGCTACTTTATAGCTGTAGTTTTGCTACTGTTATGAATCATAATGTAAATATCTGATATGCAGGGTGTATTTTCATTGTTACAAAGGGGTCGCGACCCACAGGTTGAGAACTGCTGCTTTAGAGGAAGGAGTCACCCTGAGCTCGCTGGGCATGTTCATGCTCTGTCACATATCTTTCCTGGAACTATGCCTTCCCTCTCAAGAGCTTATAAAATTTCCATGATGCTTGTCAATGTTAGTCTCCCTCTGGAATGTTTTAAAAATTAATTTGGATAACCATGGCAAGCTGTTCAACAAGCCAGTTCTTAAGCCCTTTGGCCCATCACCTCTACCATTTACAGCACTCTGTCATTTTCTCCTTCACATTACATACGGTTTAGTGCCTTGTTTTTCAAGGTGTGATCCACAGATCAGCAGCATTGGTATTGCTTGAGAGCTAGTTAGAACAACAGAATCTCTCCCTTAACCTACTCAAGCAGTATCTGCATTTTAACAGCTCCTAGGTGATATACATTAAAGTCTGTCAAGCACTGGAGGGCGGGAGGCATTCTTGTCTTATCTGAGGGTGAGGGACTCTCTTTAGCACATCTCAACTGTACACTTCCTGTGTACAAAGTAGTGTGCTTTTAGGGAACAGAACCGACCAAAGGCAGTTATGAGGAAATTTGGAGCTCAGAATAGTGGTTTCAGAGGATAAATTAAGTATGGCAGTTCCCTCTTCTACTCAGAGATATGTTCCCAGACCCCCAATGGGTGCTTGAACACACACACATATGTACACACACGCTGTGTTTTTGATCTGATTACCAAGACAGCTACTAAGTGACTAATGAGTACATAGTGTATACAGTGTGGATAAGCTGGACAAAGGGATGATGCACGTGCTGGGTAGGACAGGGCAGAGAGATAACAAGATTTTATCATATTATTCAGAACACTGCACAATTTAAAACTTAGGAATTGCTTATTTCTGGAATTGTTTGTTGAATATTTTTGGACCATGGCTGACCTTGGATAACTGAGACCTCAGAATGTCAAACCATGGATAAGGGGCGACTACTACATGTGGCATCTGGGCTTTGCTATAAAATAAGCCTGCAGGAGCCGTAGGGAAGTTGGAGGTCCAGAAGAAGCAAACATGGCTATATGCTGATACTTTAAAGTGAAGAAAACTTGGGGAATTATACTGTTATCTCTACTTGTGTGTACTTTTGAAACATTCCATAATAAAAATTTGAGGACATTGAAGAGATTACCTAGCTGCTCAAAATAAATGTTTCCTAGCCAAGTGAAGTCAATACAAGGCACTAAGAATTTCTAAAAGAAGTTGCTCAATCCCTGTCAGAGACTTTTGGAGGATGAGTGCAGAAGGGGGAAGTTTGGAACATTCATCATGTGCAAACGATTTTTAATTTTGCAAAAGAAAGGATGGTAGTCAGTTTTTTTTCCCCCTGTTACTTCAAATCAACTAAAAAGGAGGCTCAACACCTGTGGCTCAAGTGGCTAAGGCACCAGCCACATACACCTGAGCTGGCGGGTTTGAATCCAGCCCGGGCTGACCAAACAATGATGGCTGCAACCAAAAAATAGTTGGGTATTGTGGTGGACGCCTGTAGTCCCAGCTCCTTGGGAGGCAGAGGCAGGAGAATCACTTAAGCCCAGGAGTTGGAAGTTGCTGTGAGCTATGATGTCACAGCACTCTACCTAGGGCTATAGCTTGAGCCTCTGTCTCACACACACAGAAAAACAATAGAGGAAAAAAGAAGGAGAAAACTGCCAGTCCTCATAACTGGTCTGTCCAGGGAGTCAGATATTGCACACCAGGACAATGCCTCTTGCTTTCTTGTTGGCTTAATTCTCAGGCTCTTTATATATAATGGCTGTAGTGGGTTGAATAGTATACCCCCCAAATCCAGACATATTCAAAACCTAGAATTGACCTTATTTGGAAATAAGGTCTTTGCAGATGCCATTAGTTAAGTCAAGGTGAGGTCATACTGCATTGGGGTGGGCCCTAAATCTAGTGATTGGTGTCCTTATGAGAAGAGGCGAGGAGACACCAACAGAAGGGAATCACACAGAGAGAGAAGATCATGTGAAGGTGGAGGCAGAGATTCGATAATGCACCTGTAAACTAAGGAATGCCAAGAACCTCCAAAATCCATGAAGAGGCAAGGAACGATTCTTCCCTAATGCCTTCACAGAGAGCGTAGACCTGCTGATGTCTTGATCTCTTAGCCTCCAGATCTGGGAGAGAATACATATGTGTTGTTTTAGGCCGCTGAGTCTGTGATAACTTGTTACAGGAATCCTAGCGCACTAACACAATAGTCTCACTAACTCTAGTCTGGCAACTCCAGAGAAAAGGAAGAGCCTGTCCCTCAACACTTGCAGCAGAGGTCCTGGGGGACTAGAGAACATTGCTCATTAGGTCCCCCTATGCCATGTGTTGATCCCTGAACCAATCATTGTGGCCAGAGGGATACAGTGCTCTGACTGGGCCAGATGTAAGTCACCCGGCCTATGAAGAAGCCCATAGTTAGACTGTCCCCATTCACATGGGGAAGAGTAGGAGTCTCCTACCAGAAGAAATAATGAATATGAAGCAGATAAAGTCAATATAAGTTGATTCTGCAAACTAGGCTCTTATTCAAGAGTAGATTTTTAAAGATATAAAGAAAATGGAGATTTCTCAGAAGAAGCCATGGCAAAGTCAATCAAATATCCCTTTTTTCACAGTCACAAACTGACAGATGACAGAGCTGTATTTGAGAGTCTGTTTATCAGCAAATTGGGTCTTCAGCTAGGCTTTTAATAATCTCTGGCATGATAGTACGAGGAAAAGCAACCTTCTAAATGACTCAAGTGAACTTTTTTTGTTTTTGGAGACAGAGTCTCACTTTCTCGCCCTCGGTAGAGTGCTGTGCTGTCACAGCTCACAGCAACCTTCAGCTCTTGGGCTTAGGCGATTCTCTTGCCTCAGCCTCCCAAGTAGCCGGGACTACAGGCACCCGCCATAATGCCCAACTATTTTTATTGTTGTTGTTGTTGCTGTTTGAACCCACCACCCTTGGTATATGGGGCTGGTGCCCTACTCACTGAGCCACGGGCGCTACCCTCAAGTGAACTTTTGTCATTATAGCATGTACCCTCATCTTATTTTTTTTTTACACTAAAAATATGTTTAATTATTTAAGGTGTTTAAGTCAAATACTCAGCAGATGTGTTACATGGATCAGAAATAATGACAGTTAGTGAATTGCAACCTTTTAATAAAAATACCAGGAATATTATAGACACAAGGAGATAAGTGAATCAAGACTCAGAAATTTTAACCATGTATCTCAACCTGGATAAAAAAAACCCTTATCTTATTTTGAAAGAATTTTCCAGTGCATCTAATACTAAGGGGACTACAGAGCCATTGTTCCAACATAGAAGCAGAAAGAGGAAGATTCTTTTCTCCTCTACCTGGTAGCTAGGTCTCAAGCATGCAAATTGAGGACTGAAGATAGAATCTTTCTGGGGTGATGCTAAGAGGGAGGGGTGATTAGAAATTACTCATGACAGCAGCAGCAGCATGGACAATCTTGAGTTCTTTTTTTCTGGAGACAGTCTTAGTTGCCCTGTGGTTAAGTGCTGTGATATCACAGCTCACAGTAACCTAAAACTCTTGGGCTCAAGAGATCCTCTTGCTTCAACCTTCCTAGTAGCTGGGACTATAAGTACCCACCACAATGCCCAGCAATTTTTAGAGACTGGGTCTTGCTCTTGCTCAGGCTGGTCTTGAACTCCTGAGCTCAAGCATTCTGCCTGCCTTGGCCCCCCAGAGTGCTGGGATTATAGGTGTGAGCTACCTCGCCTGGCCGGTTGAAGAGATGATATTAAGTAATCACTGGCAGTGGTAGCCATAGCAGAAAAGTGTTATAATTGACTGTTTTTTTTTTTTTTTTAAGTCAAATCCCCCAATTGGTACAATGACTTTATTTAAAGGATTCAGGTTAATTTATAGAGGTGTTTCCACTCCAGGACTTTGCCTTCACCTCTGTCTTTTTTTTTTTTTTTGAGACAGAGCCTCAAGCTGTCGCCCTGGGTAGAGTGCTGTGGCATCACAGCTCATAGCAACCTCCAACTCCTGGGCTCAAGGGAGTCTCCTGCCTCCGCCTCCCAAGTAGCTGGGAATACAGGTGCCCGCCACAATGCCCGGCTATTTTTTGGTTGCAGCTGTCATTGTTGTTTAGCGGGCCGGGCTGGATTCAAACCTGCCAGCTCAGGTGTATGTGACTGGCGCCTTAGCCGCATGAGCCAGAGGCGCTGAGCCACCTCTGTCTTTCAGTTTGACATGAAAAATGAAGGTTTGTTGTAGAACGCCTTAATGAAAGTGTGATATTTTGAACTATGGAGATGGTGGTCCTGCTCTGTTCTGTTGCTCAGACCCCAGTTGACATGCTGCATTCAGTTCATAGGCCCTGTTGAATGCCCAAGTAGTCAAAGCCTGATCAAAGAAGAATGATCAGGACAGGGAAGGCACTCGACCATGAAGCATGAAGAACAATAGAAATAACAGGTGTTGGTTAGCCAAGAGAAGAGTTCTCTTCAGGTTGCGCAAAGGCACATGACTGATCTCTCTAAATAACTGAAAAGACTATCAGGTGGAAGAGGAGTCAGTTCATTCTCTGTCTCTAAGTAGACCTGGTATCACTGATGGAAGCTACAGACATAGATTTTAGCTTAGTACAGATGCTTCTTTACTTACGATGGGATTTTATGCTGAAAAACCCAATTGTAAGCTAAAAATGCATTTAAAACATCTAACCTACAGAAGATCATAGCTTAGCCTAGCCTACCTTATACATGCTCAGAACATTTACATTAACCTACAGTTGGGCAAAATCGTCTAATACAAAGCCTATCTTATTGTTGCAGTTTCGCTGGGGTTGGGTTTGAACCCACTACTGTATGTGGGGCTGGCACCCTACTCTCTGAGCCAGAGGCACCACCCAAAAAGCCTGTCTTATAAGGAAGTGTTGATGTTTGCATATCACTGGCCTGGGAAATGATCAGCGCTCAAACAACGAAGTATGGTTTCTACTGATTTATAACACTTTATACCATTGTAAAGTTGAAAAATCATAAATAAAACCATGGCAATTTGGGGACTGTCTAGGAAGGCTTAATAGTTTGGCCAGTGATATTTACAATGGAGTAGGCTACCTCATGATATAGTGAGCTCCCTCTCACTCAAAGTGTGCAGGTAAAGCTGAATGAAGTCTCAGAGAGTATCCTGTGTGTGAAGATCCCTCACTGGATGAAGGTGGGATGGTGTCCTTCTCTCTTCCCCCTAATCCTGAAATCTGACCAAGTTCAAGTCTATCAGGCAGGTTGGAAAGAGTATAAAAATGGAGGTGAATAGACCAAATTGTGAGTTATTTGGGAGTACAAATCTCAGTTACTATACTAGCTCCAGAAAAAAAAATAGTTTTCAAGGACTGCATTATTTCCAATTCTTCACTCCTTCTCTTCAGTCCTCTTGCCATATGACTTTGAAGTTCTTCCCACCAGAGACAAAATGTATTTTCCTGCCCCACTAATATATCATGTCAGCCAATCAACTGGTTTTGGCTGACAGAATGTGGATGAAAGTGAGCATTCCAACCATAGGCCTTACAAGGCATCGGGTTTTTTTTGTCTGCCTATCTTGTGCTTCTGCCATTACTATGTGAAAAACATGCCCTTGGTAGGTACCACAGAATGGAGACACATGGAATAGACTCACTAGTCACTTAGAGATATAAAGCCTTAAGCAGAGCTGCCCCAGACAACCTGTGGATATGCATGAGAGAAATAAATGCTTTAGTATTTATACGGCCCTTAGATTTGGTGAGGGTCATATAAATTATTTACTTATTTACTAAGCTGCATTATTATGGAAATAACTAAGACAGAAAGATAGCCCAACAGACTTACAGATAGAGCATTGAAAGCAGTTCTAAGGCATCTTTGACCTTTCTAAGATTGGAGGAAGCAGTACTTGGGAAGATTACAACTGGGCACTCAGAACAAGTACGGACAGCTGTTTATTTGTGTAGTGATGGATTAAAGATGGTCACAAATTCTTTGGCACATGTCGTATCAATATGCGGAATCTATTTCCTCTCCCCTTGAATCTGGGTTGGTTCTGTGGCTTATGCTGACCAATAGAATGTGGCAAATATATCATTGTATAACTTCCAAGATTTAGCCTTTTTTTTTTTTTTTTTGAGACAGAGCCTCAAGCTGTCCCCCTGGGTAGAGTGCTGTGGCATTACAGCTCACAGCAACCTCCAACTCCTGGGCTCAAGCGAGTCTCCTGCCTCCGCCTCCCGAGTAGCTGGGACCACAGGCGCCCGCCACAACGCCTGGCTATTTTTTTGGTTGCAACCGTCATTGTTGTTTGGCGGGTCCAGGCTGGGGATTCGAACCCACCACCTTAGGTGTATGTGGCTGGCGCCTTAGCGGGTTGAGCTATAGGCGCCGAGCCCCAAGATTTAGCCTTAAGAAATCTTCTGTTCCCTCCTATGCATTTAGTATGTTCCTGCTTAGAACCCAGTGGCCATGCTACACATATCAAGAAGGCCAGGCAGCCATGTGGAGGCCTACATGGAAGAGAACTGAGCCATTTGACTAAAAGTTCCAGCTGAGCCCCCAGCTGGCAACCAGCACAACTCTCAGCCATGTGAGGTCATTTGTAGCTCCAGATATTCCATCACCCCCACCAACACTATATAAAGCAGAAAATCACATGGTAATACACAGAATTGTAATAAATTATTGTTGTTTTAAGAAATTCATTTTCAGGTAGAGTTTCTGAATAATAATAAATCAGGAAATGGCAAACTTTTTCCATAAAAGACCAGATAGTAAATATTTTAGGCTTTGCAGGCCAGATGGTCTCTGTTGCAACTACTTAATTCTGCTAGTGTAGCATGAAAGCAACCACAGACAATACATAAACAAAATAACATGGCTGAGTTTTAATTTAATTTAATTTTTTTTGAGACAAAGTCTTGCTTTGTTGCCCTTGGTAGAATGCCGTGATGTCGTAGCTCATAGCAACCTCAAACTCTTGGACTCAAGCAATCCTCCTGGCTTAGCCTTCTGAGTAGCTGAGACTACAGGCGCCCACCACAACACCCAGCTGGTCTCAAACCCCTGGGCTCAGGCAATCCACCCACCTCAGCCTCCTAGAGTGTTAGGATTACAGGCATGAGCCACCATGCTTGGCCATCATGGCTGAATTTAAAAAAACTTTTATTTATAAAAACAGGCAGTGTAGGCCAGGCTCGGTGGCTCATGCCTGTAATCCTAGCACTCTGGGAGGCCAAGCTGGGTGGATTCCTTGAGCTCAGGAGTTCGAGACCAGCCTGAGCAAGAACAAGACCCTGTCTCTACTAAAAATAGAAATACAAATCAGGTGTGGTGTGTTCCTGTAGTCCCAGCTACCAGGGAGGCTGAGATAAAGAGGATCTCTTGAACTCAAGAATTTGAGGTTGCTGTGAGCTATGATGCTGCGGCACTCTATCACAGATGACAGGGTGAGATTCTGTCTCAAAAAAACCCAAAAACCAAAAAACAAAAACGTGGTGGGCCAGATTTGGCTGATGGGACCTGCTTTGCCAATTCCTGCAATAGATAATTGAAACAAAAATTGGCATAGTGTTGAATTTGGGACCAGGAAGCTAGCAAAGTCCTGAAGCGTAATGAGGACAGTAGGGAAAAGGACAGAAGGGAAATTGTTACTGGGACCTAAGTTACATGTTGGTAAGAAGCGGTAACATGGAGAAGAGAAAATGAACCATTTGAAATTGTAGCCTTGGTATGGAGATTCCAGACACAATGTTCAATGTTCAAACTAACTCCCTTTAGTTGCATATGAAAAAGTACTTTAGCTGCCTATGAACAGGCATAGGAAGAAAAAAGTATTTTGTTTCAAGCAAAAAAAAAAAAAA
>NW_003852567.1:2843541-2870890 GCF_000181295.1 Otolemur garnettii
TGGATTCAAACTCGCCACCTTAGGTGTATGTGGCTGGTGCCCTAGCCACCTGAGCCACAGGTGCCGAGCCATTTTAAGCAAAATTTAAAGGAACTGCAGAGGGTACAGAACATTCTCTATAGCCAGCAGAAGATGCTCAGAGTAAATTAAAACCTAGCCCTTCCTGGTAAAACATAGCCTTGAGGTCAAGCTTGTGGCTGTAAGACTCGGTTGAGACCTCAGAAAGATCTAAAGCCATGCTTCTTAAACCTCTTATCTAAACGAAAGTGTTTCTAAGAATCTTCAGTGTTTGTCCTATACCACCCCTTTCATAGCCTAAAGGAAGCAAGGGCTTCAGATTTGGGGGTATAATTTTTATCTAAAGGAGTAAAACTCAATAAAATTCATAGAAGTTTTTTTCTTCCGTAAAAGAATTATAGCAGCATAAGCACCAGTGGCTTGAACTAAAATAGATGAAGGCAGTTGAAAATGAAAAGAGGATACTGGACACCCAGTGAAGCATCTTGAACAAGTTACTGGGCTACGAACAAAGGCTATTTCTTTTGGAAAAGAGGAGTGACTCAAAGGATGAAGCCAAGACCCCAAAGGGTAGACGTCCACAGAGAATCACATTACTTGCCCCCTGTGAAGGGGGAATTGGCAACAAGTGCATGATTACTTCTCAGGTTTGCTAATGACTATTATGTACCTCTTAAAACAATGTTTTTTAATTTTTTTCCCTTTCCCCTCCTATGTCTTAAATCATTAAGCAATATTATGTGCCTTTTATTAATGTTCTTTCTAAATGGAAGTATCTATTGTGGTTTTGCTCGCCTTGTCTTTCCATTATATGTTGGATATATAGGGGAACAAACTTAAAAAGAAGTTGCAAGTTTAGTACAAATAATTTTTTGGACTGTAGTCATGTATTGCTTAACCATGGGGATACTTTCTGAGAAATGCGTCATTTGTTGACTTCATCATTGTGCAATCATCACGGAGTGTACTTACTTAAGCCGAGAAGGTATAGCCTATTACACACATTAGCAACAGCCTGTTGCTTTTAGGCTATAAAGGTGTACAGTAGGTTATTGTACTGAATCCTACAGCCAATTGTAATATAATGGTAAATATTTGTGTATCTGAACATATCTAAATATAGAGAAGGTATAATTGTCATTTCCTTTTATTTTCCTTCAATTGGGATAAGAACAGTTCCTCTGTCTTTCCCTGACTATGGTGATCTTGACTTTTTTCTTTTTTTTTTTTTTCATACAGAGTATCACTATGTTGCCCTCAGTTGGTGCCCTGGCATCATAGCTCATAGCAACCTCAAACTCTTGGGCTTAAGTGATTCTCTTGCCTCAGCTTCCCAAGTAGCTGGGACTACAGGTGCCTGCTACAATGCTCAGCTATTTTTGTTGTTGTTGTTCTAGTTGTCATTGCTATTTAGTAGGCCCTGGCAGGGTTCAGTGTATGTGGCCAGTGCCCTAATCACTGAGTTACAAGTGCCAAGCCTGATCCAGACATTTCGGAAGACTTTGAGATGGTTATTTTATAGAATGTCTCATGATGTGAATTTCTCTAATGTTTGTGCTTCGAAATTATGGTTAATAATAAAAATATGGTTACTTACCAAATTCCATTTATTTCCTTATACTACTATGAACTCATGGTTTCTATTTTGTTTAAGTGCTCATAGATTGTTTCTTTCAGTATTTATTTTCATTCTCAAATTGTTCTATATTTCGCCAACATAGAATTTGGAGCCTCTTTAAACTGATTTCTGTGTCCTTTTTACATAATCTTATCATTCTTTGATCTCTTCTTTACTTTCTGGCACAAGATTTTCTAGGCTTATCTTGTAATATTCCTGGTCCTTCCCTAGAAGTACCTATGTCCTTTTATTGGAGAATGACATTTAGAAACCAAGATTTGGGTGTTAGATGTACACATGTAACATGTGTAAATTTCTGCTCCCAGACACAAATATATATATATACACACACACACACACACACACCATTCACATCTAAATTTATTTATCTCCATATTGAAAACCATGAATTCACATCAATTGCTCAAATGCAAACAAAGTATCAAAGGGTTCATTTTAGTTTTCTTCCTGTCCATACTTCTAACTCCCTTCTCTGACAGCCAGTAATGTGGGTAACTCTCATTATCTATATAGAGAGAATTATTATTATTATTTTTTTGAGATAGAGTCATCCTCGGTAGAGTGCGGTGAAGTCACAGCTTACAGCAACCTTAAACTTTTAGGCTTAAGTGATTCTCTTGCCTCAGCCTCCCATGTAGCTGGGACTACAGGCACCCACCACAACACCTGGCTACTTTTTTGTTGTAGTTGTCATTGTTGTTTACTGGTCTGGGCCGTGTTTGAACCCGCCAGCCTCAGTGCATGTGGCTGGCGGTCATAACCACTGTGCTATGGGCACTGAGCCAGAGTTACTTTTTAATCATCCTTGCTGTATTTAACATATTATCTTCTCAATCCATTTTGGCTCCACACCCTGTATTAGGCCACTTTATTTTACAGGAGTCCTCCTACCAGGCTCAGATCCTGATAACTCCATGGATGTCCTTCTTCCTCTGCCTGGGCTGTGACATTCTGTGGTGGGCTGCTCCCACCAACCCCACCTACTTCTCATCCTTGTTGGGCTTTGACACCCTATGTTGTCTGACTTCCTACCTTGCTCAATCCTATGTAGTGGCTTTTGGACTAAATTGCTCAGGAAGAAAAAGAGGAAGAAGAAGAACTTATTTTATAATCCATAGGTCTCTGAACCTGAGGAATCCTGCCTGGACCTGATTGAGCTGATGAGATTCTGGACCTTAAGTTGTAATTAGAAGAGTCTTTGGGTTCGGCGCCAGCCACATACACCTAAGGTGGCGGGTTCGAATCCCCAGCCCGGGCCTGCCAAACAACAACGACGGCTGCAACCAAAAAATAGCCGGGCGTTGTGGCAGGCGCCTGTGGTCCCAGCTACTTGGGAGGCGGAGGCAGGAGACTCGCTTGAGCCCAGGAGTTGGAGGTTGCTGTGAGCTGTGAGGCCATGGCACTCTACCCAGGGGGATAGCTTGAGGCTCTGTCTCAAAAAAAAAAGAAGAGTCTTTGGGGAGACCTTGGGAAGAAATTAGTGTATTTTACCTGTGAGAAGAATCTAAATAATCTGTAGCCACAGTGGATTAAAGATGCCTGCCAATTCTCTGCCTCTCCTACTATCAAGAGAGGCAGTCTATTTTTATTCCTCTTGAATCTGGATTGCCCTTGATTTGTTTTAACTAAAAGAATCCCCAGAGAAGTGATGCTTAAGGGTGGGCATTAAGGATCTGTATTACCTTATTGTGATTTTGAAATGTTCCTTTCTGGAAAGCTTCCTCTGGTTTATGAGGAAACCAAAATAGCCACATGGAGAGGCCTTTGTGGCAAGGTCTGCGTGACCCATAGCTCATTCTGCGCTTCCTGCCCCCCTGACCAGCACCAACCGCCAGCCATGAGAGTGAGGCTGTTATGGAGCTTCCAACTGTGCTGGTGCCCTAGCTGACAGCAGGTGAGGCAGAACTGCCCAGGCAACTGCAAGGCTGTGAGAAATTGTTAACTGTCAAACCTTGGTAAGATGCTAAGTTTCAGGTGGGGTGTTATGCTGTGATAGATAACTGAAATAACGGCCTACTATGTGCCAGGCAATGTTCTATGCCCTTCTTCCTGATCTATGAGGGTGAGAATAGAAATGTAAACTGTTAGTTTACATTTCAGAAGAGGGCACTGTGGGAAGGCAGAGAAAAGGCCACTAACCTGTGAAAGGCAAGCTGCAGGGAGAAGAGAGGTGGTGATTCTGGGCAGGTGAGCACTGGATGGGCCAACTGCCAAACCTACATGCCAGCTTTTGGCCAGTCTGCACTTCAACTTCCTCTTCCAGGTATCTCACCTGACAAGACCAAGTTTTCACCTGACAAAGTTGAGCATGGAAAGAGTAAGGGCCATAGGGAAGAAGGTTGCCTGGGTCTGTCTATCCATTCTCTAATACAGTGGTTCTCAACCTTCCTAATGTCGCTGCCCTTTAACACAGTTCCTGTGGATTGTGGCCCACAGGTTGAGAACTGCTGCTTAACATCAGTGCAGCTAAACAATGCTGCCCTGAGGGTTTCTAGACATTCTGGGCCGTGTTGAAGCAAGACCTTTAGCAATTCTAGGCACCTCTGGCTCAGGAGCTGGTGAGACTGTTGCTCAGGCCTCAGTGGACTCTGCATGATCCTGAAGGAGATAGGCAATTAGCAAGTGTTGGGTTTTGGTTTGTTTTCATTGATTTCTAGGCCCAGAGGGTCCTGGGACAGGTCTGTAACCCCCATCTTCCCCTTAATCCTGTCTCCTGGACACATGTTTCTATGTAAGACATATCTGCATTTCCTCTCCCATTTTCAGATGGACTAATCTGACCCATCCTCACTCATTGGCTGGGCAGAATTTTCACCCTAGACCTGGACTGTTGGGGTCAGCTTCACCATTACCAACACCTTGGAGAACAACTCTTTACTTTGTGTTCTAAAATAACTTAGAAATAATTTCTTCCCTCTCCCCTGCCCATACATCAAGATTGTCATAAGTATTCAATTACAAAGTATTTTAATAAATATGTATTCAGTGCCAACCATCAAACATTTTTTGCCTTTATGAAGTTGAGGGAGACAATAAATGTATTATGTAGGGTGGTTTGATACCCACTCTGAAAAAATTAAGCAGGTGAAGCAGATTTGAGTAGGAGATTATCCTCCATAAAGGAGTCTGAGAAAATCTCTCTCTTATGGTGACATTTGGAGGATCTTAATGAAATATTGGGGAAGAATGTTTCAGGCTAAGTGACCAGCAAGTAAAAAGACCCTGAGGTGGGAAGAAATACAGCAAATTCAAGGAATTAGCAATTAGGCTAGTATGGCTAAAGCAGGTTCAGCATGGTAGACTGTCATAAATGGTGATAGACAGAGGTAGGAACCATAGTGGAAGGGCTTCTGTGGACCACTTAGTAGGCTGCCATATAACACAGGCTCAGCTGATAGTGGCTTGGTGACTTTTGATCTTTTGAAGGGAGCACTGACAAGACTTGCTGAGGGATTGGAGACAGCATTTAAGAGTAAGAGAGGTACATCAAGGATACCTTTTAGGTTTGGGGGAACTTGATGAATAGTGGTACCATGCTCTGAGGGAGGTAATTTTGGGAGTGGAGTGTAAGGAGTGGCTTGTTGTGGGCAGGATGTGCTGATTTTTTAATTTTTTTTTAAGACAGAGTCTCACTCTGTCACCCTGGGTAGAGTGCTGTGATATCACAGCTCACAGCAACCTCAAATTCCTGGGCTCCAGTGATCCTCTTGCCTCAGCCTCCCAAGTAGCTGGGACTGCAGGTGCCCACCAGAATGCCTGGCTGGTAGGATGTGCTGACTTTAAGATCCCTATAAAATAGGCAGTTGAGTAAGAGTTTGGAGGTTAGGGAGGAGATCTGGGCTGAAGACAGAAATTTTGGAGTTACCATGATACAGGGAGAGTGTGGAGACAGAAAAGTACATCATGGGCTATGCCTGGGGCCTTCAGCAACTGGGGAAGAGAAGCCCAAAAAGGAGACAAAGAAATGGCCAGTGAAGTGGGGAAGATCAGGAGGACCTGGTGTTCATAAAAGAAAGTAGATTTTGTTTGATCATAACCAAGTGTCCACTCCTGAGCCTTAATTTTGGAGTGTCCACTCCGCAGCCTTAATGGAGGCTGTAACGATGCCTACCCTTCATGGCATATAGTAAACTCTCAAAATAGGTAGCTATTTTTGGCTATTGTCATTCCTCACCTCAGAGTTGGCTGCCAGAGCCCTCAGCTGCCCTGTCCACATAAGTGACAACACCTCCATGAATCTTTTTCTGAGGAGCACCTGTGAAAGCACCTGAGGAGCACCTGTGAAAGGCAAGCTGCAGGGAGAAGAGAGGTGGTGATTCTGGGCAGGTGAGCACTAGATGGGCCAACTGCCAAACCTACATGCCAGCTTTCGGCCAGTCTGCACTTCAACTTCCTCTTCCAGGTATCTCACCTGACAAGACCAAGTTTTCACCTGACTTGTGAGTGCTCCTCACTGGAGCACTCATTCAGGTGCGTCTGAGGCCCCTGGATCACATCTAGGACAAGTGGCTTCAGTGCCTAAGTCTCTCACCCACATAATCTTCTGCCCTTATTGCAAATCAACCTGGGTTAAGTGAGTGGAAAATAAGAACTTCGGAGGCAGGATTCTGCCTCTCACTAACTGTGGGATTTTAGGCAAGTTTCTTAACCCCTGCTGGGCTTCCATTTTATCTATCTCCATCTATAAAATGGGGACAATTCCTACTTCACGGGATTGTGTTTAGCCCAACGCAGATTGTAAAACCGGCCGTTCTTTTTACACGCTGTTGTGGGAGTTGCTGAGGCTTTTTGCCGCCCTCTCCCTATAAAGCATCTACCTTCACTGGGTGGGCTGCGCCAGAAGAGGCACCTCCCCCACACCCAGAACCAAGCTGGCGGTCTCTGAGATGCCCTAGCCCAAGCTACACAACGGTAAGGTGAGAAAAAGGCTACCTGCCCACTTTGTTAGCCGCATGGTGCCCAAAGAGCAGAGACTTCTTGCAGGTCCCCACAGTGGCAGCAGGACCCAGCTGGGCTAAAGGAGGGGGTTTAGAACACCCCAGAGAATCCCGCCGTCACCTTACCACCCCTAGCTAGGCGTGGAAGCCGGTTTCCTGGCAACCGTTTTCTGCTCCCCTTTCTCACCAAGGCCCACCGGCTAGGACGCCGTCGCGCCTCCCAACCTGTCCAGACAACCACTCGATTGCCTTGCGCCCTCTTTGCTGCCGCGGTGCAGGCCCAGGTCCGGCTTCCCAGTCCCTGTGCACCCTAGGAAGTGGCGCGGCCTCTCGACTGCAGCGTGGAGGAGGAGGAGGAGGAGGAAGAGGAGGCGCGGCTCGCCTGCCATCTAAGCTTCGCTGCGAAGGCTAGAGAGGAAGAGGGCGGTGCACAGCGGGGCGCCCGAGCCGGAGTCAGACCCCGGGACTGCACTGCGGGCCAGCCCCGAGCTTCGGGCCGCGCCCCCCTCGGAGCGGCTCCGCCCCGTTGCCCACCCTCCCGGCGCCCCGCCTCTCGCCCGGAGCTGTCCCGCCACGGACAGACCCGCCCCTCAGCCCCGCGCCCCAGTAGCCCCGCCCTTCTCTTGTCCAGAAAACCCCGCTCCCGGCCCCGCCTCCGCCCCCGCCGGCGGCCCCGCCCGCGCCTCGGGCGCCCTGCTGGAAGCGCCCTGGTCAAGCTGGCCGGAGTTTCCGCGCTCTGCCTTTCGCCCGCCCGCGCCGCGCTCCCTTGCTTCCCACCCCGTGCCCTGCCCCCATCGCCGTGGTTTGGCACTGCCTGGCAGGCGGCCCGCGGGCGGGTCGCCCTCCCCTCCTGCAGCCCACACCCCTCTTAAAGCGGCGGCGGGAAGATGAGGTTCCGGGAGCCGCTCCTGGGCGGCAGCGCCGCGATGCCGGGCGCGTCCTTGCAGCGGGCCTGCCGCCTGCTCGTGGCCGTCTGCGCACTGCACCTCGGAGTCACTCTGGTCTATTACCTGGCCGGCCGCGACCTGAGCCGCCTGCCTCAGCTGGTCGGAGTCTCTACATCGCTGCAGGGCGGCTCGCACGGCACCGCCGCCATCGGGCAGCCCTCCGGGGACATTCGATCCAGAGGGGTCCGGCCGCCGCCTCCTTTAGGCGCCTCCCCGGAGCCGCGCCCGGGTCGTGACTCCAGCCCTCATGCGGATTCTGGCCGTGGCCTCGCGAGCAACTTGACTTCGGTTCCAGTGTCCCGAACCACAAAGCTGCCTCTGCCCGCTTGCCCCGAGGAGTCCCCGCTGCTCGGTAAGGATTCGAGTCAGCACCAGTCCAGTCCGAGGATTGGGACTCCCCGATTTCCCCGAAAGGGTCTCCGGGACATACCCCAATGTCCTCTTTCATGACAGTCATCCTCTTTTTTCCGGGTCAGAGTCTTTTTTTTTTTTTTGGGGACAGTCTCACTTTGTCGCAGAGTGCCGAGGCGTCATAGCTCATAGCAACCTCAAACTCTTGGGCTCGAGAGATTCTCTTGCCTCATTCTCTTGAGTAGCTGGGACTACAGGCGCCTGCCACAACGCCCGGCTATTTTTAGAGACGGGGTCTAGCTCTGGCTCAGGATGGTTTCCAATCTGTGAGCTCAGGCAGTCCACCCGCCTCGGCCTCCCAAGTGCTGGCATTACAGGCATGAGCCACCGCACTTGGTCAAAGGGTCAGAATCTTTAATCCCAGACAGGCTTTGGGCTGAATGGGCGAGAGGGTTTGGGAGGTGGGACTCTTGGGAGTCGTGTTGGAGGCTTGGGGCTGGGACCCTACAGGGAAGCTCACAGGACCCCCTGGACCCCAAACAAGAGAAGACCTTGGAAACTTCCCTGCTCTGGCTCAAGGCTCAGGAAGTTTTGGAGTTTGGGTCTGCTTAAGGGCTTGGAGCATCTTCTCCTGCTAACTCTGGTAGGGACCTCAAGTAAACCCACTCCTATTCTGGGGACTGATAGTGAGGCTGTCTGTGAGAAAGGAGGTTGACTCTTCAGGTCACATGTCTTACCATAGAGCCTCTCTCCTGAGAGTGGATTAACTCTTCTCCTGAGCCTTCGGGAAAGTGACTTTTCTCTAAATCTGGGGTTTCTCTTATGGTAAATGAGGATAATAAATGGTACCTGTTTGGGAAGATAAAATAAAGCAGTGTAAATAGGATTAATTAATGAGGGTAAGCTCTCAGTAAATTGTCACTATTGTTTTCATTTCCTGTTCTTAGTGGATCCCCTGGCTTGGGGCCTGTACCCCCAGCCTCCTACACCAGCCTCTTCCTCTGTAGATTCCCCAAACCTCAGTAAGACAGACTCTCCCAGGGACAGAGTTCATATGTACCCTGGGGATTGGAGGGCTAAAATGTAACCAGTCAACATGGAGTTGTCTGCTTCTGGTACTTCTTGTAGCAGCCGAAGTCTCAGTTATCTTATCCAGATGATCTAAACCCTCGCCTCTACCCAGGGTTTAGTGGTAGGCTGCTTCAGTGAAGTCTGCGAGCTTGGGTAGGTGGGTTTTCATTCTTTGCTACAGGAAGCTGAGCCTAACTTAGATCACTCCATGATCTATAGCCCACAGGCCTAAGGCAGCCACAGGTTGCTTCCAGGGTTACCAGACAGGTGGCTGCTCATTTTAATGCTAGACTTTAGAGAATTGTTCTGAGTAAGGGGGCCCTAGTAGACTGGCAGGCATCCTGCCAATAGGAGCTCTGTCACTTTCCTGTAGAGCCCTGGTGGAGAAGGCCTTGCTCAGTTTCTGCAATAATTGGTTCAATATTTTCACATCAAGTTTGAGAGGGATATCTTGGAATTGGTCAGACATAAACTGTGGTAACAAGGGGGACTATTTTTTTTAAGCAAAAAATTGAATTATTTTGTATTTATTTGATAGTGAACCTGGGAAGCAGACTAGTCCAAGATAATGAAGTCCCTGCTGCTAAATGTCTGACTTAAGGCAGGTTATAGAGTTTCTTAGAGTCTCATGTGTAAAATGAGGGTCGTTGATGTTACCCTTATAAGTTACTTTTAGCACTAAATCAGATTGTGTACATTAAGTGTGTGGTACATAGTAGGTACTTAGTACATGGTGGCTAATTATAATATAGTAATATATTTGCTTAGGACCTTGGAGTTCCATTTTCTCAGACTCCCATGGAGCTGGCTCCAAACAGCAGAGAGAAGGTGGGAAGACAGAGCATGAGTCCCCAGGCCTGAGAGAGGCCAGGATTTTTGCTTTTGTTTTTGTTGCCTGGACATTGTACAGAAAGCAATAAAAATTAATTAGCAAGTTAAGGAAAAGTACCCCAAAGTTTATTAGATTGGTATTTGAGCCATGGGTCTTGCTAAAGCTTAAGTCATGGTGGTGACCATAACTCTGCTATGTTTTGAAATGGTGTTGCTAGTATCAGCTTGTTACCAGTTGCTGGTGTTTCTAAATGGATTCTGAATTAGCTGCTTGAAAGGACTTCCTGAGATAAGGTTTTAGAGGGCTTTCTCTAGCCTGACTGACTTCACATGACACATTTGAGACCATGACATTTAGGCTGCTTCTGAGACAATCCCAGAAATGAGGGTGGAGGTCTTTTCTTCCTTTTAATTAATCCCTTAGTTTGAATGTTTGGGTGTAGCTCTCCGAGTGGAGGTTCCTGCCTTGAGAAAGCTGCAAGTCTCCCTGGGAGTGTGTGGGTGGGGGTGAGTTGAGCCCATCTGTTCACAGGCAGGTGTCTCACAAAGCCTCTGTGAGTGGTTTTGAGGTTGGTGGGAGAAAGCGTCAGTGAGTTTAGAGTTGTGGCCTGTTCACTACTTGCAGTTTCCTTCCTTGACTTGGCTTTACTTTGTGATGTCCAGTGGTCTGGGCCAGATGCTGCCATCCCTTTCAGCTGACAGGTGGTGGGTTATGGGCAAGCCTTTCCCTGGAGGAGGTAAAGCACCAGACTGGACTGCTGATGGACCACTATTTGATCTGTCAGAGGCTCGGAATAGACTTCAAATAGACTTGGATTAGAGTCCTGCCTCTGTCTATGCTATCCATGTGATCTGGAGCAGACTAGTATTTGGAGCCACAGTAGGCCCTGTTCAGCACTCCCCGCCCTGCCATGGGCTAGTTCATGGTCTCTAGGATTGAGTGCTGTGGGAGGAGGTGGGCCTTTCCTGAAGATTTCTACAACTTTCCCCAGGGAGTTCTCCCAAGTAGTTTAGGCTTATAGATACTATCCTCTTTCCCTAACTTTGTCTCAGGTCCTCAGGGGACATAGGAGGAACAGCTGCCTTATGTTTCTTTTCCTAGAATGTCTCTGCTCAGACTTGGTAGCAGCTCAAGGGGACTTGACCAGCTGTGGCATTGCCAGTCAGGAGATGGGAGAGGTGGGCAGTACATCAGGCTGAACTAGTTAGGGGAGCCAGGGCTGGTTGGCGTGGGGCCAGAAAAGTGAGTACTGGACTGCTTAAGCCTTAGAGGCCCCTCTTGCCCAGCAATGTTTTGAGGAGAACCTCGTTATTTGTTCAGAGGGAAGACTCTAATCTAGAAATTGGGGACCTGGGCCAGCAAACAGTGGCTACAAGTAGCCAGGGCACCTGGGGAACACTTGTCCCTGAGCCAATTTCCTTGGTTTTTATGGGCGCTGTCAGCGAACCTTGGCCAGAGTTTATGCTGGAACTCTTGTAGACCTCGGCTGGGTTCTCTACCAGCATGATGCCCCCTCCCTCATATGCATTTGTACAACAGTAGGCTGCCCTGGACAGAGTGTACTGAGAGGCTTGGGAAAAGGCACTCTCTTGCCTCTTTGGAGATTAGTCTTGGAGCCTCATCACCTTCTGGCTTAGGCTGGAGCTTCATCATGGGGGTTGGGGGAGGCACGGGCAGCCTCATCTGTGTCCAGATCTTTTTTTTTGAGACAGACTATCACCCTGGGTAGAGTGCTGTGGCATCACAGCTCACAGAAACCTCCAATTCCTGGGCTCAAGCGATTCTCCTGCCTCAGCCTCCCAAGTAGCTGAGACTATAGGCGCCTGCCACAACGCCCTGTTATTTTTTGGTTGCAGCTGTCATTGTTGTTTGGTGGCCTGGGCTGGATTCAGACCTGCCAGCTCAGGTGTATGTGGCTGGTGCCTTAACTGCTTGAGCCACAGGCACTGAACCCTATGTCCAGATCTTGAAACTTTAGACTTAGGTAACTATTTTTTAATTTTTGAGACAGAGTTCCATTTTGTTGCCCTTGGTGGAGTACTGTGGTGTCATAGCTCATAGCAACCTCAAACTCTTGAGCTCAAGTGATCCTCTTGCCTCAGCCTCCCAAGTAGCTGAGACTACAGGCGCCCACCACAACACCCAATTATTTTTTCTTTTTTTTAGAGATGGGGGTCTCGCTTTTGATCAGGCTAATCTCGAGCTCATGAGCTCACGAACTCATGAGCTCAAACGATCTTCCTGCCTCAGCCTCACAGAGTGCTAGGTTTACAGGTGTGAGCCACTGCACCCAGCTGGTAACTAGTTTTTTAAACCAGTTTTGTCCTGTTTTGTTTTTTTTTTTCCCCTGGGGATAATAATTTATTTATAGACTCTCCTTATCTAACAATCTGATATTGAGAAATATCTTACACGACTGTGGGACTCACTTTCTTCCACACAGCCTGATGGCAGTAGAAGTGATCTCTCTGCCTGCTATAGTTCATCCCAGACTTTGAGCAAGTGCAGAATCCACCTCCTCCTGCAGTAGGGCCTCTGATGAACCTGGTGGAAGCTCCCTGGAACATGAGGAGCAAGAGCCAAATATAGGATTGGACTCAAAACTGTGGCTTTTGCCTGGGCATGGTGGCTCACAGCCATAATCCCAGCACTCTGGGAGGCTGAGGTGGGTGGATTGTTTGAGCTCAGGAGTTTGGGAACAGCCTAAGCAAGAGCAAGACTCCATCTCTACTAAAAATAGAAAAAAAATTAGCTGGGCATTGTGGCAGGCACCTGTAGTCCCAACTGTTCAGCGGCTGAAGCAGGAGGATCACTCAAGCTGAGGAATTTAAGG
Organism: Otolemur garnettii; assembly: GCF_000181295.1. Lineage (NCBI taxonomy): Eukaryota > Metazoa > Chordata > Mammalia > Primates > Galagidae > Otolemur > Otolemur garnettii. The sequence continues at coordinate 2,856,170 of NW_003852567.1, forward strand.
TTGTAGTGAGCTAGGTTGACACCACTGCACTCTAACCTGGGCAACAGAGTGAAACTCCATCTCAAAAACAAACAAACCTGCAGCTTCATAGAACCACAGCATTATAGGATAGGACCATCCACGCTTTTTCCCTGAAGTTATAACCCAGTACAGAGGTTTAGGAGTGATCTGATACGGCCTAGAGTTTTAGAAGAAGATTCTTGCGAGGTACATTTGTGGGTCCATCTGAAAAGTCTTGTATGGATGTCCTTGATGGCTAAGGCATCTGGTAACTTCATTCATTTACTTCCAGCAATGTACCTGTATACTGGGTACCAAAGCTACAAAGAAGACAAAATGCCTCCCCTTTAGGAACTCGCAATTTAGATAGGGGAGGCATAACTAAATAGTGCTGATGTCAACTAAAGAAAGCAAAGTGTGTGTGTCTCTTTGTGTGTGTGTGCAGTGTGTTTCCCTTTCCTTCTCCCTTCCTCTCTTTCTTCTTTTAGAAACCCAGAGTTGATGTTAAAGTTCTCCAATCCTGGGCAGCACCTGTGGCTCAGTGACTAGGGCGCCGGCCCCATATGCTGAGGGTGGCAGGTTTGAACTCGGCCCTGGCCAAACTGCAAAAATAATATAGCCAGGTGTTGTGGCAGGCACCTGTAGTCCCAGCTACTTGGGCGACTGAGACAAGAGAATCGCAATCGCCTAAGTCCTAGAGCTGGAGGTTGCTGTGAGCTGTAGCGCTATGGCACTCTACCGAGGGCAACAAAGTGAGACTCTGTCTCTAAAAAATAAATAAAAAATAAACTTCTCCAGTCCTGGTTTTATCTGTGTGAAAGTTTTCCTCTTAATTTCTGAAGCTATGTATTAGCTATATTTGGGTAATCTTTAACTTGCTGCTTTATTTTTTTTTTATTTTTTTTTATTTTTTGAGACGGAGCCTCAAGCTATCCCCCTGGGTAGAGTGCCATGGCATCACAGCTCATAGCAACCTCCAACTCCTGGGCTCAAGCGAGTCTCCTGCCTCCGCCTCCCAAGTAGCTGGGACCACAGGCGCCCGCCACAACGCCCGGCTATTTTTTGGTTGCAGCCGTCGTTGTTTGGCGGTCCGGGCTGGGGATTCGAACCCGCCACCTTAGGTGTACGTGGCTGGCGCCTTAGCCGGTTGAGCTATAGGCACCGAGCCAACTTGCTGCTTTATAATGATTTTAATGAGACATTAACAGCCATATGCCTAGGCATTATGGTCTTTGGGTAACAGCAGGGTAGGCATTTCCAGGCTGGGACTAGTCTAATTTATGGGTTGGGAATGATGGGGCAGTTAATGCCAAGGCAGTCTGGGCCCTTCCACAGATTCGACCTTGGGGACCTTCCAGACTTTGGGAACAGGCCCAGCAGGATCATCCATCCCCTTTGGACCCAGCTAGGCTATGGGGGTGTGTGTCTCTGTGTGTGAAAGGGCCTAGTTCTACTGTAGTCAGACCTGCTGATTTTTCCACTGCCTACTCTACCTTGTTTCCCACTCTCTGTTCCCTGCTCTTCCCTGCCAAGAAACAGAGACTGGAATTCTGCCTGAATCCACATCCACCTGGAAATTCCAGTTTTTCTTATCCAGTGGAGTGAGAGCCCATTTGTTTTAGGATAAATGTTGTGCCCTTGCGGCTTAAGTCTTTTGAGATCCTGGCACTGTGACCATTTTACATTTGACTTTGGCACAGCCTGGTGTGGCCTCTGGGCAGTGAGGTCACTGCGTAGGCCAGATAGCCAGACCCTTACTCCTAGGGGTTAACAAGGCATGGGATTGGACTCAGTGATCTCCACGTCCCTCTAATCCCTAAATGTGGCAAGAGCTCCTGGGCTGTGATTGTAAAGACATTACTCCGGGAGGTGTCTGTGATTCTCCGGGCCTAAGCAGAGTGAGGTGAGAAGAGGCAGTCACTAGCTTGAGGAAGGATCTCCGGATCTTGTTCTAAAAGTCAGAGACCTCCATGTTCTAGTGGGGGGGCTTGAGGGTAGGGGGCAGGGTTTTGCTGAGAGCTGGTATGGGTGAACGTGGCCTAAAGGGACTCATGCTTAGAAGACAGTGGAGTGAGTCACACACTCAGCGTTTCAGGTTCCACTTTCCAGCTTAGTCCCAGCCCGCCTTTCCTCTACCCAAACGAAGGCCAGGGGCTATATAATTGGCTGTTGCTGAATTCTTTGGCAGTGATTTTAATGTCTGATCTGGGTGTGTTATATAGCTGCTCCTCTATCCCCCCTGCTCCCTCTCCAAAGCCTTTCACAAAGCCCGGATGGAAAGAGAGAATGGTTTACCTCATAGGGATGCTGGGCTAGGGCTGTGGATAATCTCTTCCTCCTTTTTATCAAAAAATAACGCAGGCTCATTGAAAATAATTTGAAAAGTTGAAAGCAATAGAAAAGCACACCCATATTCCTACCCTCTAGAAGAAACATGTTGGCATATTTCCTATTAGTCTTTTTCTTGTATATGTTTAAGTATATAACTGGTATCTTTATAGACCTGGTATCTTTATATACCTTTTATATACCTTTTATACCTTTATATACCTTTTATACCTTTATATACCTTTTATACCTTTATATACCTTTTATACCTTTATATACCTTTATATATATATGTTTAAGTATATAACTGGTATCTTTATAGACCTGGTATCTTTATATACCTTTAAAAAATCACAAAGACAGTATCATATCCTGTCAGCTGAATATGACATAACTTTCTTTATCATTCAACTATTGTTGAACATACAAGTATTTTCATTTTTTCTTAATGGTATGAAGGTCAGACTTGAGCATATAGGGAGAGGCTTTTTGTAATTTTTGGACGGTTTCTTAGGAGAACTTTCTAAAAAGGAAAGAAAAGGGGTGAATGCTTTTTGAGAAGGGCTAGGTTTTTAAACCAGTCTTAAAAAGGAATAAACCCACTGGAAATTACAGATTTGCTTAGTGCTGGCAGATGAGTATTACTTATTGCTGAATGGTATGTCTAGGATTCTGATTAAAAAGGAAACTAGCTAGGTTCAGGAAGTGCCTGGGGCAGGGTCAGAGAGGCCAGGCTGCAGGACAGGCTCTTAGGATCTGGCTGAGCAGAAAACTGTTAGGAACAGAATCAGTGGGGGTGATGCTTTCTTAGTAACTTCTCCATTTGTTTCCTTAGCAGCCAAGTCTTTAGGCTGGGTTTATGTGAACTGCTGTGGCTCTGGCCTGTGGTGCTGGGTGAACACTAGCTGGCTAACTGGTGCTGGTGACATCACTGAAATGTGACACATGGGAAGGGTGGAAATAAGCTGGGAAATCAGATTCTAAAACATACGAGCATAGCTCCCCCACATCCAGGTGGTCCTGAGATTTGGGAAGGGGCCATGGAATGGGCACCTATAGGTTTACAGGAATTCTCTTAGGGAGAAGCCTCAGACACAACCAAGCGTGGGTCTCAGGGCTTGTTCAGGTTGCTTGGTTAGTTTAAAAAACCCTCAGACCAGTGTAACAGGCTACCCAAGGAGCATATTTTGAAGTTACACCCTTCTGAATGTTCTCAGTGGAGCTAAATTCTCTTCTGAGGGGCAGTTTGGTCTGCCAGGGGTCATTTGGCACAGAGCCTAGAGAACTAGGGTGAGGCACTGAGGAAAGGGGCAGGATTATGTCAGCAGTGTGACAAATATGGTATGAAGTTAGAGTCCTTCCTGCCCCACAATGTGGACCTAAAGGTCATAGGAGAGGCCTTGGCAAGGGGTTCAATAATGGCCTGGCCCCATGACAGGGTGCATTCTAAAAATGCCTTTAAATTTTTCTTTCAAAGTTTCTTCCTGTTTTGCATAATGTCCTTTTGCCTTGCATTCTGAAACCACAGAGCTGTTATGGGTGTTATAGGACACCACCGTTTAAAAAAAAAAAAAAAAGGAAAGGACTCTAAGTTAGGGGAGATATTCACGAGCCCATATTGGTGTTATAGGAACATGGGGACTTGGCATTGAGGTGTCAGGTGGCTCTTGGCATTCAGATGAGCACTTCAGGCAGCCTGGGCAGAGTCTGAGCCTGGCCAAGAATGAGTAGAATGGAGTCTTCACACTCAAGTCAGGAAAGGACCCAAGGAAGAGAATGAACTGGGACTCATTTGCTCATTCAGCAGATGTTAATTAGTAATTACACTATACGAAGTGCTGGAGTTAGACATGAACAAGGGCTGACCCCCTGCTCTCAAGGAACTCCAGAGCAGTGGACAGACTCTGGCAATATGGTATGATCCGAGAGACGTGATCTTAGCATGTTTGAATAGTCTCCCTTATTGGGAAGGCAGGGGTCCACTGCTGAAAGTAACCTATGATTTCCTTTAGCTGCTGTCATAGAGGGAGAACACTATAATTGACGTTGCAGCTGCTGCATAGCATTACCAGGTCAGGAGAAGAAGAAAATGGAGGCAGAGTGAGCCTGAGATGATCAAAGAGGGAAGGTGGTGCAATTGGGACTATTGTAGCCAGCGGGAGGCTGTGGATGGCTGGACTGAGGGACCACAGGGAGGCAGGGGAAGGGGAAGAGAACAACAGAAAGGGGTTTGATGGTCTGCAGAGAGTCTGTGGAGTAAGCCTTGGAAACAAAGGCCATTAGAGTGACTATCCTGAGTTCTGAACTTCATTCTTTTCCTAATTCATTACATCATTTTAGGCAAATCCTGCCTCTTTTGGTCCATGTTATCTTTCTGAAAATGTTGAGTGGGCTTAGCCTGTTGGTCTTTAGCCCTCTTCCTTCTTTGCCTTCTAGGTTCTAGTTTGGTGGATGAGCGAGATCCTGGTTATATCTTTAACACGAAAGGCCTCTGAAACTCCTTTTGAAGCTCGCTCCTCATTTACTTGTGAGACTTTTGCTGAGGATTTTGCCATGTCTGTCTAGGAATAAGGATTTAAGCAGGTGTATGTTCCTTAGAATTGACACAGGAAGTTTCTTTCTGTCTCACAGCTAGCTGTTTGGTTTAAGAAAGTGTTGCCCTCTCTGTGCCTAAGTGTTCTCACCTGTAAAATGGGAATAATACTCGTGTCTACCTGTAGATATTGTGAAGTTTAGGTAGTAGCCACAAAAGGGCTGAAAACGGTGCCTAAGACAGAATAAACTCTAAATATATGTTACTTATTATTATTGGTAGTAGTGATATCTCTTATTTGCGAATATTTTGGCTTTTGCACTATATTATAGCATTTCTTATTTTTTCTAGTTGAAAATACAAAATTGATACACTAAATGTTAAAAATATTCTATATACTATTGTAACAAAACTTGGTATTACTTTCCAAATGTATACATATTTTACTTTCTTTCAATCATAGAGTGAAACTGTTTACATCCAGCTACTACTTTTGTCCAGTGTTATCTTATAAACTGTTATATTGTTTATAATTATCCTAATTGTCTTTTGTTGTAGCTCTTTAGTATCCCTATGGATATTCCCTTATACCATTCCAGGTTCCACAGTCTTAGCTAATCTACAGATGAACATTTTTGTAGTGTGTGGCTCTTTGCTTCTGTTGAACTACTTCCTTGAGATATATGCCTGAAGAGGAATTTCTAAGCCAGAGGATATGATCATATTAACAACACTGGTTCATACTGCCGCATTGCTTTCTAAGAGGTTTGGAGGTTTGGAATCATTCACAGGCCCTAGATGGGAAATTCCTTGCTTTTTTTTTTTTTTTGAGACAGAGTCTCACTCAGTTGCCCTGGGGTTGAGTGCTGTGGTGTCATAACTCACAGCGACCTCAAACTCTTAGGCTCAAGCAATTCTCTTGCCTCAGCCTCTGGAGTAGCTGGGACTACAAAAGCTCCACAGTAGCTACCCCACCACAATGCCTGGCTATTCCCCTCGCCCCCGAGACGATGTCTTGCTCTAGCTCAGGTTGGTGAAACTCCTGAGCTTAGACGATCCACTTGCTTGGGCCTCCCAGAATGCTGGAATTACAGGTGTGAACCCCACTGGCAATTCCTCGCTTTTTTGTTGTTGTTGTTGGAAATTCCTGGCTTTTAAAGAACGTGGATTCTAAGGGCCAGTCAAACCTATCTTGGAGCCTCATATTTATACTTCCAGCCCATAGCGTGTGTGTGTGTGTGTGTGTGTGTGTGTGTGTGTGTGAGAGAGAGAGAGAGAGAGAGAGAGAGAGGGAGGTTCCCTATGCCAGAGGCTGCATGGCCTCTCTGGATATAAGACTTTTCCTGTAAATGATTGCCTCAGGCCAGTTCCTGCTGAAGTCATTCAGTGTCCAGGAAAAGAGTATTACTGGGGTTCTTTCAACACCCCACCTACCTTTCCAGCGTTGGTTTACACAAAGTAAGAACTTTCTGTTCCTTCTCCCTTTGTATGTAAAGCCAAACCTGTAAAATGGCAAAGATCCTAGTTTTAAAATCCTGAGTTGAAAATTGTGTTAATCTAAAACTGTGGATCAGTTGATAGAAACATTGCATGTAGCCATCAAAGAAACCTACTCCTACTCCTTGTGTGACAAATCTTTACCCATGCCATGAGCCTCTCAGGAACTTCCTTCCCACCCTTAAATCACCCTTTCACTGTCTCTGTAGCTACCTTCCATGGACATGCCTCTTTTTGTATAGATTCAGAAGTCCGCTGAATTGCATAAATGATAAGATGACTTTAGAGGTAGTGATTGCAGTGACAAAAGCAGTACAGATCCAGCAGATGAGGCGCATTCAACTTGTGACCCCACTCCTTTCATCTTATTCCACTTCATGTGTCCTCTCTCCTGCTGCATTCCACAACAGTCAGTGGTGACCTACCAGGGCATTCTGGGCACAGGGAATCATGTCGGAGCTACTGCATTGCTCCTGAGGACCCACAGCAAGATTTTCTTTCTTTCTTTCTTTCTTTTTTTTTTTTTTGCAGTTTTGGGGTTTGAACCTGCCACCTCTGGCATATGGGGCCTGCGCCCTGCTCCTTTGAGCCACAGGTGCCACCCAAGATTTTCTTAACTGTATAAAATGAGGAGTTAATTTCTTACCTCATGGGGTTAATGAGAGGACTGGGTGAGGTAAGGTCTATGGTAATCTCAGTACTTTGAATATCTTTTGATCAAGGCCTAACTCTTCATCGCCTTGGGCATAGAAGGCACTTAATCAGTGCCTGTAGGCTACATGGTAAATTTCTTCCAAATGGAGTTTTTTTTTATCTGTCTTGGGGCAGAAGCAGGAGAAGGAAAAGGGAAAGGTGTGAAGCTGTGACCACTGGGTCTAGTGGAAATTATGGTCCGGCCTATGTGGACAGACCTACCCTGCACCACAAGGAGAAGGCCTCTGTCCCACAACACTGGGAAGCTGGAGTTGTGTTGCCATGTATCAGGTATGCAAGGACTTTGTGACTGCCCACAATCTTCTCCTCTTCTGCTGGACATTTTTTGTCAGTATTCTGGGGAAAGGCTATCATAGACCACAAACACTTGAGTGATTAGGAAGAGGAGCTAGAAAGATCATTGAATGTTTGGTGGAATCTCAGGAGGTGACAGGGTACGTGGTTTAAAAAAAAGGGTGGAGAGTGGGCTGAGTATAGTTGGGGTCAGTCTGTACTCAGGGTTGTGTGCCTGATGAGTTGATAGAAAAACTAAGGCACAGGCCTATAAATAACCGGCTTTACTCTATGTAGAGGCTTGGAATCCAGGATGCTAAACCCTAAAGTCTAGCTCTGTTGCCAACCTACTGAGTAATCTGAGAGCAGTTGCATCTTCTTTCTGGGTCTCAGTTTACTGAGAAATGAGATGAAGGATCAGCTTGGACACTATCTGGTCTCTTTCTGCCCAGGAGTTCTGACATGCTCAGTATGGCTAAATGGCTTTGTTGTAGGATAGTTAAGTGTTGCCTCCATTGGAGTGAGCTGTGTGGAGCTGGAGTGACTGTCAGTGGACCCTGGAAGCCAAGATTGAGTCATACTGGAGAAACCTACACTCACTTAAACTTTAGACACTTTCAGCAAGTCCAGTCTCTAAGCAGGAAATCAAAAGTCAGGGAATGAGTAAGTAGATAAGTCAGTTGGTGTGAAAACCCCATCAGTGGGAGCCACTGAAAATGTAGGGTTCTAGGCTCCAGCAGTAACCACATTTATCACCCCCCAAATAATGCTAATTTGGCTGGGGAAAAAAATCAATGTGCATTATTTTCATTAGGTCTCACAGTAGATCTTTTTCTTGCCTAATTGCCCTTATTAGAACTACCAGTGCAGTGATAGCTGCTGTAAGAGAAGAAATCTTTGGCTTTTTCCTTAGGGAGAAAATGTCACCTCTTGAGAATGATACTGGGTGCTCACTTCAGCAGCACATACACTAAAATTGGAATGAGACAGAGAAGATTAGCATGGCCACTGTGTAAGGGTGACACACAAATTTGTGAAGAATTCTGTATTTTTTACTATTTATGTCATATTAACATACATCATTTAGTTCAATTACTGTATTTAAACATCACATTAATCTTACTATTTTTGTTTTTTTTTATTTTTTAGTGATAAAATAGGATTTATTAGACAGAAAGGAATACAGGAGTAAAAATACAGAGCTTCTGGCAAAGGGGAAGACCCAAGTCGGAAGTTTCCCGCATGGGTTCTTTGTCTAGGGGTATATATAGTATTACGGCTTTGCAGGTTTTTTTTTTTTGAGACGGAGCCTCAAGCTGTTGCCCTGGGCAGAGTGCTGTGCTGTCACAGCTCACAGCAACCTCTAACTCCTGGGCTCAAGCGATTCTCCTGCCTCTGCCTCCCAAGTAGCTGGGACTACAGGCACCCTCCAGAATGCCCAGCTATTTTTGGTTGCAGCCGTCATTGTTGTTTGGCAGGCCTAGGCTGGATTCGAACCTTCCAGCTCAGGTGTATGTGGCTGGCGCCTTAGCCACTTGAGCCACAGACACCGAGCCAGGTCTTTGCAGTTTTTGCCTCAGGGAAGGAATTAGGCTGCTGTTCCCTATTCAAGGTGGAACCACCCAGAGCCTTTCAGGCTGCTTTGTTCATGACATTGTTAGAGACCAGAGGGTATGGACTGGAAAGGGCAGCCTGTTTGTGCCTAGAGATGGAGGTCTGATTTCTGAGCTCAATCTTACCGTTTTTGTTGTTGTTGTTGTTTGTTTGGGTTTTTTTTTTGTATCCAGAGTATCTTTCATCTTCTAGTTCAGTGGTTCTCAGCCTTCCTAATGCCACGATGTATTTTCATTGTTACAAAGGGGTCACGACCCACAGGTTGAGAACTGCTGCTCTAGTTCTTTAATATAATCCAACATTCGTTATTTTATGCTTCTTTATATATTACATTCTTTTTGGATTTATCTCCTTAGTTTTCTTTTTATCTAGTGTCTGCTGTTTGATACTGCTCATAAATATTTTAGGACATTAAACAGATTGCCCAATTAAAAATAAAAAGAATGATATTGGCTTATGCCTGTAATCTTAACATTCTGAGAGGCTGAGGTAGGAGGATTGGTTGAGGTTAGGAGTTTTCTTTTTCTTTTTCTCTTTTTTTTTTTTTTTTTTTGAGACAGTCTCATTTTGTCACCCTCAGTAGAGTACTCTGGCATCACAGCTCACAGCAAACTCAAACTCTTGGGCTCACGCGATTCTCTTGCCTACTGAGTAGCTGGGACTACAGGCCGCAATGCCCAGCTATTTTTAGAGATGAAGTCTCGCTTTTGCTGGGTCTTCCTCAGGCTGGTCTCAAACTCGTGAGCTCAGGCAATTCACCTGCTTCAACTTACCAGGGTGCTAGGATTGCAGGCGTGAGCCACCCTGCCTGGCCCTAGCCAGAAGTTTGACATTTTTACTGATCTTTTCAAAGAACCAACTTTTGGTTTATTGATTTTTCTGGGTTTTTTTTTTTTTTTTGCTGTTGTTGTTTATTTGTTTCATTAACTTCTGCTCTAATCTTTATTATTTCCTTCATTCTGTTTGCCTTAGTTTTATCTTGCTTTTTCTGTTATCTTAATATAGAAGATTAAGTAATTGATTTGAAATTTAAAGATTATGCACTTTTCTAAAAAATTTTTTTTTGTAGAGACAAAGTCTTCTTTCCTCTCTCTCTCTCTCTCTTTTTTTTTTTTTTAGAGACAGCGTCTCACTTTATACCCTCAGTAGAGTAGAGTGCCATGGCATCACACAGCTCACAGTAAACTCCAACTCCTGGGCCTAGGCTGTTCTCTTGCCTCAGCCTTCCGATTAGCTGGGACTACAGGTGCCCGCCATAATGCCCAGCTATTTCCTTGTTGCAGTTTGGCCAGGGCCAGGTTTGAACCCGCCGCCCTCGGGATATGGGGCAGGCACTCTACCAGCTGAGCCACAGGCGCCACCCAAGATTATGCACTTTTAATATTTGGATAGATGCTATCAAATTGCCCTCCAATTTATGCTCATTAACAGTTTATGAGAGTACTTATTTCTCACACTTATATAACACATGTTACTAATCTTTATACATTTGTTAATATGATGGTCAAATGTGGTATCTTGTTTCATTACTAAGTTAAGCAAATTTAGATGTGTTTGTTGGCCATTTGTATTTTTTTTCTTTTCTTTCCTTTCCCTCCCTTCCTTCCTTTTTCTTTTCTTTTTTCTCTTCTCTTTTCTTCTTTTCTTTACTTCTCCTTCCATCTCCCTTTCTTGCTTTCCTTCCTTCCTTCCTTTTCACTTTGCTGCTTCTTTTTCTCTGTCTCACTATGTTACCTAATCTGGAATGCAGTGGCTATTCACAGGTGCAATCACAGTGCACTGCAGCCTTCAAAGCCTGGGCTCACGTAATCCTTCAGAGTAGCTAGGACTACAGGTGCCCACCACTGCGTGCTCCTTCCTTCCTTTCTTTTCTTTTTCTTTTTTGTGTAGAGATGGGGCTCACTATGTTGCCCAGGCTGGTCTCAAGTGATCCTACTGCTTTTGCTTCCTCAAGTGCTGTGTTTATAGGCATAAGCCACTGTGCCTGGCTGGCTATTTCTATTTCTTATGTGAATTACTTGTTCATATTTTTTACTCATTTTTCTATTTTTTTTTTTTTTTTTTTTTTTTGAGACAGAGCCTCAAGCTATCCCCCTGGACAGAGTGCCGTGGCATCACAGCTCACAGCAACCTCCAACTCCTGGGTTCAAGCGAGTCTCCTGCCTCCGCCTCCCAAGTAGCTGGGACCACAGGCGCCCGCCACAACGCCCGGCTATTTTTTGGTTGCAGCCGTCATTGTTGTTTGGCGGGTCCGGGCTGGGGATTCGAACCCGCCACCTTAGGTGTACGTGGCTGGCGCCTTAGCCGGTTGAGCTATAGGCGCCGAGCCTCTATTTGTTTTTTATATGTTTGTAGAAACGTTTTATACTATGGATATCACTCCTTTATGAAATAGCATTTGTAATTATGGCTTCTCCATCAGTCACCTGTCTTTTAACTTTATCTTTGGCCATATAGATGTTTTTGAATTTTTATCATTTAAATCTGTCTTTCCCTTAATGAATTCAGGTTGTTTTCACACTTAGGCAGATCTTTACTATCCTAAGATTATGAAATTTTTCTCCTGTATTTTCTTTTTTTTTTTTAAGACGGAGCCTCAAGCTGTCCCCCTGGGTAGAGTGCTGTGGCATCACAGCTCACAGCAACCTCCAACTCCTGGGCTCAAGGGAGTCTCCTGCCTCCACCTCCCAAGTAGCTGAGACCACAGGCACCCTCCACAACGCCCGGCTATTTTTTGGTTGCAGCCGTCATTGTTGTTTGGCGGGCCCGGGCTGGATTCAAACCCGCCACCTTATGTGACTGGCGCCTTAGCCACTTGAGCCACAGGCGCCGAGCCATTCTCCTATATTTTCTAAGTTGATTCTTCCACATACACACACATACACACACACATGCATGCACACACACATTCATTTCTTTTTAGAGACAGGGTTTTACTCTGTCACACAGGCTAGTGTGTAGTGGCATGATCATAGCTTGCTGGAACCTTGAATTTCTGGGTTCAAGTGATTCACCTGCCTTTCCCTCCCAAGTAGCTGGGACTATAGGCATGCACCACCATACCCAGTTAATTTTTTTTGTAGAGGCAGGGTCTTGCCGAGGCTTATCTCAAACTCCTGGCCTCAGGTGATCCTCCCATCTCAGCCTCCCAGAATACTGAGATTACAGATGTGAGCTACCACAGCTGGCCTGGTTCTTTAAGACATTTAGTACTTATGGCTGGGCATGGTAGCTCATGCCTATAATCCTAGCACTTTGGGAGGCCAAGGTGGGTGGACTCCTTGAGCTCACAGGTTCAAAACCAGCCTGAGCCAGAGTGAGACCATGTCTCTAAAAATAGCTGGGTGTTGTGGTGGGCACCTGTAATCCCAGCTACTTGGGAGGCGGAGGCAAGAAAATCACTTGAGCCCAGGAGTTTGAGGTTGTTGTGAGCTACAATGCCATGGCACTCTACCGAGGATGACAAAGTGAGACTGTCTCCAAAAAAAAAAAAAATATTTAGGCTCGGTGCCTGTGGCTCAAGCGGCTAAGGCGCCAGCCACATACACCTAAGGTGGCGGGTTCGAATCCCCAGCCCGGGCCCGCCAAACAACAATGATGGCTGCAACCAAAAAATGGCCAGGCGTTATGGCGGGCGCCTGTGTCTCAGCTACTTGGAAGGCTGAGGCAGGAGACTCGCTTGAGCCCAGGAGTTGGAGATTGCTGTGAGCGTGATGCCATGGCACTCTACCCAGGGGGATAGCTTGAGGCTCTGTCTCAAAAAAAAAAAAAAAAATTTAGTACTTATCCCTGATAGTAAAAAATGAACAGAATTGCTGTTCAATGAACATGTGTTTCAGAAAGTCTTAGGTCATACCGTAGGGACCCTTTGAAGTCTCAGAACTCTTCCTCTAAATCTGTCACTAATGCTAGTAGATGAGAGTAGAAATGTGAAAGGTTAACCATGTGTGCTGACAGAGCTGTAGTAAGGGGAGAAGGCAAAGAAACATTTATTGAATATCTATTAGCTCTAAGCACCGCAATAAGTATGTATATGTATTATCTCACTTATATCTGAAAGGAAGACATAATCTTCCCTAGTCCTTTAAGAAGGAAATTGGAACTGGCCACATTTAGAGTGGTCCTGATATCAGAGGGGTATTTTCAGTGCATGGCTGACTGACAGATGACCCATGGGGGCAGTTGACTTTATAGTCTAAAGGGTGGTTCTGGATGGAGAGAGAAGGATATACTTATAATCAGCATTATATCTCCCGAAAGTCCAGCAGGGCTCCAAAACTAATTATAGAGGCAGCTGACTCAGTAATAAACTTCCCAGGAAACTTAGTCACATGCTGGAATGCTAAATTGCTGCTTTACTGGGAAGATTAGAACTGTTGTCTAGTAGCTTAGAATTCTCTGGTTGCAGGCAGCACTATGAGGGAAGCCAGAGGATGATCAGGCCACTCAGTGAGGATCTCAGTGAGCCACTGAGCCTGGCCTTAAAAATATTTTTTAGATTAATAGACAATAAAATTGGCTCTCTTTGTATATAGTTCTATGAATTTTAACAAGTGTATATGTTTGTGTGTGTAACCAGCACCACAATCAGGATACAGAACTGTATGTCATTCCCCAAATCCCCCTTGTATCACACTCTCTTCCCACCCTTAATCCCAGGAAACCACTGATCTGTTCTCCATTACTATTATTTTATCTTTTGGGGGATCACATAAATGAAGTATATGTGCTTCACAGTATATGTATTTTTTGTAAATATATGTATGGGAAAATGGTAACTTAGGCCTCGTTTTGATTGTAATTTTTCATCCAGTTCTGTTTTTTGTAATTTTAAAAAGTTCGACATAACTTTATACTTATAGAAAGTTAGATTAATAAAAGAATTGCTGGATAACCTCTAGAGTCCCTAAATGTTAACATTGTACTATATTTGTTTTTCTTTTTGTTTTTTGTTTTTGAGACAGAGTCTTACTTTGTTACCCTCAGTAGAGTGCTGTGACATCACAGCTCACAGCAATCTCAAACTCTTGGGCTCAAGTAATCTTCTTGCCTCAGCCTCTTGAGTAGCTGGGGCTACAGGTGTGTAACACAACATCGGCTATTTTTAGAGACAGGGTCTCACTCTTGCTCAGACTGGTCTCCAACTCCTGAGCTCAAGCAATCTATCTGCCTTGGCCTCCAAGAGTGCTAGGATTACAGGCATGTGCCACCACACCCGGCCTAACATTTAACTATATTTGCTTTTTCTTCTTTTTCTTGCAGATGTGCTCACTCTCTCTTTTTCTCTCCTATCTATATATGCTGAACCATATCCTTTTACCCTGAATATTCAGTGTATATTTCCTAAAAACAAAATTTTTTTAAATATAAGCATAGTATAATTACAAACCAGGAACTCAGCATTGAAACATTTCTATTATGTCATCTATAGGCTTTATGAAGATTTTGTCAATATCTCAACAATGCTCTTTATAGTAAAAGAAAACTGAAAACTGTATGTTATATTCAGTTGTCATGTCTCTCAATTTGGAGTAATTCCCTGAGTCATCCTTTTTATTTAATGACAATGACATTGTTGAAGAATTCAGGCCAATTATTTTGCAGATCTCTCAAGGTAGGTATATGATATTTCCTCATAATTGAGTTCAGTGTATTCGTTTTAAAAAATATTTTATCGGCTCGGCACCTATAGCTCAACCGGCTAAGGCGCCAGCCACGTACACCTAAGGTGGCGGGTTCGAATCCCCAGCCCGGACCCGCCA
>NW_003852567.1:2871091-2875994 GCF_000181295.1 Otolemur garnettii
TATATATATTTTTAAGACAGGGTCTTACTTTATCACCTAGGCTGGAGTGCAGTGGCACAATCATAGCTCACTACAGCCTTGAACTGAAAGCTTGAACTCCTGGGCTCAAGCAATCTTCCCTCCTCAGCTAGGACTACAGACAGATGCCACAATGCACAGCTAATTAATTTTAATTTTGTAGATGGTGTCTTGCTGTGTTGCCCTGGGTGGTCTTAAATTTCTGGCCTCAAGTGAGTCTCCTGAGTCATTGGGATTATGGGCCTGAGCCATAGTGCCCAGTTATTCTATTATTCTTTTGAGTATGTTCTTTCTTTTAGGCACAGCAAAATGCTCCAGGGTTTTCTTGTTCTTTCCCCAACTCAGCCCTAGAGTCAGCCACTTCTCCAATAAGCAGTAGTTCCTTTAGTGGACAATGGCATTTAGAAACCAAAAATTGGGCAACAGGTACTCAGCTTTGTTTTTAAGGTCCATCTATGTTCCTATGAGTACATCTGGTGTGTTGATTCTCACTACCAAATAATACCTCATAGGGTCATACTTCCTCATTTTTCTCCCTCTCTTCCATAATGAGGAACTCCCAGATTGCCCCAAACACTACCTTCACAAACATCTCTGGGAAGAACATTCTTATATACGTCCTTTATGGACACATGTGAGTATGGTTAACAGCTTCCTATATTTTGTGAAACTAACGGATGTACTGCAATAATTCTTTTTAACTTGCTCTTCTCTGATGACTAATGAACTTGAGTGTCTCTTCATATGCTTGATGCCTTTGGGATTCTTCTTTGGTAAATTGCTTATTCATAATAATCCTTTGCCTGTTTTTTCACTGGAGTTCTTGTATTTTCCTTGATGATATGCAGGAATTCCTTATACCTGTATATACTAGATATTAATCCTTCGCTGGTTTTGGGCATTACAGATGTTGTCCGAATCTGTTACTTATGCGTTCACTTTGTCCACACTATATTTTGTTTGAACATAAGACTCTTTCTCTCCTTTGTTTTGTCTAATCTCTCACCAGCACTCTTCTTTTCCTGTAACTATGTTAATATGCTTCGTTCCTCTGCATTTTAGGTATGCTGATATGGCAACATTCAGCTGTTTCTCCTTGGTGCAGTTTTATCTTTATGAACTCTAGCATTAATTGAATTCTCTCTGATAAGAATGATTTGTTAGCCTCTTAGAGTGTGAGCCCAGCATGCAAGTATTATTAACATGTTTATTCAGCAAATATATGGTGTGAGCTTACTGGGTATTAGGCACTGCGCTGTTGTTACTGAAAAGTTAAGTACTTGTTCCTACAGTGCAACAAAGAATGAGGGCAAGTGGTATAAAGAGAAGGAAAGAGAAGTTTATTAATTTACTGGCAAATGAGGAAGATGGCAGACTCTCTGCTTAAAGTACCAATGGCCTAACTCTAAGCAGAAATACAGAATTTTAAAGGGAGCATTTAGCTTCAGGCTATGGCTGGTAACCCCATTTCCTGCCTCCAATAATTTGCCTTGTCTTTTGCCTGGACAATTCATTGATTATATCCTGAGATACAAAAGACAAAGAACATTCCTCTCTGATCACTGGCCTTGGGCAGAGCTGCAGGTTTTAGTTCCCAAAAAGGGTGAAGGGGTTTTTAAGAGACAGTTTGCAAAACATTTTTGCCCTTTAATGAGCCTTTTTCTCTGTTACACTGCCACCCAAGAGGTTAAGAAACTTGCCTGTGACTTTTCAGAGGTAGAACAGCCATTTGAACCCTGGTCTGTGACTTCTTACTATGTTGCTCCCCTTGGAATCTGCATTGGTTCTTGTGGACTTGTAGATGCCAAATGTCTACATCTCTTCTAACAAGTGCCACAAGGAGGTTCAGGACAAGCATCCTCCCCAACATCCTGACTGGCAGTGAGGGCTGGGACCCACGAGGGGATGGAGGTGAAGGTGACTCTGGAGTTTTTGAGTGGCAGGCCCTGGGCTACTTGCTGGTAACTGGCAACAGGCTGAGACAGAAGGACCCAGAAGAGACAGGAGATTGCCCCAGCCTGGGGGTGAAGGTCTTAATATAAAGCACCAGATGCCTATTAGTCTATTAACTATTCTAATCCTTTCTGAGAAGCTCAAATTGTCCCTTCTGGAAGTCCTCTAGTTCTAAGAGGAGAGAGGTGTGTCAGGATCTTTCTAGGCAAGCTGGCTCCTGAGCCTCTTCTTGGTAGTGACAACTGTGGGCAGACATGATTTCCACAGTTTCCACCAATTCCAGCAAAGAAAGTGAGAAGGAAGAATATGTCTTTGGGCCAGGACCAAAGAAAGCAGAAATTCCTCTGGGGACTTTTTCCCCCAAGAGGCCAAATACTTGGGAGCCTGTTTACTGGATTTTAGAAGCTTGTGACCCCTTAAGCACTATTGCTTGATCCCAGGACCTTGCATCTCTTGCAAGAGGTACAGAAGTGAACTGTCATGCCCAGAGGGTTTTCTGTGCATTCTTCATGATTCTACTGCTTGGCAGAACTGAGAGCCATGACTATGTTGGCCATGGTTGTAGAAATGACAGGGGTTTAGATCACTGATGTCAGATAAGATTCATTTCTATGCCACTTCAGTCAGTTTGTGGCTGCCTGGAACCCTATTATATGTAGAGGGATTTGGGATTTGGAGACACTCCCCAGTGGTACAGCATAGGAACAGTAAAGGCACGTGTGCTGTGACTTGCTCTCCACTGGGTCAATGCATCTGTGAGCATTAGCACCATGAAAGATTATCAAAGGGAAGATGAGGATACTTTTTTGCCAGTCCAAAAGTATTCTTGAGGAAGTCTGTCACTCTCTCTGGCCTTCAGTTTCCTTCATGTGTCCTTGGGGCTGAAACATGGTTCTCAAGGCTCTTTTGGTCTTGTCTACAGGGATCTGCTTTAGATCCTGACCCTTTGAGGTAATGGGCTCTAGCCACGGCTTTTGTACTTTTGGTGACAACATTCTGGACTAGAATGACCATGTAAGGCTTTTCTTCTGGTGATTTTGTGACTCATGTTAGACTTTGAGCTTTGGGGTAATTCTCTCAAGAAATGAGTGTGCTTGGTGAAGAGCCAATTTGGTGCAGCAATGTGAGACTTCGGTGTGGATATGCAACATTTTTATTCGGAGGTTGGGTCACCCATAAAGTCTCACTATAGGCTTTAGGCTTTAGGCTGGAGGAAACTTATTTTAAAATTGAGGGTACATGGGGGATGGTGGAAATTAAGGATGGGGGATGGACTGTAACATGTGAATCAGGTACTATGCCCAGAAATGAAGCTCATTAGAACCCAAAATTGAAAGTGTTTATGCCCTACCTTGGTTGGAGATGCACAATTAGGACAAAAATCTTAGATTCTGAAAGTTCAGCAGTAAGATGGCCCCTGACTCTGTGAGCTCAGCTTCTTAACTCACAGTTGAACAAGTGCTATGTGGGTCAACACCTGTTTGCTAATCCTGCTTTGCCAGGAACTGTCCCAGGAACAGAAAGGAATGGAACACAACCCCTGCCCTCAGGACATTTGATGGAGGAAGCTGGCAGGTGGACTGGTGCCTCTCCCCTGCAGGGCTCTTGTGCTATAAAGGGTATTACAGGTATATGGAGTGGAGACTGGCCCCAAGAGGGCCTTGGGGAAGGCTTTGAAGGAGGATGACATTTGGTCTAAATTTTGAAAGTCTATTACTTTACCTCTTTTACAAAAGTTTTTGAAGTAGCTTATAAAAACACACACTATAAAAAGAAGTAATATAAATAAAATTAAAATCAGAAAAAGAGGAAATGGAGTTAAGATAGTTCAGACCGAGAAAGAGTTGAAATGTAGCCAGCCTATTGGCTGGGCATGAAGGCTTACGCCTACAATCCTACCACCATGGGCAATCTAGTGTGACCTTGGCTTCACAGAAAAATTAAAAAGTAGCCTTGCATAGTGGTGGGCACCTCTAGTCCCAGCGACTGAAAAGGATGAAGTGGGAGCGTTGCTTGAACCTAGAAATTTGAGGTTATAGTGAGCTATGATTGCACCATGCACTTCAGCCTGGGTGACAGAACAAGACTCTTGTCTCTTTAAATAAATGAATAAGTAAATAAAAATAAAATGTAAATGTTTAGATCATGGGTCCCAACATAGTTATTATGTCTGACCCTTTGTAGAAGCCAGAAGAGAATACGTACTTTCATAGTATAAATTATTTTCTTTCTTTTTTTTTTGAGACAGAGTTTCACTTTGTCACCCTGGGTATGCTGTGGTGTCATTGCTCACAACAACCTCGAACTCTTGGGCTCCAGTGATCCTCGTGCCTCAGTCTCCCAAGTAGCTGGGTCCACAGTTGCCTGCCACAGTGCCCAGCTATTTTTAGAGACAGGGTCTCACTCTGGCTCAGGCTGGTCTCAAACTCCTGAGCTCAGGCTATCCACCCACCTTGACCTCCCAGAGTGCTAGGATTATAGGCATGAGCCACTGTGCCGGCTATAAATGATTTTCTTGACCTCACTCACACTCAAATACCTTCCTGGGGGTGGGAGGGAGGTGGTGGTTAATGAGTGATCCTATAAACCAGTGTTTCTCAAAATACAGTCCAGGGACTTGCATGAAAATTAGTTACCTAGAGTGCTTATTAAAATACAGATTCCTTGGCCCCTGCCCCAGGCTTATCAAATCAGAATCTAGTGAGCAGGACCCAGGAATCTGCAAATTTACATCCTTCCCTGGATAATTCTTTGTGCACTCCACAGTTTGAGAGCCACTTCAATTGATGGAAACCTCAGTAGTATTTTGAAGTGAGTGCTTGGCCTTTGAAGGTTGGGTGGAACTTTAACAAGAGAGAGAGCAAGCCATGAGAAATGGCAGTTCTGCTGAGGATGGTATGGTGGTTCATTGCTGGCTGAGGTCACTTTTTTT
>NW_003852567.1:2876450-2882008 GCF_000181295.1 Otolemur garnettii
TTTTTTTTTTTTTTTTTTTTTTGAGTAAGTACTTTGTTTTTCTTTGTGTCCCCAAATGCAGGGTTCTGAGACCACAGATGTGTTTTGTTTCTTGTTGAAAAGACATTTCTTTCCTTAGGGTCTAACAGTGGCTTAGATGGTGAGTTGACAGAACTGTGGGTGTTGAGATGTGTTCTGTATATGGTATGCCCAAGACACATCATGTCAGCATTACGAGTTGATTATTCTAGTTTTCTGGTCACTGAGTTGTATGTTTTGAAATCTTTATTTTGGAAGATATTTATTGGGAATAGGAATTAGGGGGATACCCTTTCCTATCCTTGGGTTATATTTTACAATACTTAATTATTCAATTTAAAGATTATATGCAAAGGTATAAAGAAAAAACACCATGATCATCTGAATTTAAAAAAATAGATTATTTTTGACTGGGTGCAGTGGCTCACGCCTGTAGTCCTAGCACTCTGGGAGGCTGAGACAGGTATTGATCAGCCTGAGCAAGAGCAAGACATCATCTTTACTAAAAATAGAAAAACTAGCTGAGCATTGTGGCAGGGGGCCTGCAGTCCCAGCTACACGGGAGGCTGAGGCAAGAGGATCTCTTGGGCCCAGAGTTTGAGGTTGTTGTGAGCTGCAACATTACGGCACTCAACCCAGGGCCACAGAGTAAGACTCTATCTCAAAAAAACAAAAAAACCCCAAACCTGGATTATTTTCTGTACTTTGAAGCCTTCACAAATTAGAGTTTAATACTCAGTGAGAAATGGTTAACATGGGAATTTAGAGTCCCTCCTGGGGACTTCAGCTCATATGCTTCCAGAAGGTTTTCTTGTAGGTTTATCCAAACCCTCTTTGTGTTCTTTATCAGTGGTAGAGAAACAGGGAGGATAGCTGTGTGCCACCCAGTCAGCTAAGATTTGACAGCATGCTCCCACGTGTCTGGTAGCCAAGGAGCTGGCTGACAAGTAGACACAACCCTGTGTGATGAATCCTGCCCAAGAGGATTGATGGGCCCAGTCAAAGCAGCTGCTTCTTTGCAAAACTTTCCTTGACTCTTTTCTCTGGTCTTCCTTTGTGCCTATTTTGCTTGTTCTCACTACTGTCACTTACCCTATTGTTTTGCTGGTCTCCCTTTCCCCCTGAGGGCAAAGACTTTTCCTTAACCCAGCCCTCCCTCTGCATGCCTGATGTGTACTAACTGGGCACATATTTGTAGGGATGTGGATGAAGAACCAACCTTGAGTGGTCTGGGAAGGCTTCCTAGGGGAGGTGACACCTTGAGTTGAGACCAGGCAGCTGTTGGATTAGCTTAGATGATATTGAAGTCTTTGGAAACTTAGAGAGCTTATCTTCTTTCCAAAAGTACAAAAGGGGAAATTTGAGATATGAGGCATGTACAGTAGATGGAGCTTCTCTGGTGTAAGGAGCCATAAGGGGCACCATGATTTCAAATGACTACAAGCAAATCTTTTCTCAAGCTGAGTAATTTGGTGATAATGTCTATTCAAAGTCAAAGTCAAAAATGCAGAGATGAGTATTGAAATTTAATGTTTTATTTGGGAAGAAAATATTACAATTCAGGACGTATTTGGCAGACTCATTGGTCTTCGATATGTCTGAAGAACAAAGAGAAGGTTAGAATTTTTATTAAAAGGGAGAAATGTTGTATATTGTTCTTTGAGAAAGTTCATCCATGGTCATTGGACTAGTAAGGGTTTGGGGAGCTGGCAAGCTCCCATTGGTGAGAATTGAGGTGGGCAAAATTAGACCTAGAGTTGCAGCAAATTATCTCAGAAGCTAAAGATAACCTCAGAAGCTATACATAAAACAGCAGTTTCTGATGTCAGGCTTGCAGAAAATTACACTCTTGGAGCAATGTTTTGAACCCTGAAAGTTTCTGCTTCCCCTGCCCCCCCCCCCGGCTTCTTAACTCTTACATGATCAACTTTCACACAGTGCACACCTGACCTTTGAAAGATTGGTGCAGAAAAAAAATGGCCTGTCCACTAGAGCCTATAGAGCAACCCTGCAGCAGGGAGATGGCTGGAAGAAGGGCTGGGCAGGGAACTGTCAGGCCTGAGACCCGGCTCAGGAAGAAATGCTGACACCCCAACTTTAAGAACCATGAAGTTCTAGGCACTGCTTAGTTCCACACATTCCCAAGTGTTTCCCAAACATGAATTTCTTACCAGGAAATTTTCAAGAGCCTGACCTATAGCTGCCAAGGAAGGATTTTTAAAAAATCAAATGTAAAAAATCATTCCAACATCAAAATCAGCCATGTTTATTTCACAAGAGAAAGGACATTATAACATTTAAATTATAAGAAGCACTTAATCTTGGAAGAAAGGGCTTCTTATCCAGAGATTACATTTAATTTGGTAGAAGAACTGCCTACACAGTCTTTTCTTGTATTGTTACACTCTGGGCTAGTAAAGCATTGTCACAGTTGAGAATTGGGCCAAGGATTGTTCCTTGACCCACTGGCCAATCTGTTGAAAGTGACTAGATGTATTAGTCTGTTTTGCTGAGACTACAGGATTGAGCTAGTGGTTTAGCCAGCATGAAATCAAGGCAGGAGTCCATGCTAGGATTGGCTTAGATTAGCAGGGCCTTTGATGAAGGGGCATGTATGTGTTTGGGTTTGCCGTGCCAGGCAGGAGAGCAGTGGAATTTGTCTGAGTTGAGCTCACACATTGAAGTTATTGAGCGACTTACACGCAAGGCCATGACCTGGACTCCCAGCTGAGAGGCCCACGTGGCAGGGCTTGAGCTGGGGGAGTGGAGGACAGCTTACATCTGCTCATCTGCTTATGTAACCCTGCTTCCCAGCTCCCAGAGCCAAGAAAACACACAAGCCAGCCCAGCAGGGCCGAGGGCCTGTGGTAGCACACACCATGCGCCGCACAGCACGGGTGCCTTGGCTGGGCCTGAGGACTGTCATGAAGCCCTCAGCCCTCTGCCTGCTCCTGTAGCCCCTCCCTGTGGCCCCAGGCAGAGACTCTGAGACTGGTAGCAGGTCTGCATGTCTCTGAACAGAGCTGGTCATTGCCCTGCTGGATTCTGAGCTCTATAGATTTTCTCACTGGGACAGAGCCAGGTGTGTAGTGGAGCAGGACCCTGCAGCATAGCAGGAGGTATCCAGGGCACTTGGGAGGCCTCCTGCCTGGTACCCAACCCAAGAAGGCATTCACCTCGAGGCTGAGCTTGCTGTACACCATCTAGTCTCAGAGGTGTGAGCTGTAGGAGTCTCAGAGCTGTGGAGGCTTCAGAGAGAGAAGGTGGGGAAAGAATTGTCAGACTGGGTAAAGAGGACAAGACTTGGGGTCAGGGTGTTCTTGATGTGTTGGAGGTGTGGTAGGGATTGTGAGAAGGGCACAGAAGGGAGCAGGAGGGAGAGAAGAGGCTGTTCAGTGATAAAGCTCTGCAGAAGCCCTTGGAGGAGCAACTTCCTCGGCCCCCCTTGAACCAGGGTAATTTTCTGCCTTAGGTTCTACCGTAGCCTCAGCAGGGAGCTCCTAGAAGGCAGGAACTGTCTTGTCCATCTTCTCTCCCTCCCTCCACCCACCTTTCCTTGGGCTGCCACACAACTTGGCACACAGCAGGTGCCCAGAAAGTATTGGTTGATACAAATTGGAAGTGGTCTTGATGTATATCACAGGGAGTGTTTGCATTAAATAAACATTTCAGAATAAAGATTCTGGGTTGGTATTTGATAGGCTACCATGGAATGTCAGAGTGTTCTTGATACTAGAGTGTGTGTGTATGAGTGTGCATGTATGAGAGAGAGAATGTGGGGAGGGGGAGAAGAGGGGGATAGAAGGGACCACCCAGGAATCAGCTCTTGTACTGGGTGGGCAGCAGTGTTAGTGCTGAGGGAACCCTGGAGGAGAAGCGAGTTTGGCCATAGGTGGTGAATGGTGGTGGGGCTGCATGAGAGCTCATCTGGGACAGGTTGAGTTTAAGGTGCACATGGCATATGGCTGCTGTGTCCTATTGGCTGTAGGTTCAGGAGAGAGGTGTGGGAGAGAGATGGGCTTTTGAGAACTGTCACATGTTTAAATCAAAGACCTGAGTGATCGTGGGAAGGGAGAGTGTCTAGGGAGAGTGGGGAGAGAAGGTACAAGGATGGACATGAGGACAGCCTGGGTATTGAGGTAGGAGAGATGAAGGTGAGAATGATGGTTAGTGATTGTCCAGGACACTCATTTCTTTCTGTCTGGTTGGGCATTCATGCTCTCTGGGGGGCAGGGAAGAGGAGAATGAGGATTTGTCAGAAGATCTTGCTTTGGGTCCCTGCTCTCTTGGCTAACCAAGTGTCTCTAGATATGTCAGGGTCTTTTAAGACCTTAGAGATCATCCAGTGGCATTCCTGCAATTCACAGTGGGGAAATCAGTACCCTGAGAGTAGATGGTACTTATTCAAAGATCATCCACCATGTTGCTGGTGGAGCTGGGCCAGGGCCCAGGCACCCCTTCTCCTGTTCTAGCTCTTTACCTCAGGGGGACCTCTCTGAAACCTATGATGGGGCAACACCTGGACACCTTCTTGCCTGCAGGTGCCTACTCTGAGGAGGGTAGGTAGGCCACGTGTGAATTCCTGTCTCATGGGTTGGTTTCAGAAGGTGTGAACAAGTTGGCAGTGTTGACAGCCCAGATGCTTCTTGGGTTCCTGAAAATGGGGTTATGTTTAGCATCATCATCAGAACCAAAGGTGGGGTGGGGTGGAGTAGAAGTTGCAGATGTTGCAGGGGCCCTGTGAAGTGAAAAGAGCACAGTGACAGATCTTTCTTTCATGTTTTTCACAAGTTCACTGTGCAGCACAGCCTCCCAGGTTGGGAGCTGAGCAGCCCAGGCTTGGCAGACCTTGTGGGGAAGGGGATAAGTGGGAATCCCCGAGGACCCTCCTGTCCTGGAAGCCCCAGGGCTTGTGAAGGTGGACCATCCAGCTGCCTATTGTCCAACATGCCCAGTAAGAATCGTCAGAGCTCCTTGTTTATTATCCATCATTCTAGGCCCTTCTCAAGATCTGCTGAATCAGACTCTGTAGGGCAGCAATTCCCAACCTTTTTGGCATCAGGGACCAGTTGAAAGTTTTTCCATGGGTTGGAGGTTAGGTGGGGATGGGACAGGAAGCAGAGCTCAGGCAGTGATGCAAGGGATGTAGAGCTAGGGAGCTGGGGAACTGTTGTAAATACAGATGAAGCTACACTCCTTCACCCACCGCTCACCTCCTGCTGTGTGGCCCAGTTCTTAATAGGCCACAGACCAGAACCTTTGTGGTAACAGGGACTGGTTTCATGGAACACAGTTTTTCCATGGACTGGTGGGGGTGGGTAGGGAGTGGGACAGGAGGCAGAACTGTGTTGCCCAGGTCCTAACAGACTATAGGCCAGAAATGGTCTGTGCCCCCTAGAGTTGGGGACCATAGCTCTAGGGGAAGGAGATTCTATATTTGTACTAATTGCCTCAGGTGATTCTGATGCTACTAGCCTGGGGAAAACTGGTCTAGTGACGTCATCCTGGAGCATAGTGCCTGTTCACCAAAGGGCACCCTG
>NW_003852567.1:2883490-2901578 GCF_000181295.1 Otolemur garnettii
GATTCGAACCCGCCACCTTAGGTGTATGTGGCTGGCGCCTTAGCTGGTTGAGCTATAGGCGCCTAGCCGGGACATGTTTTTCCATTGAGTATCTTGCTGGGTCTAATGCTTCCTGGAACCCATTCTGAGGGAGTGTGGTCCACAGAGAATACTGGGAGCCTGGGTTTGGGTCTTATCTCTGTCCAATTCTCAATGTTGCCGGATCCACACCCCGTGTCACAGGCCCTGTGGGTAGATCTTCACCTTTCCCTTTTTTCTCTACTCCTGATCTGCCACTACCTCAAAATCCACCATCTGCATCTCAGCAATTTTTCTTTTTCTGTGGCAGGAGCTCTCTTCCTAACTTATTTCCCTCATCTGGACACCTGATCTTCTAGGCCAGAAACTTTGGAATCATCCTTGACTATTCTCCCTTCAGCACCTCTACTTTCCTTTATTCCGTACTGTTACTGAGCTTTCCTCTTTGATGTTCTTTCTTGATATTTCTTTTATTTCCCCCTCAGTCTCCTTTGGGACCTTATTTTTGCTCCATCCCTCCTGAAGTTTAATATACCTCTATATCAAGTCCCTTCCTGAGACATGCTTACTCCTACCACTCCCTGCTAACCTTCTCATTTGAAGCTGATTTCCTCCCCACTGGCCTTCCCTGTATGTGCATGGGTGTGTGCACACAGACACACGCACTCACATCTCTGTTCATTCCTTAAGTAGGCTCCATTAGAGAGATGATGTCAGTCTTTTATCCTAGCTAGGAGGTGGCAGAGCTAGGTTTCAACCTCAGGGTTTCTAAGAAAGTGCTTTCTCATCCATAGTCATCACTACGTTATTCAAGTCTGTCAGAAAGTCTGAGCAGGGATTATTTCTGTTTTACACTGGAGTCTGAGAAGGGGGCTCCTGGGCAGATGAGTGCCTGATAGGGTGACCAGCCATCTGGATTAGCCCAGCACTGAGGGTGTCCTAGGGTGGTTGGTCACGCTCATGTTGGACATAGTACTGTGAGCACCTTTTCGTTGACCACATTGCTTCTCAGGAGGCGACATCTCCTCTGCATTTGACCTCCTCTGCCTTCTGACCATTTGATGTAGCCTGTGGAACAGTGAGTCTTGTGGCCTGTAACTTCTTCCCTCCTCCTCTCTAGTCGGCCCCATGCTGATCGAGTTTAATATGCCTGTGGACCTGGAGCTTGTGGCAAAGATGAACCCGAAGGTGAAGATTGGCGGCCGCTACACCCCCAAAGAATGTGTCTCTCCTCACAAGGTGGCCATCATTATTCCATTTCGCAACCGGCAGGAGCACCTCAAGTATTGGCTATATTACTTGCACCCGATCCTGCAGCGCCAGCAGTTGGACTATGGCATCTATGTCATCAATCAGGTGAGGTCTGGAAAGAAGGAGGGTGTGCGTGTGTGTGTGTGTGTGTGTGTGTGTGTGTGTGTGCAGTGTATGCACGACAAGGGGAGTGTTTTCACAGACACCTGGCATATTGTAGTGAGGAGCCAGCCCCAGCACCAGTGCAGGCGAGTTGAATGCCATTGTGCTTGCTTATTGCTATCAACTCTGTTAGCTAAGGGAAATTGCTGAGATGTGTTTGTCTATTTGTTTTGGTTTTGGTTTTTTGGAAGTAGCCTTCCAGCAAAATTGAGAAAAGAGACAACCCTAATTATCCCAAAGTAAACACTGATTATTTACCATCTTTGTGTAGCTGTATATTTTCCTTTTACCTTTTAAAAAAGAAAGCCGTTATTTGGATGTCAAACTTCTATCCAGTGAGATTGGTTCCTGGGGCACCTTAGTTTAGGCCACAAGCCAGACCTTGTCAAAATGTCTGGGGAAGTCTGTTCGAGGGCCAGATCTGAGAGTCAGGTGGACTGGGCCAGTTCTGAGCAAAAAGCTTCTTACTGAATATCTGATCCCTATGTGTTGGGCTTTAGCCCTGCTTAGGAGACTAATGCTAACTATGTGTCAGTCTTCATCTCTGTGACCTGAGAATCAGATTGATCTAAGAGGCATTTTTATTGAAATAAATTTACTTCCAACCTGAGGAGCATCATTTTTTTTTCCCAAGAATATAACTTTGGTATTTCAAATTTATCCCCAATACTTAAATCATATCTTTACACTGTAACCTAGGGGCAATGGCACATCCAACTTATCTATGTACCAAATGTCACTGAAATTCATTTGAAGAGACAGAATATGTTCATTTCTGCAAGGCCCAATGTCCAATTCAAGGTAAACTTGGTCTGTTTGAGGCAGTAGAATTGTTGACAGTTTACAGCTTCCATCAAAGCTAAGGGACTGTGTGCCTCTTCTCATGGACCACAAAGAAAGCTGGAAACAGCAGTCTGTCCATCAAGCACTTCTGAGGACTGCTGTGGCATAGTGTCACGTCACTTAGTGCAGGGAGATACTAAAGAAATGTAAGGTCTGAGTCCTACCTGTCCTGAAGCTTCCAGCACACTTCTTTGGTTGTTCCCAGGAAACCGTTTGTTAATACTCCAAAGGCATATAATTGGATGGTGACTGTCAGATGTTTTAGAAGCTCAGAGGAAGGAGAGAGAACAATGGCCTGGAAGAACCAGGATATAAACAAGGTTTTGAGGGGGAGAGAGATGGGTATCTCAGCTGGGACTAGTGAATAGGGACCTCAAGGAAGACAGGAGCCTTGCAGGTCACTGGAGATCAAGATAATCATTGGGGTAGAAAAGCACTAGAGACCCTGAGGCCAGGTGTTGGAGCTGAGCCTTTCAGCTCAGCAGAGCAAGCCCTGTGACAAGGAAACTGGATCTCAAGGTGAGAGAACAGGTGGTGGGCAAGCCCTCTTGGGGATTTTTGAGTCTCTTGGCCAAGTGAGGTTAGCCTAGGAGCCTATGAACACCTGCAAGCAAGATAGCCATGCAGTTGTGGGTCATTTTGGAAGAATATTGGAGAATGTAAGAGAGAACAGGTAAGTGTCATGCAAAGTAGAGGTCACTTTAATCCAGCAAGTATTAGTTTAAGTCAAGCCCTGTGATCAAGAAACACTTGTCTGATGCCAGTGAACACTTATAGATCATGGCAAGATTCAGGAGCCTGTTCTTGAAGCAGTAGCCGTATGCACCTGACACAGGAAGCCACAATTGCCAGGAGCCAGCAGGGATGACTAAGAACAAGCCATACAGCTGCATCTCATTTCTCTCTTAGCAGTTACTATCCCAGCAGATGAGTGACACATTGCAGACACCGTACTGTCAGATCTCATTCAGCAAGGCATCTGGCAGCATCCCTGATTACAAGACAAGTCTGCCTGAATAGAAGACAGACAGCTGTGGTCTGGAAAGTATATAAGTAGATTAAAATACATACTCAGGCAAAGAGGGTACAAGAGAGTTAGTGATGAGTCTCACTCCGTTTCCCAGGTTAGAGTGCTGTGGCATCACAGCTCAAAGCTACCTTCAACTCTTGGGCTCAAGTGATTCTCTTGCCTCAGCTTCCCAAGTAGCTGGGACTACAGGTGCCCACCACAACACCTGGCTATTTTTAGAGACAGGGTCTCATTCTTGCTCAGGCTGGTGTCAAACCCGTGAGCTCAGAGCAATCCACCTGCCTCGGCCTCCCAGAGTGCTAGGATTACAGGTGTGAGGTACTGTGCCTGGCCTCAAGAGATCCTCTTGATTCAGCCTCCTGAATACCTAGGACTACAGGTGCCCACTAGAACACATGCCTAATTTTTCTGGTTTTGGTGGAGATAGGGTCTTGCTCTTACTCAGGCTGGTCTCAAACTCCTGAGCGCAAACAATCTCTTTGGCCTCTACAATGCTAGGATGACAGACGTAAGGCTCCACACCTGGGCTGATGCTCATTCTTTGATATAGATGGCTGTGGTCAAGGAAGACTGGAGAGGAAGAGGCTGTGTCTAGATACATTGTATTTTAAGTGAATGTGAGACTTCCCTGTTCAATTATAGAAGTCAAAACAAATATTGGACTGGTGAAAATATAGTCTCCAGCTTAAATTATTGTGACACAATTTATATATTCCCTAGGCTTCAAACAGATTTCCTCCTGTCCCCTACCAAATTGGTGGAACAGATAACTAAGCCAGCTCAGACCAGTGGCACCACTGTGCTGGCTGACACTGGACACTGCCTGAGACAGCTCTCCCAAAGTGTGCTTCCCGAAATGGAGGTACATACGCTTGAGGAACCCCGGGTTAAACCACATGAAGCAGGTCTCATTCCTGCAGAGCCCTCAGAGGTATTTCCTGAGCTTGCCTAACTGCAGAACTGTTTTCTAAGGACCATCTTAAGTGATGAGTGTTTTTATGAATCATACTTTAGGGGAAGCAGGCCCAAATTAACACCTCCCCCAACCACCTCTTTACTTTCCCTAGAATTTCTTTTTTTCTCCCCTTCCACTTATAGCTTACCATCAGAAATATTTTATTTTTAGTTTCCAAACATATATATGTGTTTTTCTCTCTAGTCTTGTCAGTATCATTTCCCCCCCCCACAACTTTT
Organism: Otolemur garnettii; assembly: GCF_000181295.1. Taxonomy (NCBI): domain Eukaryota; kingdom Metazoa; phylum Chordata; class Mammalia; order Primates; family Galagidae; genus Otolemur; species Otolemur garnettii. The sequence goes on from NW_003852567.1 coordinate 2,887,989, forward strand.
TTTTTTTATTTTAATTTCTATTCTTTCCTTCTCTTCCAAAGGTTAACTTTCCACCTCAGGAGAATATTTTCCTCTTTCTTCTCCCTTTCCCCCAGTTAGTCTTTATATTTTATGCTCACCTTCTACCCTGATTATCTTTCTGGCACCGTGTGTTCAGACTCCAGATAACTAAGTCAAGAAAAACTTGAAGTCTTCCCTACCTTTCCGATAAAGAATATTATCTAATACATAATAAAGTGATAATAGGAAACCTGAACATGGAAAAGACACAGAAGGAAAAACATTTGGAACATGCCCATATACAAATTAGGAACTTCCTGCATTCTTTGTTTTATAGCTATAATCTAGAAGAAGAAAGAGATTTTTTATGGTACCTGGCTTTGACACTGTTTGTTGAAGAAATAAACTTTATGAGCTGTTAAGCCTGTTAGTGAGTCCCTGTCCCAGACATTTGCTATCATTTTGACTCTTCATTTGCACATCCACATCCACTACTTGAAATTAGACATAAAGAGGCCAGAGCTCAGTGGCTGACACCTGTAATCCTAGCACTCTGAGAGGCAGAGGCAGGTGGATTGTCTGAGTTTAGGAGTTCGAGACTAGCCTGAGCAAGAGCAATACCCCTATGTCTAAAAAAATAGCTAGATGTGGCTTGGTGCCTGTGGCTCAGTAAGTAGGACGTTGGCCACATACACCAAGGCTGGCAGCTTCCAGCCTGGTCTGTGCCCTGCCAAATGACAATGACAACTGCAACAGAAAATAGCCAGACATTGTGGTGGGCGCCTGTAGTCCCAGCTACTCGGGAGGCTGAGGCAAGAGAATCACTCAAGCCCAAGAGTTTTAGGTTGCTGTGAGCTGTGGTGCCATAGCAGTCTTCTGAGGGTGACATAGTAAAACTCTGTCTCAAAAAAAAAAAAAAAATCTAGATATTGTGGTGGGTGCCTGTAGTCCAGCTATTTGGGAGACTGAGGCAAGAAGATAGCTTGTGCCCATGAGTTTGAGGTTGCCGTGAGCTATGGCATCATGGTACTCTACCTAGGGTGACAAAGTGAGACTTGGTCTCAAAACATAAAAGAAAATTAGACATAAAGATTGCTTAAAATAGGGGTGGTCTCTGAGCAGCTAGTTGAAAGATTTCCAAACAAGTTTCTCAGTATAGCATGGAACTTTGTGCCCCATTGAAACGCTACACACCCCCATTTTCAGCAGGTCACGGGAAAGGTGTTCTACTTGAAGTGTCTGTCATTTCCCATCCTGGTCTTTGCTAGGATTTGCCCAGACCCTCGAGGCCAGTATGAAAATTTCTGTTCCTTGTCACAGATGAGGAAACTGAGACTCAGAGAGGGAAAGTGATGGATAGTCACATAAAAAAAAGCAGGCTTGCAGCTCAAACCCCAGCCCCTGACTCCAAGTTCAGTGCCCTCTCGCTGCCCTGCAGTGACTCTCCTTGAGGCTGTGTAGCCCCCACCCCCACAGTGTTTCTCAAAGGCATCCAGGGCAGGGAGCAAGCTCTGTGCTTAGACTGCCTGGCTTGAGCTCTGGCTCTGCCACTTCCAGTCAGTCAGTGACCTTAGGCAGGCTTCTTATGCTCTTCAGACCCCAGTTTCCTGCTAGGGAAAGGGAAGGGTTTAGCATAAGGCTTTTGAGGCTATAAGCCATCCACTGTTTCTGTTGCTCTTCCTGCTAGGGAAAGGGAAGGGTTTAGCATAAGGCTTTTGAGGCTATAAGCCATCCACTGTTTCTGTTGCTCTCCACCCTGCACTTTCCCTGGCCGATTCCTCTGTCGGCACTGTGGTGGTAAATCCTACCATGCTCTCCTGCCTCCTGCTTCACCCTCACTTGATGCCAGAGTTAGGAGCCTTCCTGCTCTTGTTCGGACTCCCAGGGTTAGAATAATAGATACTGGAGTGGGTCAGGTGACCGAATCTCAGAGGACTGAGGGGCCCCAGGAGCTGTTTCGGAGTAGCGTTGTGTCTCAAGCTCTGCATGCAAGAGTGAACTTTCACAGGGTTTATGGCTCATACTCCTGCCCATAGTAAGCTATTAACCTCTCCCATTTGGTTTAGGCCCCTCTAATCTCCATGACAACTTCTATGTCACGATGAGTATATTGGAGGAGGAGTTGGAGAAACTTTCACAGTTGAGATAGAAGAACAAGCAGTGCTTTTTGTCCCCAGGGTCTCCACCCCTCCTGCCTTAGCTTGGTGGCATGGGAGGGTCCATTTGGCTCCCAGCACCTGAGATGCAGATGTCCAACTCTAAGTCCGCTACTGAAGACCTTATAGGGGACTCAGTGTCAAGATGTCATAGCAAAGGGGAGATGCATACTGCACTTTCTCATACATCAATATGGAAAGGAATCTGTGAAACCACCCACGGTGAAGGGAAGGCAGGTTGCACCTGGCAGTGCTACCCCTAACTAAAGGAATGCAGGATGTTTGTGGTATTACCCATCATAAAAATTATCTAATGGGTGAGGAATGCAGGAGCAGCTGGCCAGGTAGGTTTGTCATGACTGTGGCAACCCTTTGCCTCAGACCTGGTACCCAGGACTTGTCTCCCCAGGTCCATCTGTTTATCTTCTGGTACCTCTATTCTTCTCCATCAGCTGCCTGAGACCTTTCTGGTTCTCACCGTGTCATTCCCTCTCTTTAAACCCTTCATCATGTCCCCATTGCCCATAGTAAGTGTTAAATAATCTAAAATCCTAAGCTTAGCATCTGAGACCATCTGCAGTCTGGCCCTGACCTATACCTCCAGCCACTTCCTCCTTATCACCCTTTGACATACTCTATGCCACAGCCACACTGGATTTTCCCATTCACCCAGACCCCTCTGTCCTTGTACCTTTGCTTATGCTATCCCCAAAGCCCCTAGTGGCTCTCTTTCTGGCCATCTCTTAAGCTCCCCATCCCACCCTCAAACTGATTAGCTCTGTGGAGACCCTAGGAAGGATCCGGCTCTTCCCTCCCTACTGCTCCCAGGCCATTCACCTGTTGCTTTCTGTTAAAGGATGATTCTCTGCATTCATGCCCTGGACTCCCAGACCCTCATGCCTGACTCCCCTCTGCCTCCCTGAGGACACTCATGCACAGCCCAACTTAGAGTCAGTGAGGGTTCAGAGCACAGAGCCTATGACTCTCACCCCTTTATTTCTACCTAAGTGGTCTCAGCACCCTTACCCTTGCTCTTCTGGCTAGATCTGTGCCCCTTGGAAGCAAAGCCTCCTTTTCCAGTTGGGCCCTTTTGGAACTTGCATGGCCCCTCCCTGGACTTTTCCTCAAAGTGACAACAGTCCTTGGTGTGACCTCCCTTTCCAGGAAAAATGCAGAGAACCTATGTTAGCCCCATAGCTGTTATAGTCATAAAACTCCACTGGGGGCTCAGTGCCTATAGCTCAAGCAGCTAAGGTGCCAGCCACATACACCAGAGCTGGCAGGTTCGAATCCAGCCTGGGCCTGCCAAACAACAATGACAACTACAACCAAAAAATAGCCGGGCGTTGTGGCCAGGTGCCTGTAGTCCCAGCTACTTGGGAGGCTGAGGCAAGAGAATCGCTTAAGCCCAGGAATTGGAAGTTGCTGTGAGCTGTGATGCCATAGCACTCTACCCAGGGCGACAGCTTGAGGCTCTTTAAAAAAAAAAGAAACAACAACAACAAAAACCCTCCATTGGGGTCCTTTGGACTCAGCATGCTTTATGGTCTCACTTTGAATTGACTGTCAGAGTGAGTCAAATTGGTCTTCTGATTGTTCCCCTTAAGGGAACGCCCCAAAGGTAGGCACGTGATGACTGAGTGGCAGAGCTGAGATTGGGGTCCTTTGGACTCAGCGTGTTTTATGGTCTCATTTTGAATTGACTGTCAGAGTGAGTCAAATTGGTCTTCTGATTGTTCCTGTTAAGGGAACACCCCAAAGGTAGGCACGTGATGACTGAGCGGCAGAGCTGGGATTCAGACAGAGGTCACCTGGGGCCTAAGGAATGCCTCACCTTGCCAAGGTTATTCCCAGCATGCTCCACACACTGCCAGGGCTGAGTCTCCCTAGGTCCTGAGAGGAAGGCTAGCAGCTCTTGAAACAACCTCAAAATCCCCAATTCCCCATTGTCATGCTAGCTTAGAAACCCTGGCCTGAAAGGCTGTGGAAAAGTAGCTGGAGGACCCACCTGGCTATCTTGAGGAACCTTTGTCTGGCTTGGAAATTTGTTCCCACCTCCTTCATCTGTGCACAGTGGTGGGATGATAGTTCCAGGCTGCTTGTGTTTTTGTGAACAGATTTAGAGATAGTCCTTTGTGCCTTCAGTGAGCAAGAAAATCCCGTCACCGCACCTCAGCAGCTTATCTCTGTCACTGGTTTAGGCAGCTGGTTCTTACAAGAGGTCAAGTTCACTGGGGTGTAGCACACTCACGGGCCCACCCTGTTAGTGAGGGCAGCTGCCCAGGCAAGATCATGTCTGTTCACCATCCCCATTCCCACCCTCCTTTCCCTCCCTGAGCTGTCAGTGCCCAGACAGCAGCGGGTGTATAGAGATGGGGCTTAGGCGGGGTGGGGCTGGTCCTGGCCAGCAGCCTGCCCTTCTTTTGGTGGTAGGGGTAGGTGGTGGGGAAGAAATTGGGGAGTGGCTCTGTGCCATCACTTTGAGTGCTACCCCTTTGCTGTGTTCACCCCTTGTCCATGTCTCTCTCCGTTCTCCTGGGGGATGTGTGGAATCACTCATAGTGCTGCTGCTAAATTACCTCATGGATGTTGTTTTGGAAAGGGACAAGGAATGACACTTTCTAGGATTTGCTTTTGCGTTGGAACGAGGGTGGGCAGAATGGGCCCCTTTTCCTTTGCAGCCTTGTTCTTTGCTTCTTTTCTCCTTACCTGAGTTCCTTGCATCCATACTTCTCTCTCTCCTTTTTTTCCCCTTCTAGTGGAGCCTTTTGCCTTTACTTATTAGTCCTGTTTGTAGCAAAGGAAGCGAAAGGAGGAGTTCTTCTCTGTGATCTGCTTCTTGTTCTCCACCTACCTTCTCTTCTGTACTCTGCACCTTCTATAAAGAAAGAAAGCAATGCTGATCTAACTACCGCTGACCCTGCTGCCGCCACCACTGCTGCCACCGCCACCCTGGTAATGTCCACATGCCCTCAAATCAACCCAGATCCAGGGCCCTGCTGCTCACGGGGAAGCCATGCAAATAAGCCCATGAACGGGTCATCTTTGGGCCCTGGGGACCCCCAGGTGAGGCCAGGGCCTCTGTGGGCTAGCTGGGAGGTGCTGAGGTTGCTGGAAGCCATGTTGTACAAAGGTCTCAGGGACTTTCACTCTTTAGATTAAACCACAGTGGAGTTCACATTACATGTATATCAACTTTTGTGTCCTGCCTTTTTTCTTAAATTCTATATCATGTGCATCTTCCATATTATTTCATAGTCTTCATAGTCATTACCTTCCATGCCTTAATAGTAGTTGGTCATAGAGTTCCATCATAGATAACAGCCTTTTCTGTATTAGAAGGTGTTCGGATAATTTCTACTTTTTCATAAGTATAAATAATACTCTAATGAACATCTTTGAGTCTGAAGTTAATTCTGTGTTGGCTTCTTCCACACTTAGGATCATTTCCCCAGCTAGATTTTTGGATGTAGGATTATGGGTTCAAAAATGGTTTTATGCACATTTTTAAATTTCTTAATACAAATGGCCAAATTGCTTTGTGAAAGAGAAGCTTTTAATTTTGCAAGTATTTTTCTCCAGCTTATATCTTTAGCACCCCGCAAGTGCTTAGTGCCAGCCTCTTGATATATTCTTGGGAAAGCCTTGTCACAGCAGGCTGAGAAGGGCAGGCATCCTGCTGGGATTTAAAGCTGCCCTCTCTGTGCTCACCTCACCCAGCATCCCTGCTGGGCTGTTCTGGGAGCTCATTTCTCTCTGAAAGCAATTTTATGGCCTCTGTCCAAATTGTGTTTCTGTGTGGCAGGGGTCAAGGATGTGCTCACTCTTGAGAATGATTACTTTGGTGGACAGAAAGCCACCCCTCAGCCTGTCTCTGGCACTGAAGGGCCCTTTTCCCTCACTCACTGGGTGAAGAGTTTAAGTCTCAGACCCAAGTTTTGTTCTGGGCTCCTCTGTCTAAGCTACCATATTATTGTGGTTAAAAACTAGAGACCAAATGCTGTGAACTCATGGGTGAGTGGATATTAGCCCTCCACAAACTCAGCATCTGTATAATCCCAGGCTCTTTCCAGTAATTCTCTGGGGATCACCTCCCAGTCTGTCCACTGTCCTGGATCCACACATAGCCTACAGGACGGCCCTGTCAGAGCTTCCTCTGCTGCTCATCTGTTACTGCTTTCCTGCAACTTGCTCAGCCTAGATCCTTCCTCTTGGTGTTTGAGCAGGCACAGAAAAGCATGCAGAGGGTGTTTTGGCAAACGTTGCCACTGGTTACAGACCTGCCCCTCAGTCTGTGGTGATGAGAGCCTGGAGGTGACTGTGTACATGGTGGGGTGGGGGTTGGCTTTGTGATGGGCCAGAGTGTGTGTGTGTGGGAGCCACAGTGTGTTTCCCATCACAGAATTCAGATTCATTGAGAGTCTTGCCTTCAGGTAGAAGTTTTCTTTTCTTTCTTTCTTTTTTCTTTTCTTTTCTTTTTTTTTTTTTTTTGAGACAGTCTTAAGCTGTTGTCCTGCGTACAGTGCTATGGTGTCATAGCTCCCAGCAATCTCCAACTCCTAGGCTCAAGCGATTCTTTTGCCTCAGTTTTTCTATTTTAGTAGAAACGGGGTCTCACTTTTGCTCAAGCTGGTCTTGAACTCTTGAACTCAAGCAATCTACCCGCCTCAGCCTCCTAGAGTGCTAGGAGTACAGGCGTGAGCCACCACGCCTGGCCCAGGTGGATGTTTTCAATCTTGTTATTGTTGTGTCCTTTGGTAGAAGATAGGCCAGGTATGACCAGTCCCTGAGCCATCATGGCCTGGGATGTGTGTCTGCTGCTATACACACATAAGCCTGGCATCTAGAGTAGGTGGGGGTGGGGTAGGAATAGATCCAGAGACTGTTGGGATAAAGGGGGACATGGCTTTCTGTCCCCATTACAATCAGGGGAACGCCATTCTTGCCTTCCTTAACCACAGTTAGGATTTTCCTACAGATTGGACCAGACCTCCTCCTAAAATCCCCCACAAAGGCAAGTGTGATGATGCATAGGCCTTGAGAGCAGGCAAGAATGAAAGAGGAAGTGGAGCCTCTGCCTTTAGTTCATGGGGGGAGGCTTTCTCTTCTTAACTGGGAGCTCTCACTGGAATCAAACAACAGCTTCTTAACTGGTCCCTCACCTTCACTTGGATGGGGCACAAATCCCTCCTTGACATACAAACTGTAGTTTAAGACGCCCTGTGGCCTAGATAAAAGATAAGCCTAAGTATCTTAGCTAGCACCTAACACCCTACCCCCTTCTACCTTTTGCTTCACCCATTCTGAAATGTTCTCTTCCCCCACAGCCTTTACAAATGTGCTCACTGTGCATGCCTTTCTCTGCTCCTGCAACTGTCCTCTCTCCTGCCACCACCTCTGTAGTCTGGATCTGGTCTGATTCTGCCTGCTTTTCTTTGGTCCGCCTCCTGTAATGGCCTTTGCCCAGTCATTTGGGGGTTTATATATATACTTTATATATATTGGGGGGTATATATATGTATATAATATATAAACCGAAAAAGGACAGAAAGAAGAGAGTCCAAAAAGAAAATACACACATATACCTGGTTGCCCTAGAAGGAAGTGATAACTGTAATTCTTATTTATCAACATAAGATGGAGTCCATACTTGAAAAACTGGGTCTTTTGGCTCGGCGCCTATAGCTCAAGTGGCTAAGGCTCCAGCCACATACACCAGAGCTGGCGGGTTCAAGTCCAGCCTGGGCCTGCCAAACAGCAATGACAACTACAACCAAAAAATGGCTGGGTGTTGTGGTGGCCGCCTATAGCCCCAGCTACTTGGGAGGCTGAGGCAAGAGAATCGCTTAAGCCCAGGAGTTGGAGGTTGCTGTGAGCTGTGATGCCACGGCACTCTACCCAGGGCAACAGCTTTAGGCTCTGTCTCAGAAAAAAAAAAAAAGAAAGAAAAAGAAAAACTGGGTCTTTCAAAGGGACACGCATGCCCAGCATGCTGGCTCCTTCCACCAAGTGTGATTTCCCACACCTTTCCCAGGTCTATGAAGGTCTCTTTGGTTTCTTCTTCTGCTGAAGACTCTAAATGCATAAGCCACAGGCTAACTCACTTGAACCTTGTTAGAAAGTACCCCTTCTGTCAGAGAAGTAGGTTAGGAAGGACATGGGGAAAGCTACAGAAGGCAGTCTCCAGGTTGGATCCGTGGGAGATGTTTTCAGGATGGATGGGAAAGCCTATCCCTCTAATAGTAGCTGACACTTTTACCAGACAGTGAACTTAGGTCTTTTCATGCATTGTCTCGTTTTAGTACATCTCATTTTTTATCTACATGACACAAAAGTGGAAACTGAGGCCTAGAGGTGTGATTTGCCCAAACTCATATGGTTAATAAAGAAGCTGCATTCCTGGGATAAAAATGCATGTGTCTGTCACAGTGGTGTATTTTATCCTGATAAATGTTTACTTGAGCAAATGAAGTATCAGATGCACTGGATGAATGTGCTTAGCTGGGAGGGGCAGGAAGTTGGGCTTTGACCTCCTATTAGCAGTGGGGATTAGTAGGCTTGCTAGGGCCTGTCTTTCTTATCAAGAAAAGTGAGTGCCAAGTGTTACAGCAGTTCACCGAAAGGAGCCTAGAAAAGGGTTGACTTTTCTGTAATCCCAGCGGAGGAAAAGGAAGATGCACTTTCCTCACTTACCGTTCTGCCCAGCTGGTGTTCCATCTGCCATTTTATGTCAAAATTCATTTTTCAGTCTGTTCATTCATTCATACATTTATTCAGCTAGTCAGCAATGTTGAGCTAGTAAGCTCCTATTATATGATAGGCAATGTTTAAGGAACTGAGTGAATAAAAAGCAAAAGGTCTCTATTTTTTTTTTTTTTTGAAGACAGTCTCCCTCAGTTGCCTTTGGTAGAGTTCTATGGCATCATAGCTCACAGCAACCTCAAACTCTTTGGGTTCAAGTGATCCTCTTCTCAGTCCCAGGTAGCTGGGACTATAGATGCCTGCCACAATGGCCAGCTATTTTTAGAGACAGGGTCTAGCTTTTGCTCAGGCTGCTCTCGAACTCTTGAGCTCAAGCAATCCACCCACCTCGGCCTCCCAGAGTGCTGGGATTACAGGTATGAGCCACCACACCCAGTCAAATATCTGTCTTCCTTGAGCTTGCATTCTAGTGGGGGTAGGGGGACTGAAAATACACAAGTAAATGAAATATATATGGCCTTTGTGCCAGCAGATTTGGTCCTTGGGGACCCAGGGGTTGCCATCCCCAAACAGGTGATCCTCTTTGTCATTGCACACACTGTTTCTATCATAATGTGTATCACACTGTTTCCTACCCTACACAGTGAGCTTCGTGAGCATGGAGATTGAGGTGGGTTCACATTATTTCTCTGGTGCTTGGTTTGGTGCCTGACATACATGGAAGGCACATAATAGGGTAATCAAACTGTAGCCAACTATATAAAGAGAACAGAAGTGAGAAGTTCCACAGGTACCTGATTAATTTCACCAGTTTCCTGGTTATCTTTCCTGAAATTAGTTTATTTATAGTGTGTGTGTATATATATATGTAAATGACATGTTTAAATGCCTTTTTCACCTTTCCTTTAGAGCTTCCTTAATTTTTGTTAACAGCTCTATTCCCTTGCATGGATGTACTATGATTTAAAACCAGGTCCATTGATGTTGCTGGCAATCTTTTGCTGTGATAAACACTCCAGTGAACAATAGTGATCAGTCATTCATGCACATGCAAGTCCTCCTGCAGGATAAAGACCTAAAAGTGGAATTACCGACTTAGAGGGTTTGGTGCTCAGTCTTGATTTGTAAATTGGGGGCAGCAAAATGATGTCCCAGAGTTGACTCATGACCACACCTACTGGACAAGTTCCAGTCTCTGATGATAGTTCTGCCCAAAGGGCTTAAGGAGTCTGATTTTACCTTTTTTGTTTTTGCTCCAGGCTGGAGACTCTAAGTTTAATCGTGCTAAGCTCCTCAACGTTGGCTTTCAAGAAGCCTTAAAGGATTATGACTACAACTGCTTTGTGTTCAGCGATGTGGACCTCATTCCAATGGATGACCACAATGCCTACAGGTGTTTTTCACAGCCACGGCACATTTCTGTTGCAATGGATAAGTTTGGATTTAGGTAAGAGGTGTTTAGCCAGAGTCTGTAGTAGCCATGTTTCTTTCATATATTGCCTAGGAAATGCAGTTCCTTCAGCTCAGGAATACCTCTTTAGACCCTGGAAGAGAATGCCTCCTCTGAGAAATGGGTCCTCTTTATGCCCAAAGTCAGTTATGTTAATTTTTGAGAAGAAAAGATGAGTTCAGAAATGCCAGTAGTCTTTGCATATACAGATGAGAACAGTTTTGGATGGCTCCTATCTTTAGGCTCTAAGCACATACTGTACTTTATTGCTTTATTCTTCCTCTAACCCCACATAGTTTGGGAAGCACTGAATTCTTGCACTTGAATATTATCATCAGATGTTCCTTGGCACTTTAAGAAGGAACATGAGGCTCGGCGCCTGTGGCTCAAGCGGCTAAGGCGCCAGCCACATACACCTAAGGTGGCAGGTTCGAATCCCCAGCCCAGGCCCGCCAAACAACAATGATGGCTGCAACCAAAAAAATGGTCAGGCGTTGTGGCGGGCGCCTATAGTCCCAGCTACTTGGGAGGCTGAGGCAGGAGACTCGCTTGAGCCCAGGAGTTGGAGGTTGCTGTGAGCTGTGATGCCACAGCACTCTACCCAGGGGGATAGCTTGAGGCTCTGTCTCAAAAAAAAAAAAAAAAGAAGGAACATGATTCTGTTTTCCAGTAAAACATAGATTTCTGCTTAAATACAGAGCCCAAAACTTACCATCAAAATGCTCATGGTGAAGGGGCCAGCCCAGATGCTCCACTAAGCCTGATGTCATAGGTGAGAAATGACCTTATAGTTTATTGATTTAGACTCTTTTTTTTTTTTTGAGACAGAGTCTCACTTTGTAGCACTTAGTAGAGTGCTGTGGCATCACAGCTTACAGCAACCTCATACTCTTGGGCTCAAGTGATAGAGAATCACAAGAGTATCTCAGCCACCCAAGTATCTGGGACTATAGACGCCTGCTACACCACCAAGCTATTTTTATTTGTTTGTTTGTTTATTTTTGAGACAGAGTCTCACTATGTCACCCTTGGTAGAGTGCTGTAGTGTCACAGCTCGCAGCAATCTCCAACTCTTGGGCTTAAGTGATTGTCTTGCCTTAGCCTCCAGAGCAGCTGGAACTACAGGTACCCGGCTATTTTTTGTTTCAGTAGCCACTGCTGTTTTAGCTGGCCGAGGCCGGGTTCGAACCCCCCACCCTTGGTATATGGGGCTGGCGCACTACGCAGTGAGCCACAGGCACCACCCCTGCCGGACTATTTTTAGAGATGAGGTCTTGCTCTGGCTTAGGCTGGCCTCAAACGTGTGAGCTCAGGTAATCTACCTGCCTCAGCCTCCCAGAGTGCTGGGATTAAAGGCGTAAGCCTCCATGCCTGGATGATTCAGACTCTTTATTCTCATCATTTTTCATCATTTCTTCATACTCTCCCTTGCTGGGGGCATGGGGCCATTACATGAGTATAGGAATATCTGATGTCCTTCCACCAAATCAAAGATTTTCAGGCCCTAAACTTGCTGTCTTAAACAGGGAAAATTTGAATGTAACAAATACTTTTTAACTCTTCAGAGGTCACTCTGCTCGTCTATCTTTCCTCCCTTCCTATTTGCATAAGTTTTTCACTTTGAAATACGCAGGCCCATACCCTGACCTCTCTTAATTCCTTCCCTGAAGCATGGTGGTGAACCTGGATGAGGCCCAAGTGATCACCTGATTTCTTGTCATAGCACCATGCTTGTTTCACAGATAGCCAGTCAGGTTTGGGGATGGGTAGCTAGGTGAGAAAGCAGGGACAGCAAAACCGAATCTTGTTGCTTTGGCATGTACTTTCCCTTGAAATGGCTAAGAATTCATTTCTCTAAAGACACTGATTATCAAAATACCTTATTGGCCTGGCCACTTATAGTTCAGACCCTCATGTGATAAGTGTGGACAGTAGCATGGGGTGTGCCAGAAAGTGGATGACTGGCACCAAAGTGAGGACATTTAATTACAGGAGATTTAGTAAAGCAGGCCTCCAGGGATCTTTGCTTATGGATACCTGCAGTCAGAATTTCTGGATGTATTTGAAAATAATAATTGTTTCTCTATTTTCATATGCTCTATATGGTTTGGCTGACTTCCCCCCCAAAGTCTGAGTTAAGAGTATTCTTTAATTTATGTGATGGGTTTTGGTCTCTTTGGATTCCAAGAAGAGCCTGAGTGTGGTTTGAAGTTGCACTGAGGGTCAACACAGATCTGCAGCTCTCGGAAGATCCACAGGAAGGCCTTTGGGGCATGTCCAATTCCTGACATTTCTCATCAGTGCTGATCCTATGTTCCTTGGGTGTTGACAAGTCATAACCATTGAAATATTGAAATATAAAAATTTTTAGAGGATGAGAGCCATGTGTCCTACTACTTGCTTGAAAATACATAATAATAATAGATTGACCATTATGCATTTTGCTAAGTCAGAATAAAATAGAAATTTCAAAGAAATTTGAATTGTTAGGGTTGGGAATGGGAGCAGGGCTGGGAGTGGGGCCAAGACAGTGGGTTCAGGAACACTAAACCAATCTCAGATTCCGTGACCTCCTGCATAAGGACCTCATTTGCAGGAGCAGGGCACATGGGAAACAGATTCCTGAGCCACTCTGGAAGAGCTGGGCTTTTGCCTGCTCCTGTCCCTGAGTGATTTTCTAGATAACTGTAGAAATAGCACTGTATTGTTGGAAAGAGGAAGACTGTACTTTTTGATATCTGTGTCTTTAATGCATTAACGGCCATGTAAGATGTATTTAGCTCACGTTAGTTTCAAGCCCAGGGCTTTGTGAAGCATATGTAACTCACATGTAATAATGGTTCCCAAGGGGAAAAAAGCATTTTTTTTCTTGTGTGGCAGTCAGTGTGTGAAGATAACCTGAGCTGCCAGGGTGAATTGCTTGAGCTCAAGAGTTTGAGACTACCCTGAGCAAGAGCAATACTCTGTCTCTACTAAAAACAGAAAAACTAGCCAGGCATTATAGTGGGTGCCTGTAGTCCCAGCTACTTTGGGAGGTTGAGGCAAGGTAATCTCTTGAGCCCAAGAGTTTGGGGTTGCTGTGAGCTATGATGCCACAGCGCTCTGCCCAGGGTACCGGAGTGAGACTCTGTCTCAAAAAAAAAAAAGATAAGCTGAGCCTTAATGCAAAAACAAGCAAAACCATCATAAATCTCCCATCAAAAAGTTCAAGAGAATAAAGAATAACTTTAAAGTGTGTATGTTTTCCTCAAGCTTTACTCTGGAGATTTCTTTTTTTTTTTT
>NW_003852567.1:2901877-2906641 GCF_000181295.1 Otolemur garnettii
GTCCTTTGTGTATGTTTTTTTCCCTCTAGCCTGCCTTATGTTCAGTATTTTGGAGGTGTCTCTGCTCTGAGTAAACAACAGTTTCTCAAAATCAATGGATTTCCTAATAATTATTGGGGCTGGGGAGGAGAAGATGATGACATTTTTAACAGGTAATGGTCACAACTTAGATCTTTCTCCCTTGTCAACTTTCACTTCCAGTTTTGGAATCAGTGCTTGGTTATTCTGCAGGGATTGACCCTCAGAAGGGATATATTCCCCACTCAGCCCAAGTTCTTAGGTGTGTCCTCGTGTAAGTCCTAAACAGGGTCTTTAGGAAAACAAGCTTCTGATATTTTTGGATTAGCTTTGGAAAATATAAAATGGGAACCAACTGAAGGGATTAGTTTACTCTGACTTGCCTTGTGCCATTTTGTACTAAAGGAGTAAACATGTTCTTTGTAAAAATTCAGCATCTCATTATGGGCACCTTTCAGTGTCAAACAAGTTTCCCTGCAAAGAATCTAACTTTCTGCACAGAATCTTTATGTTATATTTTTATTTTGGAATACTAGTGGGTTTTTTGAGATAAGGCATCACTGTATTGCCCAGGCTGGTCTTAAACTCAGGTGATCCTCCAACCTCAGCCTCCTGGGTCGCTGGAACTCATTTTTACATACACGAAAGGGGATAGAGTAGTATAAAAATGACCCACCTGGCCCTAACAACCATCATGCCATAGCCATTTGCCCCATCCATATCCCAGGGTTCTTTTGAAGCTGATAAACTTTTATCATGTATGTTGTTACTACTGGTGGTAAAAACCATCTGTCAGTGGCATTTGAAACCACATTCTTCTGCTCAATCCTCTCTGGAAATGGAGGCTTCAGCCCTACCAGCTATCAATAAGAACACCTTCTCCCTCTGTGAGCCAGTCTGAACTTGTCACTGAGTTTTATATCAGAATACACCCTGGTGCAGCCTTTCTGAATTGGAATCCATTTAGATGGTCAATTAATGGGAGTCTGTCAGAGCAACACTGTTGTCATTCAGGGTTTCACCATTGTGTGAAAACTTGACATAGATCCAGTTTTTAATATAGGCCTAGAAGGAAAGTTTAGTCTGCAGATTGGTTATCAAGCATGCATGCACTTATTAAGCATCTACTGCATATAGAGCACTATGCCAGGCAGGCCCAGTGAGGAAGACACTGAAAACCTGGACATGGGATCCAGACATTTGCTTCCACAGAACTACCCCTGGGGCAAACATTCTGGACTGGTATGGTAGCAGAGGGGTGATAGGATACCATAGCCCTGAATGGTCAGAATGGCTGGGGAGGGAGGGAGCATCGAGAATGGACATGCTAAGGTAATAGACTAGAAGGATGGGTGCTGTGTGGAACAACTGTCTAGAAAGAGAAAAGACCTAACTTTTGTATGACCTATTTACCATATGCCAGGCACCAGGATCAGTGCTCAGAGGAGGCAAGGCCAGGAACCTCCAAGTCATCCAAGATCAACCAGCCCTGGCCTCTTAACCAGCTGTGGTATTCCTGCTGCTGAGGCTTTAATTTTGATCCTCATTCCTTTTTCATGAACCAACACAGAATCCTCCTTGCTGTTCTGGCTAACCACAACACATTGAGATACGGTTTCACTATATTGTCCAGGCTGGTCAGACCAGAATGGGTCTGTTCTATTATTCCACTTAAGGGAACACTGCATGTTATATCCATTTCAAACACTGGCACTGTTGGGATGATCTAAGAGGGCCTTGCTCTCCTTTTTAGCCTTACTACCTGCCACTTCCCACCCCAGACCCTTGTCACCAGTCCCCAGAAGTTCATGTTGTTCTCTGAGGGCACCATGCTTGCTGTCATCTCTATGCCCCTGAATGATGTCCCAGCTGCCCAGAGTGCTCTGACAAACATCTCTTCATTGTCACAGCCTGGCTTTGACTGGTCGGCTCTGGCAGAACTGGTTGCTGCTTCCTCTGTGCCCCCAGCCCCATCTTCTTCTTCCCTTTGTGCTGGCACTGAAAGCCTTATGTTCTGGGCAGCTGTGTAAGTTCTATGAGGGCAGATACCCCTGGCATATGGTAGTCAGTGTCACAGACTCCAGAACTAGTCAGAAAAGGACATGGAATAGGAGGGTAAATTTGAACCAGTGTTGGACTGGGCTGGGATGTGGGTTGAGTGGGAGCCCAAAGCAGGGTGATGCAGCCGGGGGTCTCACTGTGATAGTGACTTTTCCCCTTTTTCTTTGCAGATTAGTTTTTAAAGGCATGTCTATATCTCGGCCAAATGCTGTGGTTGGGAGATGTCGAATGATCCGCCACTCAAGAGACAAGAAAAACGAACCCAATCCTCAGAGGTGTGTTTATTCTTATTCCTTCTTTCCCCTTTAGGATGGGGCAGGCAGGCTGCAGAAAGGAGGCTCTGGGGAAGGCTCTGTGCCTCAAGGGAAATTGGGGGGTAGGGGATACATTTAATGATTTCTTCTTGAGATTTTTTGTTTTAACACAATCCCTTTGTCCCTTTATTTCTTTATAGGTTTGATCGAATTGCACACACAAAAGAGACAATGCTCTCTGATGGTTTGAACTCACTCACCTATGAGTTACTGGATGTACAAAGATACCCAATGTATACCCAAATCACAGTAGACGTCGGGACACCAAGCTAGCATTTTGGTTTGTGAATAAGAGACCTGAAAACAGCCAGGGACCTTTGCTGTGTGTCTCTGCCAATCTGCTGGGCTAGTCCCTCGATTTTACCAATCTGAGTGACAAATCCCCTTCACTTATCATTCAGATGCCTTTCCAGATGACCAGGACGAGTGGGATACTTTGCCCCCACCTTGGCTCAGCATGTGACTTAGCTCTACAAGGTTTTTGTCATTGTAGAAACTGTCAGCCATCGTGGGGAGTTATGACAGTGTCACCCCAAAGAGTCAGAACTGTACACAGCCCAAATACTTGGTGACTGTGGGATTTATTTCTGGCGATAAAACTGCTAGAAATGAAAACTATTGTGAAATAGGTCAGAATTTCTCTAAATTGTGGTGTTCTTATTCCTTAATGAAAACTTGGAGAGTGCTATAGTAATTGAATTGGTGTGATATTTTTTGTTTGTCATATTTTAACAGAAAAACACAAAATTTCAGTTATTCTCATTTTACTCCCCCCAGCTTCTTTCACTGGTGTGCAACTATTACAATCACTGTGTGTGTGTGTGTGTGTGTGTGTGTGTGTGTGTGTCTTAGCAAAAGAATTTTAGAATTTTGAGCCTTGGACCTTTTTGTCCTGCTAACGTGTGAATTCCAAGGCAACTTTAGCCAACAGAGCAAAAGCCTTGGGTGTTCTCACATTCAGTGGTCTTCTCCAGACCATCTGATTTCTGAATGTAAACTTTTTTATTTTAATAGCAGTTTGTAGTATTTTAAAGAAAGAACAAATCGAGTTCTAATTATGATTTAGCTTGATTTTTGTATTGATCCAAATATGCATAGCTATTTAGTGTTACATCATGGCAATTTATTTTTCTTGAGCATGCTGTGTAAACTTGAATTTCCTATGTATTTTTATTGTGGTGTTTTAAATATAGGGAGGGGGTTGAGTATTTTTTAGCAAAAAATAATAATGTACTACATATGTTGTAGCGACCCACAAATGGGCCTATGGTTAGCTGGCAGGCCGGGTTTTAAGAAGAGCCAATCACCTCTGGACCCTTGAGAGGCAGGGACTTCCCATCAGCAGCATCCTGCCAGACTCTGGGACAGAGACCTGGGAGACAGAAGCCTCTGCCTCTGCGCAGAACTACCCGCTCTCCCCAGGTGGGTGGGGCAGAGGGAAACTCAGGCTCCTTGAATGGACCCCTCAGGGCCCTAGGCTGTGTGGTTGTAAATAACTGCAATCTGGTTGTTTACTAGCCCTTCGTCCCTCCCCAAGTGGAGGGAACCGCCTTTGGGCAGCTGGGGGCCACCTCCCTGGGAGGCTCTGGCAGCCACACTCCCTGACTCACCCCCGCATTACCACTGCTCCTTCCTCCTTCCTCTCTTGCCCCACCTTTCTCCTTCCTTCCTCTCCCTTTTTGTTCCTTTGCCTCTTGCCTGTTTCCTAAAACTTGACTGTGGCACTCAGGGTCAAATAGACAAGTCATTCTCTGGCATGAATGTGCCTTTTAATTAGTGATCTAGAAAGAAGTTTAGCCAAACCCACACCCCAACTCCCTCCTCCAAACTCTGGTGCCTAAAGCCTCCCTTTCCACCTCAGGTTTTTAGCAGGTGCTCCCTGCCCCTGTGAGGCCATCCCGCAGGGGTGTCTTTCACAAACCCTTCCACTTAGAGATGTTTTAGCCACCTGGGGTGGGATGGCACAGGGCAGGTCCTACCATTGAGTGCCTTTGCCAGGGTCAGCCTGGGCTGAGGTCCTGAGATCCAGCTACCTAATCCCAGGGTTGAACCCTCTGCTGTGGCAGACCCCAACCACTGCCCACCGGGCACTAGTCCTCACTCAGTGTGGAGACTGGGCTGGTGCCTGGCCCCAGTCTTACCTGTGCCTTTAATGCTTCCAGCATCTCAGATGGTAGCTTGGTTCTTTTCCAGAAGCCTTTGTATTGGTTAAAAATTATTTTCTACTGCAGAAGCAGCTGAGCTATGCAAAAAGTATTCCTCTGTCAGTTCCCTACCAACTCCATAATAAGGATGGAGCAGCGCCTGTGGCTCAAAGGAATAGGATGCTGGCCCCATATACTGGAGGTGGTGGGTTCAAACCCAGCCCCGG
>NW_003852567.1:2906677-2913300 GCF_000181295.1 Otolemur garnettii
AAAAAAAAAAAAAAAAAACTAGGAAGGAATGACTGCCCTGGGAGAGAGTCTGTGGAAGTGCAAAGAATAAAGGCCTCTCTGTTCCCAGATTCTGACTTTTCTAAAGTGCCTTAAGAGAAAGGAGACAAATGCCCTGAGTGGTAACTTCTTTGTTACTTAACTTTACTCTGAAAATGAAATTCTACCTTTTCTTTTTTCTTTCTTTTTTCATTACATTTTTGTTCATGTCAAGTATTTGGCTCATCCTCAGAACCAAGGGAAATACTGTTTCACCCATTCCTCCTTTTACTGATCTTTTAGTGCTTTCATGGGGCCTATCTGGACTCCAGGCACAACCACGACACAGTTAGGCCTGGATATTTGCCTGGTTCATGAGATGCTGTGGGTGCTCTCTCCTCACTGGGGTTCTAGGGCCCAGGGTTCAGGGAGCCGTTCTTTCACTTGGGAGTTATGACCATGAAGTTGTCATGTGCTGCTGTGCCTTTCTCTGTTTCTGTCCATCCCATTGCTGGTGACCTGTGTGAAGTGGCCTTTGGGAAAGATCAGAGGACAGAGGTGGTACCGGAGGGAAAAGATAATGCCACACTGGCTCTCAGGCTGGGCAGGGTCTCTCTGACTACTGCTCTGGGCTTGGGAGGCTCCACGCAACCAGGATAAAAGCTTTCATGTCCTAGACAACTGTTGTGCTATGTATTTTGATTTTTCGTGTATGCAAATGTGTGTATTTACCATTGTGTGTATGTGTGTGTGTATGTGGAGGGGGGATCTGACCTCGGTGTTCAAAACAGACAAAACTGTATTTTTGCCTTTAAAATCCAGTAATATAACGTGAATAAATGACCCTATCTTTGTAACCACAAGTTGTTTCTCTTTGCCTGTTCAAGGGTTTCATGGTTGTGGGGTGTGGTTGGATAGGGTAGGGTCATCTCCTGGGCTATACTCTACATAGCACATAATCCTCCCTGGAATCAGACATATCCCAGTCTAAACCTCATTTTCTTATCTGTGAAATGGGAATAACACACAAAAACTTTTTTGATGCTTAAAATTGATGGTGTATCTAAAGCAATGGCCAATGCCTTAAAAGTACTCACTACAACAGTAGCTGGTGCCATTTCAAAGTAGAATTTTATTTATTTATTTATTTTTTGAGACAGAGCCTCAAGCTTTCCCCCTGGGTAGAGTGCTGTGACATCACAGCTCATAGCAACCTCCAACTCCTGGGCTTAAGCGAGTCTCCTGCCTCTGCCTCCCAGGTAGCTGGGACTACAGGCGCCTGCCACACGCCTGGCTATTTTTTGGTTGCAGCCATCATTGTTGTTTGGCGGGCCCGGGCTGGATTTGAACCCGCCACCTTGGGTGTATGTGGCTGGCACCTTAACCACTTGAGCCACAGGCGCCGAGCCTCAAAGTAGAATTTGTATCCCAAACCACTGACCACTTTCTGCTTTTCTTTAACAATTGTAGAGGACATTTTTTAAACAATAACCAGGTTTGGCTGGGTGCCTGTAGCTCAGTGGTTAGAGTGCTGGCCACATGCACTGGGGCTGGTGGGTTCAAATCCAGCTTGGGCCTGCTAAACAAACAAAAAATACCCAGCTGGGTGTTGTGGCAGGTATCTGTAGTCCCAGCTACTTGGGAGGGTGAGGCAAGAAAATTGATTGAGCCCAAGAGTTTGAGTTTGCTGTGAGCTATGACAGCATGGCACTCTACCCAGGATGACAGCTTGAGACTCTGTCTCAAAAATAAAAATTACCAGGATTAGGCTGGTTGAGATGGCTCATGCCTGTAATCCTAGCACTCTGGGAGGCCAAGGCAGGAGGATTGCCTTAGCTCATGAGTTCAAGACTAGCCTGAGCAAAAGTGAGACCACATCTCTACTAAAAATAGAAAAACTGAGGCAAGAGGATCATTTGAGCCCGAGGTTGCTATGAGCTATGATGCCATGGCACTCTACCCAGCGCGACAGCTTGAGACTCTATCTCAAAAAAAAAAAAAAAAAAAATTACCAGGATGTTCATATATAGATCTCAGAGCTATTTGTAGGAGGTGCTCACAGTGCAACTTTTTTTTTTTTGAGACAGAGCCTCAAGCTGTCGCCCAGGGTAGAGTGCTGTGGCATCACAGCTCACAGCAATCTCCAACTCCTGGGCTCAAACAATTCTCATGCCTCTGCCTCCCAAGTAGCTGGGACCACAGGTGCCCACCACAACGCCCAGCTATTTTTTGGTTGCAGCCGTCGTTGTTTGGTGGGCCCGGGCTGGATTCGAACCCACCAGCTCAGGTGTATGTGGCTGGCACCTTAGCCACTTGAGGCACAGGCGCCAAGCCTCACAGTGCAACTTAAATGGAATTATTCAAAACAAAGTTTGTCATTTTTTAGGAAATTTAACCAGATGCTCTAAAGAGTCCTAGTTGTTACTTAGACATCTACTCAGTGAGCACTGGATCAAATGCCAGCAGCCTCTTGTGTGCTGGTTGGATTGAATTGGCATTCCTGAAGAAATGGACCAGAGAAAACCAAGGTCCAGGTGAGGGGCCCTGCTGGCATGAAGCTGTGAAGGCAGAAATCACCTGGGAAATAGGAACAGGAAGGGCAGCCCCTACAACACTTCAGGGCCACCTGGCTGTCTCTATCCATCCATGTGATTGCAGCAGAGGGGGCTCAGGGTTCAGACTTGATCTTTTTTTTTTTTTTTTTTTGAGACAGAGCCTCAAGCTGTCCCCCTGGGTAGAGTTCCATGGTATCACAGCTTAGCAACCTCCAACTCCTGGGCTCAAACGAGTCTCTTGCCTCAGCCTCCCAAGTAGCTGGCACCACAGGCGCCCGCCACAACACCTGGCTATTTTTTGGTTGCAGCCGTCATTGTTGTTTGGTGGGCCGGGCTGGATTCAAACACTCCACCTTAAGTGTATGTGGCTGGCATCTTAGCCACTTGAGCCACAGGCGCCACGTCAAGACCTGATCTTCAAACAGGATGACTGGTCCTTTGGTCAAACTCCTACTTTATAGCTGCTAATGAAAAACCAAAATGTTTTTACTTCTCTCACACCACCACTTACAGCACTTTACTTTGACCCCAGATATGTCAGGATTTCTCTCCAACAAAAAGCAACTCTCCAGTAGACACCAGCTTGGTGTCCTATAATTTAACTCAATTCTAACACTGTCTACCTGGAAATAGCATAGGATCCCACAGGTGGAGGGCTCAGTCTCACAAGATTGCCCCCACCTCACATGCTAGTCACAAGTAGTAGGTCGTGACCTATATTTCTTTTTAAATTTTTCTTTATTTTTTGGAGACATGGTCTTAGAATGTTGCCTAAACTGGCCTCAAACTCCTGGGCTCAAGGGATTCTCCCACCTTAGCCTTGCAAGTAGCTGGGACCATTATGCCTGACTATAGGTGTGAACTGTACTTCCAACAGACCAGCTATAAATCAAGGTTCCCATTATCCCCACCTCAGGTTTGATTAATACTACAAAGGATACAGATGAACAGCCAGATAGAGAGATGCACCAAGCCAGACATGTGGGAAGGGGAAAGGAGTTTCCATGCCCTTTCCAGGTGCACCACCCTCCAGGCACCTCCACGTGTTAGGTCGGGTTTTTATGGAGGCTTTATCACATAAGCATCACTAGTTACATACTTGGCCATTGTTGACTTTCAGCCCTTCTCTCCTTCCTGGAGGATAGTGGGTGGGGCTGAGAGTTTCAAAGCTTCTAATCATGGCTTGGTCTTTCTGGTGATCAGACCCCACCCCACTTCATTAGAACAAAAGATGTTCCTATCACCCAGGAAATTCCAAGGTATTAGGAAACCAGGGTCAAAGACCAAAGGTTAACACAAAAGATTCTTATAGTGCCCTTAATGCTTAGGAAATGACAAGAGTTAGGAGCTCTGTGCCAGGAACCTAGGGCAGGAACCAAATATATAGTATATTTTTATTATGTCACCAGCACACGGGACTTTGCAACTGTAAAGTGTGGGTTAAGTAGAGCACACAAAGTGAAAAGTAAGTTCACCATTCCCTCCCCAAAGACACATATCCACAGAGATGCACATGCTAACATGCATTGTATACACCCGACATGTGCCTATGAAAGCCAGCACACCTGGGTTCAAGTCCTGAAGATTGAGTTACTGCTGTATTTACAAAGCACTAAGAACACTCCTGGCTCATAATAAGCATTGTTAGTGTTATAAATGCCTGTTTCATTTTATAAAATGCATGTGGGCACATGTGTTGATATATACCTAAAGGCTGCTACGTATATATTACATAGAGGTACATAAGCACTACCACCCCCAAGTACATGTCTCTTCCAGTTTCCTCTTCTGGGGCACATATCTTGAAACTTACTACATGGCAGTTGGGTGGGTGAACCTCATGGTAAGGAACTGCTCCTCCTGTAATCACCCAGGACCTCACCAGCAGTGTTTCCCCCATACCACCAGAGTGAAGGTGTTTGGAATGGCAGCCTTGAGAAGGCAAGGGGTTAATCCCCCTCCATGGGCTCTAAGAGAGGGAGGTAAGATGGAAGGAGACTAAGGATAGTCACTTGGGCTTGACTGTCCTCAAAAAGTGCTCTGTCTCAGGCTTGCACCCATAGCTCAGTGAGTAGGGCACCAGACACATACACCAAGACTGGCAGGTTCTAGCCGGCCTGGGCCTGTTAACAATGACAACTGCAACCAAAAAACTGCTGTGTGTTGTGGTGGGCGCCTGTAGTCCCAGACTTGGGAGGCTGAGGCAAGAGAATCACTTAAGCTCAAGAGTTGGAGGTTGCTGTGGAGCTGTGACGCCATGGCATTCTACCAGGGTGACATAGTGAGACTCTGTCTCTGCTCTCTCAATTCATTCAGGACCTGGGAGAACTGAGTCTGGGCCAGGCAGACCCCAGGAATCATGAGAATGGGTTTGGTGGATACCAGACCTCCCATATATTACCTCTTTTCTATTGGAAGAGTGGTGGGAGAGAGTGACCTGTGTGCCAAATCTCTGACTTCATGCTGTCCTCATGAGGTAGGGCTGTGGGGTCAGGGACGTGGCTATGGAGAGTATGAGTGGAGCCTCCCAGGCAAGGAGGGTTTGTCGCTCCTAACAGAGGCTGGCTGTTGGGTGTAGGAGGGGTGTTGAGGGGGAGGGTAAGGGGATAAGAAGCGGCCACATTTTAGATGGTAACCAGTTTCTACCACACAGCCAGGCTCCTCTTCTCTGGTTTCTTCCAGGAGGTGTGAGTTTAGACATTCCTAGGGGCTGGTTTCTTTAGAACTGGAACTTCTTAGCCTGTCAGAAAGGAAATGAGGTTTGTCTGGCTGAGCCGGTCATGCCAGACAAGCCTCATTTCCTTCTTTGGCAGAGTCCCCAGGCAGGGAATGTGGCTGCAGCTTTTGTCTGGACTTCAGGTCCTTGCACTCAGGCTGCGTGGTAGAGGAATCTGCTGGGTGTGGTTGTCATGGGCAAGAGGGTCAAAAAGACAGAAGCAATGTGGCACTTTAAGGACAGGATGTGTGCCAAGGTCACTAAGAGGAGAGACAGGGTACAAGGATGTCATGCTGTATTTGGAGACAGGGAAGCCTGGTGAAATGGCCAGAGCAATGATCATTACCTCTGGCTCTCTCTGCCTTCCTACTCACTGTGTGTGTCTGGGCAAGTCAGTTCCCTTCTCTGGGCTTCTGTACTTTTATTCTATGACGTGCTCTCAGAATCCACCCTTGGCCTCCCCATACTTCTACCTTTCCACAGCAGGAAGTGCCTTGGTCTTGGGTCTTCCTCTTATGCCTGAGACTAACTTTTCCTGTAATCTTGAAGTCACTTTATTTCTGGGACTTCATTTGTAGAACAGCAGGATCATCTCTGCCTATTTTGTCCCTGCCAGGGCTTCTTAGAGTGTCCCAGAGTAAATTGTTCATGTTCTACCCAGTGAGACAGGAGGGCGGGGATGTCCTTGCTGACTCCATATCCCTCTTCTGCCTGGTGCCCGTCCAGGCTCAGGGCAGACTACTCCTTGCCCATGCTGATTGCTGCCCCTCAGAAGCACTTGTCTTCATTCTTCCTCTCACCTGCATCCCCTTGAGTTTTTCAAACTCAGACCTCCTGATCATCCCCTACCAAGCTCAGTAGGCTACAGAGTACCCAGGGACCTGAGGGAGAAGCACAGGGATGGGGGCAGGTGGCTGAGCCTCTGCTCAGCTCCTGGGGGAAGGGGGTAAGATTAAGGGTAGTGTAGGAGCCACTTTCATACCCAGTTTCCTTTCACTGGACCATCCGCCCTGTGACAAGGATTTCTGGACCTTAAGAAGCCTCCCTCCCAGGGGAAATCCTAATAAAAGCCACAGTAAGATATATCCATTGGTGGGGCACAGTGGCTCACACCTGTAATCCTAGCACTTGGGAGGCCAAGGCAGATGGATTGCCTGAGCTCACAAGTTTGAGACCAGCCTGAGCAAGAGCGAAACCCCTGTCTCTAAAAAATAGCAGGGTATTGTGGTGAGTACCTGGGCTACTTGTGAGGCTGAGGCAAGAGAATTGCTTAAGCCTAAGAGTTTGAGGTTGGCTCGGAGCCTGTGGCTCAAGCAGCTAAGGCGCCAGCCACATACACCTAAGGTGGCGGGTTC
>NW_003852567.1:2913697-2926045 GCF_000181295.1 Otolemur garnettii
GTCTCAAAAAAAAAAAAAAAAAAAAATCCATCAAGATGGCTATTTAAAAAAAGAGAGAGAGAGTTGGCCAGGACATACAGAAATTGGAATACTTAGGCATTGCTGGCAAGAATGTAAAATGGTGCAGACACTGTGGAAAAGGGTATGGCAATTCCTCAAAAAATTAAGCAGAGAATTATTGTATGATCCAACAATTCCACTTCTAGGTATGTACCCAAACGAAATAAAAGCAGGGGCTTGAATAGATATTTGTTCACAGCACTATTATTCACAGTAGCCAAAAGGAAACAACCCATGTGTCCATTGATGGATGAATAAACAAAACATGGTATGAACACATAATGAAATATTGTTGAGCCTGAAAAAGGAAGGAAACTTTGATGTATAGTACAACATGGATGAACCTTGAGGACATTATGCTAACTGAAATAAGAGAGTCACAAAAGGAAAAATACTGTATAATTCCACTCATATGAGTTATTAAAATAGTCAAAGAGACAAAGTAGAATTGTGGCTTCTAGGAACTAGGAAGGGGGAATAGGGAATTATTGTTTAACAAGTTTAGAGTTTTAGTTGGGGAAAATGAAGTAGTTCTGGAAATGGATGATGGTGATGGTAGCACAACAATATAACTATACTTAATGCCACAGAACTTTATACTTAAAAATGGTTAAAATGGGGCAGCACCTGTGGCGCAGTGGGTAGGGCACCGGCTCCATGTACCGCAAGTAGAGGGTTTGAACCCGGCCCCGGCCAAATTGCAACAAAAAAATAGCTGGGCATTGTGGCGGGTGCCTATGGTCCCAGCTACTCAGGAGGCTGAGGCCAGGAGTTGGAGGTTGCTGTGAGCTGTGTGATGCCATGGCATTCTACTGAGGGTGATAAAGTGAGACTCTGTCTATACAAAAAAAAAAAAAAGGTTAAAATGGGCTAAGTGCTGTGATTCACGCTTGTAATCCTAGCACTTTGTGAGGTTGAGATGAGAGAACTTGAGCCCAGGAGTTTAAGACCAGCCAGAGCAACATAGTAAGACCTTGTCCGTAAACAAGATAAGACAAAGGAGCCAGATATTATGGCTGATGCCCATAGTCCCAGCTACTCAGGAGGTTGAGGCAGGAGGATCACTTGACCCTAGGAGTTTCAGGCTGCAATCAGCTGTAATAATAGCACTGCACTCTAGCTTAGGCAACATGGCAAGACTCTGTCATCAAAAATAAAATAAAATAAAATGATTAAAATGATCAATTTTCGTTATGTATATTTTACTACAATTTGAAAAAAATAAAATGAGAAGATTCACAGTGGTCAAGACTTCGCCTTCTCTGTTCTACTTTAGAGGTGACAGAGGATGGTATTTAGTTGCACCATCCATCAGGAGACTTGAGACTGAGATGGGCTGCTCATGGGGGACATGAGCAACGTTCAACTGAACATTCATGCTTCTTACACTTGAAGACTGGCAAATCACAGGGACTCAGCTTGGTGACTGAATCCAGCCTTGCATTCTGCCCCAAATGAATAGCTTTTCAGTTGCTACCGTTTCCAAGACAAATGTTGAACTTCCCTAGAGAGGCTAGGCTGTGTCAGAGCTACAACATAGGTACAACTGTTCCTTTGTGGGGGGTGGGAGGGAGGCTTAGGTAGAAAAGGTGAAGCCTGGACTCAGTCAGGATCTCAGGACTGGTAGTCTTACTCCCAAAATGCCCACTTGGTCCCCACTTACTGTTGGCAGAAGGTAGGGGTTGAACTGGAGGCTTCTAGTGTATGTGCTGCCAAAGTGAGCACGAGTTGGAGGCTTTTAAAAGGAAGAAATGATAAGAGTTGGAGGCTTTTAAAAGGAAGAAATGATAAGCGGGGGCCAGATTATCCCTGGGGATGGAAACAGGGAGAGTCACCTAGACTGGGTCTCCTTGTGTCAGGAAGGACAGCCTGAGTTTGATATTAGATACTGGAGTTGGAACAGTGGGCCGGACACTCGGGAGTGATGGCATTATGACAGGTGCTGACAAGGTTGCTGCCACACTGGTATAAGATTTCTAGGAGTGGACTGTAGAAATAACTCTTAAAAGGGGGCCTATCCTAGACCGACCCACAATTCAGCATTAGGAATTTATCCTGGGAAAACAATCAAACCTACACCAGGCAGCGTTTGCCCTAATATTGCTTGTAGCCCTGCAGAATGAGAAGCCACCTTCAGCAAGGGACTGTGTTAAATAAGTAAAGTGAGGTACATCCAAGCAATTAAGTACAATGCAACCATTGATAATGATGAAGTGATCTATATTTATCGATTGGAAAGAGGTCTTAAGAAAAAAAAAGGAAACTACAGAATGGTATTTCCATACATGGCAGGATAATGTATGAATAATTTAGTGCAGAAATTACTCTGTAATTGTCTGTGGGAGTAGATGAGCATTGAAGACGATATTCCCTTCTTTGTACAGATTGGGGCCAGGTTCATGTTCTCAGTACCCTAAGAGCTGAGGCCTTTGTTAGGAGTGTTGGCCCTGTGAGAGAACAAGCTGGGGTGTCCATTGTGGGGAACTGCATTCTCCCTGCAAGCCTCCCAGCCGTGGCTGGGAGATGGGGGCTTCCTGCCCTAGGGGAATGTGGAGACCTGAATCCTGTTTACATGTGGTGGGACATGGCTGGCTGTGGGAAGGTTTGAGGAGGCTGAACAGGGGCCCAACACAGGCGAGGGGGCCTTCTAGCAATTCTCTCAGATTTAGAAAAATAGTTACGACTTTTTCTGCTGCTCTTTAGTGAGTGCAATTGAGCATTCATGCTTGTATAATAAAAACACTAAAAAACTAAAAGAGCAGGGTGGGGAGGGAGCAGTATGCCCTGGTTAGGGAGGTACGGGATTGGCCTGAGGCACCTGATGGATGAATGGGGGGTTGTGAGGAATGGGAGCCCAGGAAGACATGACAGGACCCAATTGCCAGTGGATCTTTGGCCCTGGATTCTCGAAGTCTTGTTGTTGTGGGAGGACCTGACATCTGGATTTTGACGCAGACCTGAGCCTGGAGCTGTTGGAGACTCATTTCCGGGCCAGATGTGGAAGGCTGGACAATGGAGCATTGTTGGAGCCTTCAAAGTATTCTGTGAAGGTGTCCTGTTGCAGTGGCCATAGTGACTTTGGTCTCCCTGATGATAGCAGCACAGGAGACAGCCAGCCCCAAGGCCCCTGGTCTCTTATTCCCAGCTTGGTGAGGAATGGAGGGTGCAGATGGACTCGGCTATAATCAATCCCTCACCTGTGCTCACCCCTTATGAGCACACTCAGCCTACTCCCACCTGCTCTGTGTTGTTCATTACATAATCCCTGTCATGGGACAGTCAGGCTCAGAGAGGTCACATGACTTGTACAAGGTCACGGATAGCTTGTGTCTGACCCAGACCCCCTGAGTCCCAGGCCAGGGCTCCAGGTGCTGGACCATGATTTGGTTCCTCATCCAGCCCCACTAGCCCTTACTCCAGCACCCACTGTAGGAGCAGGAGGCTGGAGGCGGGGCAGCATTGCTGAGAGAAGTGCAGCCTCCAGCCAGAGCTGGACCTAAGAGCACCCCTTGGGTGCAACTGTTTTGTTTCATTTTCCTTTTACAGTTTTAGGAGACTTAGGAACCTGGTAAACCTAGCAGCAGCAGCTCCGTATATTCAAGGCATCAGTGTTGCCTTTGTCTGGGAGATGTATGGGGATGGTTAACACTAAAATTAAAATTATTCACAAGGAGCCATGGATGCCTGATGCATGGGGAAGAAGGGAGAAGGGAGTCCCCTGGGAGATGA
Source organism: Otolemur garnettii (assembly GCF_000181295.1). Lineage (NCBI taxonomy): Eukaryota > Metazoa > Chordata > Mammalia > Primates > Galagidae > Otolemur > Otolemur garnettii. The sequence continues at coordinate 2,917,487 of NW_003852567.1, forward strand.
GAATCCACGCAGACCTGAATAAATGTTTTCTGCCTCTGGAAATATCACTCTGAACAGCATCAATCAGTCCTTGGTTTACGAACAATATAGGTTCTTCATCCTCTTGTACCTGTCCCTGCCTGGGCCAACATTTGGTGACTAGGAGGGCTCAGTACTATCTGCCCTAAGGATGTGGGAACTTAGTTGGGCAAAGGGAGAGATAAGATCTTCCAATAAGGCCTCAGCTTTCCTTTTCCTCCCCCTCTATGGATCCCTTTCACAAAGGAATGTCATAGCCACTCTATTCCCAAACCTCCTGTGAGTTCCCGGCCAAAGGCATTTTCCTAAGTGAAGCCAGGGACTGTGGTTTGTTTTGTTGACTCATGATTTTTAAGCAGGCTGAACTAAAAATTCTAAAAAGCAGGGTGTTGGGTTTAACTTCATCAATTCCAGACCTCAATGATTTATGTTACATGTGGTTTGCTCTGGATAGACGCTGACCTAGCCACAGTGAGACCATGGAATGGGGAGAGAAAAATTGCATGCTGAGGACAGGAGAATTCCCCTGCCACCAACGCGTCTGTGGGGCAAGCCGTCTCAGAGGCAAGCTGGGCTGCTTCTATCAGCCCTGAATGCTCTGCCGCTGACTCAGACACTGTGTGTCTCTCATAGGCCCTGGGCTTGAAGGGTGAGTCTGGCTGACGGAGCTTGGCCCTGCTGACTCCCAGGGTCTGTGGGCACTCTTCCTGTTTTGGACCTATCTTGTCTTGCAGTTTCACTGCCCACAACCTCTAGGAGACTGTTCCAGAGCTTTTCTGGGAATCAAGGCCTTCCAGGCCCTTCCCTGGCCCCTCTCCCACCTTGAGGTGGGAAATATCCTAGCACACTACTGGGGATCCTCACTTTGGGGAACAGAGGCAGTAGAGGGAGCTGGGGAAGCCCTGGACTGGGAGACTAGGAATAACCCCTGGTGACCAAGGCAGATCATTTCTCATTGGATTCCATCTAGAACCTGGGTGGGGAGACTGTGAGGGCCCTTCAGAGCTGCCAGCTTATGATTCTAAGAAAACACTTCAGGATGTACCTAATACAGAACTCCCATCCTCCCTTGAGGCCTCAAGACCAGAAACAAAGGTTCACTTTGTTGAACAAGGAAATTGCCAAGGAGGAAGGGAGGGAGGAAGCAAGTTCAGTGCTGGCAGTTCCAAGGGACCCCGCTCCCTGGAGGCCTGGCCTGGAGGCTAAGAGAACTAGGCCTTTGCTGCCTATTTTCCTGGAAGGCCCTATTGCATTTCCTTCTTTAGTCTGCCTCACCCCCTGGACCAAAGCCACAGAAACACAAAGTTCTGCTTAAAAAGTGAAACTCAAAACTTGTCCCAAGGGTCTCTACTGGCCTAGCTCCTGCTTTTTCCCAAACTGCCTGACACGCAGGGAACTTCAGAGCCTCTCAAAGTGCTCTGAGAGGATTCTAGCCCTGAGCACCTGGGCTGCAAGGTCCTGCTTGAGTCCCTCTGCCCATAGCAAACCAAAGAGCCATCTTTTAAGGAGACTTGGAGCTCAGATGCTAGTTGCACTGTATTAAAGAGGTGGGGGACCCACCAGGGGCTTTTGGGCTGTCAGCCAAGGCCACACTCCTTACCTGGAAGGCAGTTGTTATCTCAATAACCACAGCCTCACCAACAGGTACTCATTGCACTTCCTGAGTTACAGGGCACTTCCATAACTTGGGGGACCTATTGCTTGTAACAGTTTGGAAAGTGACGGGTGGTTGACCGAGTATAAGGGTAGGACTTTGGAGCCAGATAACATTTGGCTTGGCTTTACCACATAGCCATTGTGGGACTTAAAGCCAATTGCTTTTTCCCATACAGATATCCAGGGATCCCAGTACATTTATCGGAAAGACTGTGGTCCTGGGCCAGGTGTGGTGGCTCATGCCTGTAATCCTAGCACTCTGGGAGGCTGTGGGGATGGGGGGCAGTGCTGAAGGTGGGGGAGTTCGAGGGGTGCTTGAGCTCAGGAGTTCAAGACCAGCTGAACAAGAGTGAGATCCCACCTATACTAAAAATAGAAAAACTAGCAAGGCTTTGGTGGTGGGTGCCTGTAGTCCCAGCTACTCAGGAATCTGAGGCAAGAAGATTACTCAAGCCCAGAAGTTTGAGGTTGCTGTGAGCTATGATCCCATGGCACTTTACCCAGGGCAACAGAGTGAGACTCTATCTCAAAAAAACCCAAAAAACAAATAAACAAAAAGACTGTGGTCCTTTCCCCACTGTTCTGCAGCGCTACCTTAGTGATAAGCAAGTGTCCATACATGTGAGGTCTGTTTCATGTGGGCTGTATTCTAGTTCATTGCTCTGTTTATCTATCCTTGTACCACTACTACATCGTATTAATTAGAATACCTTCGAGTCTCACACCAACAGCCAGTTCCTGGCCAGCTACAGATGCCGTGCCCAATTGTCCCAGTGCCATAAGTAAATGTACTTATGAGCAATAACCTCTCTGCGCAAGGAATGGCACAGGCCCTGCCTGAAGTGTGAGAAATGTGGAAAGATGCTGACCTCTGGGGGGCACTCTGAGCATGAGGCAAGCCCTATTGCAACCACCCTTTTACTCTTTCATGTTCTGGACCACAGGCTTTGGGCCTGGTGGAGCTGAGAATCACACTTTCAAGTAAACCCAAGTTTTGGACCCTGTTCCCTGTCACCTGCTGGGCCACTCATTGTTCAGGCAGATGCAAGGGCTCATCCAGACACCAGGACTTCCTTGTACCCCCCATGTCTTCAATAAACTTGTAACACTTGGGAAAAAAATTAGTATACCTTCTTAATTATTTTTTTCCTTTCATTGAAATCTTTTCTCTTTATGGGCGTCTTGCATTTCCATATGAACTTTATAATGAGTTTGTCAAGATCCACAAAAATGGTCACGTGGGATGGCTCATGCCTGTAATCCTAGCACTCTGGGAGGCCAAGGCAGGTGGATTGCCCTGAACTTACAAGTTTGAGACCAGCCTGAGCCAGAGGGAGACCCCTGCCTCTAAAAAAGCGAAACTGTCTCAAAAACAAAAACAAAAACAAACAAACAAACAAAAAAAAACAAAGATGGAGACTTTACATCTTTTGTATCAGCCTAGATGGAGTTGGAACACATTGTTTTTAGTAAAGTATCACAAGAATGAAGAAGCAAGTATCCAATGTACTCAATTCTAAAGTGAGGCCAGTAGACAGTCTAATACATGCCCACACAAGAAAACAACTCAAATCAATTCATTCTAGGGGGCAGGGGAATGAGCGATCTGGGAGAGGGTAGGGGAGAGGGGGATGGGTGTGCTCTCACTTAATGGGCACAATGTTAGGGTGTATGGCACACCTCTTGAGGGCGGAACACAATTATAAGAGGGACTTTACTTAAAAATGCAGACATTGTAACCTAAATTCGTTGTACCCTCAATTAACCTGAAACAATAAAAAATTGATTTTCTTTTTGTCACCAGCCTTGAGGAACTTTTCTATGATGTGGCCAAGTGTTTGGATTTCTGGGACTTCTTGAATCTGTGACTTGATGTTGTCTGTTTTGGAACATCTTCAGCCATTAACCCTTCAAAGTTTTTTCTATCCTGTTATCTCTCTCTTCTGTCTTACCTGAACGTGGATTACATGCATGTTAGAACTTCTCATCACACTCTTTATAAATCATCTCCTCTCTTCTGTATTTTTTTTTTTTTTGAGATGGAGCCTCAAGCTATCCCCCTGGGTAGAGTGCCATGGCTTCACAGCTCAGAGCAACCTCCAACTCCTGGGCTCAAGCGAGTCTCCTGCCTCTGCCTCCCAAGTAGCTGGGACCACAGGCGCCTGCCACAACGCCTGGCCATTTTTTGGTTGCAGCCATCATTGTTGTTTGGTGGGCCTGGGCTGGGGATTCGAACCCGCCACCTTAGGTGTATGTGGCTGGCGCCTTAGCCACTTGAGCCACAGCCGCCGAGCCCTCTCTTCTGCATTTTCAATACTTTTGTCTCTTCACACTTATTTCTTGTTTTATATATAATATATATATATATATTTTTGTTTGTTTGTTTGTTTGTTTTAGAGACAGAGTCTCACTTTTATTGCCCTCGGTAGAGTGCTATGACGTCACAGCTCACAGCAACCCCCAACTTCTGGGCTTAGGTGATTCTCTTCCCTCAGCCTCCTGAGTAGCTGGGACTATGGGCCCCTGCCACAACACCGAGATATTTTTTTATTGCAGTTTAGCCGGAGCCGGGTTCAAACACGCCACCCTCAATATATGGGGCCAGCGCCCTGCTCACTGAGCCAGAGGCACCATCCTACTTCTTGTTATTTTTTCTGACTTATTTTGGAGTTCATGAATTCTCTGTTTAGTTTTGTTAAATCAGCCGGTAAACTTATACATGATTTCTTACTATTGATTACTATACCAGTATATCTTGGAAGTATTGTGGATTCAGTTCCAGACCAGTACAATAAAGTGACTATTGCAATAAAGTGGGTCACACAAGTTTGTTTCTCAGTGCATATGAAAGTAATGTTTATACTATAGTCTATTCAGTGTGCAGTGGTATCATGTCTAAAAAACAACGTACATGGCTCAGCACCTGTGGCTCTGTGAGTAGGGTACCAACCACATATACCGAGGCTGGCAGGTTCAAGCCCGGCCCAGGCCTGCTAAACAAAAATGACAACTGCAACAACAACAACAAAAACAAACAATGCACTGGGAAGCACCTGTGGCTCAGTGGGTGGGGCGCTGGCCCCATATATTGAGGGTGGCAGATTCAAACCAGGCCCCGGCCAAACTGCAACAAAAAATAGCCGAGTGTTGTGGCGGGTACCTATAGTCCCAGCTGCTTGGGAGGCTGGAGGCGAAAGAATCGCCTAAGCCCAGGAGTTTGAGGTTGCTGTGAGCTGTGATGCCACAGCACTCTACCAAGGGCAACAAAGTGAGATTCTGTCTCTACAAGAAAAAAAAAAAACACAATGTATATACCTTTATTTATTTAATTTTTTTTTGAGGCAGAGTCTCACTTTGTCACCCTTAGTAAAGTGCCTGGCCTCATAGCTCATAGCAACCTCAAACTCTTGAGCTCAAGTGATTCTCTTGCCTCAGCCTCACAAATAGTTGGGACTACAGGCCCCTGCCACAATGCCTGGCTATTTTTTTAGAGATGAGGTCTCGCTCTGACTCAGGCTGGTCTCAAACCTGAGAGCTGAGGCAATCCAGCTGTCTCGGCCTCCTAAGTGTTAGGATTACAGGTATGAACCACTGCACCGGCCCATATCTTGATTTAAAAATACTTCATTTGGGGGTGGTGCCTGTGGCTCAGTGGGTAGGGTGCCGGCCCCATATAACGAAGGTGGCGGGTTCAAACCTGGCCTCAGCCAAATTGCAACAAAAGAATAGCCGGGCGCTGTGGCAGGTGCCTATAGTCCCAATTACTTGGGAGGCTGAGGAAAGAGAATCGCCTAAACCCAGGAGTTGGAGGTTGCTGTGAGCTGTGTGATGCCATGGCACTCTACCGAGGGCAACAAAGTGAGACTGCCCCTACAAAAAAAAGAAAAAAACTTCATTGTTAAAAAATGCTGATGTAGAGATACAAAGTGAGTGCATGCTACTGGGAAAATGACACCAATAGATTGCTCCAGGCAGGGTTGCTGTAATTTGTAAAAACTGAAATACCCACGAACAATAAAGCAGGGCACAATAAAACAAAGTATGCATGTGCTTTTAGTTTTCAAATTTTCATTTAGATGCTTTTTTATTGTTCCCAGTCCTTTGTTGAAATTCTCATTCTTGCCTTTGAGCATGGTAAACATGATTGCTTTAAAGTCTATTTGTTATAATTTCAATATTTGGAGCCCCTGTAGAGTTATTTGTATTGTTCTTGGTGATTTTCATTCACTCTGTATTACTGCTTTATGGGCCTGACACTGTATTTGCAAACTACAATGCAAAAAATTGTTTATAGTAATCATTTGAGACTTATGATGTCTTTGTTCAGAAGGGCTTTAAGTTTGCTTCTGCCAGGTTCTCTGTAGTCATTGGCATTCTAGAATGACCTTATTCCAATTGCAGGGATTGAGATGATTTAAAGTTGACTCCTATGAGGGTCTATCTACTTTCTGATTCATTCTTCCTTCTAAGGTTTAGTCTTTCAGGATCTCAAGCCAAGGTAGGTTTAACAGCTCTCCTTATTTTGGCTATCTCTATCCAATCCCTGTCTCCCTGTTCAAAAAACCATCTTCCTCTTCTTGCTCATTCATTCAGGCAATGACAAACACTCCCCAGGGAACAAGTAGTCCCAATTTATTACCTCTTCTGTGTCTGTAAGCACACTTATTTTCCAGTTGTCCTCAGTGGGAGGGCTGGGCCAAATTGTAAGAAGTGAAACATTCTTTAACTTTCTGAGCTTCAAAACTTGTAGATGAAAATCTACATGTGCCTGTTGGATTTGGCAACGCGGAGATCATCACAGTGTAAGAATGCTTTGTGGAATGGTAGAGATGAAAATCAGTTTGGCATACAGTAGGAACAAATAGGATGAGGGAATAGAAGTAATATTTGGGGGCAACTTTTCCTAGAATAAAGAAAAGCAGAAAAGTGGGGTAAGGATATGAAGAATGAGATAGGTCAAGGAAGAATTATGAAGAATGAGATAGGTCAAGGAAGAATTTTAAGAGTGAGAGGCCAGGCTTGGCATCTGTGGCTCAAGCGGCTAAGGCACCAGCCATATACACTGAAGGTGACGGGTTCGAATCCAGCCCGGCCCGGCCAAACAATAATGTTGGCTGCAACCAAAAAAAATAGCCAGGCATTGTGGCGGGCACCTGTAGTCCCAGCTATTTGGGAGGCGGAGGCAGGAGACTCGCTTGAGCCCAGGAGTTGGAGGTTACTGTGAGCTGAGATGCCACAGCAGGGGGACAGCTTGAGGCCCTGCCTCAAAAAAAAAAAAAAAAGAGTGAGAGGCCAGGCACAGTGGCTCATGCCTGTAATCCCAACATTCTGGGAGGCCAAGGGGGGAGGATCACTTGAGTCCAAGAATTTGAGACTAGCCTGGGCAACATAGCAGACCTTATCTCTATGAAAAATTTAAAACATTTTTAGCTGAGCATTGTCACATGCACCTGTAATCTCACCTACTCAGAAGGCTAAGACAGGAGGTTCACTTCAGCCCAGGAATTTGAGGCTACCTAGAGCTATGATTGTTCCACTGTGCTACAGGTTTGGTGACAGAGCAAGACTGTGTCTCTAAAAAAATTTTTTTAAAAATAAGATAGTGGCTGGGCATGGTGGCTCACACCTGTAATCCCAGCACTCTGGGAAGCCGAGGCAGGTAGATGGCCTGAGCTCACAAGTTCGAGACCAGCCTGAGCTAGGCAAGACCCTACCTCTAAAAATAGCCAAGTGTTGGGCAGCCCTTGTGGCTCAAAAGGGTAGGGCACCGGCCCCATATGCCAGAGGTGGAGGGTTCAAACCCAGCCCCGGCCAAAAACTGCAAAAAAAATAGCCAAGTGTTCTGGCATGTGCCTGTAGTCCCAGCTACTAGGGAGACTGAGGCAAGAGAATCTCCTGAGTCCAAGAATTTGAGGTTACTGTGAGCTATGATGCTATGATGCCATAGCACTCTACCAAGGGTGACAAACTAAGACTGTCTCAAAATATATATATATATACATACACACATACACACACATGTATGTATGTGTATATATATGTAAAATAAAAATATATTTTTTAAAAAAGAGATATAGGAGCATGCCTATGGGAATGCTGGTGCCAATATATATATATTTCCCATCCTCATGATAGGTATCTTTCTCATAGCAAATTAACAGCTTTTGGCCGGGTGTGGTGGTTCATGCCTATAATCCTAGCACTCTGGGAGGCCAAGGCAGGTGGACTGCCTGAGCTCATGGGTTTGAGACCAGCCTGAGCAAGAACAAGACCTTGCCTCTAAAAATAGCCGGGCATTGTGGCAGACGCCTATAGTCCCAGTTACTTGGGAATCTGAGGCAAGAGTTGGAGGTTGCTGTGAGCTATGACGCCAGAGCACTCTATGAAGGGTAACTAAGTGAGTCTCTGTCTCAAAAAAATAAATAAATATGGCTTGGCGCCTGTGGCTCAAGTGGCTAAGGCGCCAGCCACATACACCTAAGGTGGCAGGTTCGAATCCAGCCCAGGCCTGCCAAACAACAATGACGACTGCAACCAAAAAATAGCCGGGTGCTGTGGCGGGCGCCTGTGGTCCCAGCTACTTGGGAGGCTGAGGCAGGGGACTCACTTGAGCCCAGGAGTTGGAGGTTGCTGTGAGCTGTGATGCTGCAGCACTCTACCCAGGGGGACAGCTTGAGGCTCTGTCTCAAAAATAAAATAAAATAAAATAAAATAAATAAAATAAATAAACAAACAGTTAGCTTTCTATGTCTCCCTTATAGTGAGTGCTGTTTTGTTTTGGTTTTTTTTGAGACAGAGCCTCAAGCTGTCACCCTGGGTAGAGTGCTGTGGCATCACAGCTCACAGCAACCTCCAACTCCTGGGCTCAAGCGATTCCCCTGCCTC
>NW_003852567.1:2926065-2932402 GCF_000181295.1 Otolemur garnettii
GCCTCCCAAGTAGCTGGGACTACAGGCACCCGCCACAGCACCCGGCTATTTTTTGGTTGCAGCCGTCATTGTTGTTTGGCAGGTCTGGGCTGGATTCGAACCCACCAGCTCTGGTGTATGTGGCTGGTGCCTTAGCCGCTTGAGCCACAGGCGCCAAGCCGTGGGTGGTGTTTTAATCAACTAGATAAGGCACAGTCCATGGGTCCAGCTCTAGCCAGACTTTCTTATCACATCCACAGCCACTTCCATTTCTTTCTCTTTCTTCACTCCTGCACTATCCTTGGCCCTAGGTCAAGCTCCCATCCCCTCGTATTTGATCTGATGCTCTTAAATGTGTTTCTTGCCATTAAGGCCATCAGTTTCTAGCCCCTTCTATATGCAGCTACTAGAGCCATTCATATTATTATGTGCTAGGCATTATTCTTGGTGTTGGGAACTCTGATGTGGAAATTTAAATGTGTCATTCTCCTGGCCTGCTTAGTAATGCCTCTTGGCTTCCCATTTTCCTCTGACTAAATTTTCCATTTCTAACTTGTCTTTCCAGTTTCACCCTGCTCATCTTTTGCCCAAGCTGGAGTGTCGTGGCATGATCATAGCTCCTTGTAACCTTGAACTCTTGAAGGACCCTGAAATGATCCCCCACTTTAGCCTCCCAGGTAGCTGAGAGTACAGGCATATGTCATAATCCCTGGATAATTTTTTAAAATTTCTTATAGTGACAAGGTCTTGCTAAGTTGCCCATGCAGGTCTCAAACTCCTTAAGTGAGCCTTATGCCTCAGCCTTCCAAAGTGCTGGGATTACAGTGTGAGCACCATGCCCAGTCCTCTCTGCCTTGATTCCCCTCTCTACCAGGCTGCCATGTGAGGTAAGGCTGACCTGTCTGGGAAAAGATGCCTGGGTTGCAGACAGTAGGGGCTCCGAGTGTGAAGGTTTGAATTCTCAGTCTGGCCAACCAGTCCCACTGGCACCCTGTGTCTCAGCAGGCTTTGTTTCCCTTGGCTGAGATCCCCCGGGGCAGCATTTAGGCCAAAACTTCAGTTCCAGGGAGACAAAGGTAAGAGCAGATACTCTGGAGTGGTGATCGGGGACTGTGCTGTGCCAAGGCCTTTGTTTCTAACTTGGGAGAGGCTTCATGTTTCTGCCCTTTTTCTAAGAACTATGGATATGCCACGTGGGCACCACAGTAGCCAGAGTCAACAGGAAAAACAATACCCGGGGGAAAATCTTACTCCCTTAAGTCACAGGATTATGGGGTGTGTATACACATTAAAGTTTCCACGTCTATCATACGATTTTATGTGTCTCTATACATGTATTTCTTACCTGTGTATGTGCATGTTCCTGTGTGTATACCTCCCTGGGACAGTATTTTGGAGGGGGGATACAGGGGAGGATTCGTACTGCGTCCTATATCCGTGATATCTGCATTGTGTCTGTATTCTGTGTCTGGGTATATCTGCTATGTCTGTGTGTTTCTAAGCCTCTATGTTTATATGTATTGAGCTCCCAAATCCTATGATTTCGTCTACTCTAATGTTCTCCCTTCACTCTACTCCAGCCATTCCTTGTGGTCATGTCCTTAATCTTGTCATTAGTAAGAAGGGCTCTACCTTAAAAGGCCCCCTTTTTTGTGTATGAGAGGTAATATATGTTTGTTGTTTTGTTTAAAGCCACTTGGTTATAGTGTAATTTATTACACAGGAAAAGACAACAAATATTAAATACCTTCTTCCCTTCCAAAGCTGTCCCTGTGTCCCTGTCCAAGACAGAGTCCTGGGTGGGAGAAAACCAGAGCCTGAATCTGATGGAGTTCAGGATAGGAATCTGAAGCTGAAGAATTTAAGGATGTGATGTTATGAGACCAGATCTTCAAAATCTAACTCAGGGAAAATTCTCATTCATGTATTCATTTAATGAATATTAATATTTATGAGTGTACTTATGCATTCAGCAAAGTACTGGAGATAGAAGGATGAGTAAAAACAGTGATGGTCCCTCAAATCACAGGCCTCTCTAAGAATATCCCCATCTGAGCCCTGTCCTGCTCTGTTATCAAAATCTGATATTTCAGGCTCTGACTTACTCTTCTCTATATTCAGCTCTCTCACAGATATCTGACTCTCTCCAAACAAGTCTTCCACCTCACTGAGGCCGCCAGCCTTTCAGGGCACCACATGCCCTTCAGTCTTGACCTCAAAATGTAGGCCTTCCATAGTTTTCACCATCCTCAGTGTCCTAACTTCCTTCTCCTATAGACTCATGCAGCAAATCCCTAACAATGCTGTTGAGACTTGCTGGAGAAAAATCATTTGTGGCTAGCTGAATGAATCCACCTAGAATTTATCACCTGTATTCACAGCTGGGGAATCCTTTACCTGACACACTCCTATCTACAGTTAATCCTTTTTCCAGTTGCACCCTCCTTCCCTACCGCAGGTGCTGTGGTTGATCTCAGCACAAAGACCTTGCCTCATACCACGTCATAGAAAAACACCCTGAGGTTGGCTCAGTACCTGTGGCTCAAGCTGTTAAAACGCCAGCCACATACACCAGAGCTGGCCGGTTTGAATCCAGCCCGAGCCTGCCAAACAATGGCCACTACAGCCAAAAAAATGGTCAGGCGTTGTGGTGGGTGCCTATGGTCCCAGCTACTTGGGAGGCTGAGGCAAGAGAATCGCTTAAGCCCAAGAGTGTGAGGTTGCTAGGAGCTGTGAGACACTACAGCACTCTACCCAGGGCGACAGCTTGAGACTCTGTCTCAAAAAAAAAAGAAAAAAAAAAAACACCCTGAGGTTAATGGGTGTGAACTTCTTCCATTTCCTGCCCCCTCCTACCTCTAACTGTGCAGCTGTGCCCTTTCTCATCTTCTTTGCTCTATCTTGATGTCCTTCCTCATATTCAAGGCTAGATTCTCCAAAAAGAATCCATCTCAGTTCTCTTTTGTCAGCACTCTTTTAATCAAAAATGACAGAATAGCAACCCAAACCACTTGAAAGTGACACAAAGGGATCTTTTACTAGCTCACAAGACTAAGACGTACAAAGTTGTACTCTTTTTAGGAACAGCTAGATCCAGGGTGCCACTTGGACAATGTCTCAATTCTGTATTCCAGTTCCCTCATCTGCAAAATGGGATATTAATAGTCCCTACCACACAGAGTTTTCTGTGAGGATGAAAAGCAGTCAGAAACCCAGAAACAGTGCCCTTGGTGGTTCCCATCTCTCTTTTTCTCTGCAGCCTGCCTGTCTCTGCTTCCCAGTCACATTAACTGATCACTCACATCTCCTGAGGATACTGGGCCAGTTAGAACTGGAATATTTTGATTCCAGTTCTTAACACCCAGGGGAGAGATCCAATCAGCTTACCTTGGGTCAGTGTCCACCAATGAGCCATTTGTATATGGAGGGAAGAAAAAAACCTGACAAAGTGCAGCTGTTAGTGGCCCACCCATAGGAGTACTTAAAATACCTCAGGGAGAAATCAGGAACTCCCCAAACAGCCCCTAAACCATTCATTGTCCTTAGAGAATGGAGAATGCCAGTCTCTTCCAATGGTAGGGATAATATGGGGAATGAGGCTAGAACCTTCCCCTCAGTCCAGTTAAAGAAAAGCCATACATCCCAAATATACAAGTTTATAATTTATTCTGTCCCTAGTATCCCTGGAGGTTGTAGGAAAGTAGTCTGGGTAAAGAGATCACAGATGCCATTTAAGAAAAAGGACAACTGTGGGAAATTCTTGTGGGGAAAGTACAGGAATCCTCTGCGGTTTGTCTGGCCCTGCCCTGTGGATTCTGTTTGTGCAGGTCCCAGATCAAAGGTGTACTGAAGGATGCCTCTAGAAAACACAAGTGCTAACAAGTCATGATGTGAGGAACTGGACTCCCAGTCGAGCACCAGCCTTGTGGGAAGAATCTTTTCTGTGTAAACAAAAGAGCTGCTGGTTCCATTGCAGCTTTGTGCAGAGACTGAATTGGCTAACAGGACACAGAGAACCCCTACCAGACATCAGTCAGCTCCCACCAGGTGGCATATGAGCGTGTACAAGTCCCTGGTGACAGAACCATCACACTAAAGAGGAGAGTAGTCCCCTCACTCCAAAACTGATCAGCTTTGGACTTCATTTTGACTCACAGTATTTAATTTTTTATTGTGTTAAGAAACACAAACAATTGAAGAGCTTTTTATTAATATATAATAACAACAAGCAATCTCAGTGATTACTACATGCCAGGCCCTGTTCTCAGTATTTTCTATGTATTAGTTCATTTACCCCTCATGTAACTTAGAACTCAAGTCCTGCCATGAGCAGGTAGAACTGTGTGATAATGTTTCTCTACACTTTAGATGAAATTGGTCTAGTTTAATGGGAAGTAAAGCCAACTTTTCGCTCGTTCTTGTCAGTCAAATATTGATCCTGCCTTCTACTGTACTTCTTTTGCCCATGGGAATAGGATCTCTTTTCCCTCCACCCCTGTTCCTTAATCACCAGTCAGACACCTGAACCTTGGGTTTACAGTGGTAGTTTTTATGTGGCCATCCTGCCCTCTGCTGGATGAGAGAGGTGAAGTGCAGATACGTGGACTTTTGGGAAGGGGCCAACTTTTCAGAAAGGGGGCACAATGAGGAGACAGGATTTCCTTCAGGGTCACTCTAAGCCATTTGGTCACTAGAAATCTGGTCTGGGAGGCTGTGACCCAGCCACTGAAGATGAGGTAGGCAGACTCCTGGTGAGTAAAACCGCCTAGCTTAGAGGTTAGAAGATGTCTGTGTGTGTGCCTGTTTGAATTTCTTTATCTGTGTATGGATGGAGAGATAAGAGATATCTCATTTGTCTAGTGTTGAAAACAAAATTTCCTTGAGAAATTGATCTTTAGCAATTGAGTACAGAGATTGGCAAATGGACAAAAGCTCATCCTTTTGGATATGGATAGGGTATGGAAATTGACAGATTGTGCAAGCGGTGATGTAGAAGACATATATAAGCAACTAGTTTAGGGGAGAAAAACCAACCCAAATAGCTAAAGACTGTAGTTTCATTACACATGGTAATAAAAACTCTCTGCTATGATAGAGGAAAAATGAATGAAGAGGCTGGGCTCATGCCTGTAATCCTAGCACTCTGGGAGGCCGAGGTGGGTGGATCACCTGAGCTTATGGGTTCGAGACCAGCCTGAACAAGAGCAAGACCATGTCTCTACAAAAAGAAAAATGGGCCAGGCACTGTGGCAGGCACCTGTAGTCCCAGCTACTCAGGAGGCTGAGGCAAGCGGATTGCTTGAGTCCAAGAGACTGAGATTGCTGTGAGCTCTGATGACTCAGCTGGCACTCTACCCAGGGCAACAGAGTGAAACTTTGTCTTTAAAAAAAAAAGTTTTGTTTCTTAAGAATGGTGTCGACGATTTCATGATGTGATTGACATGAATGCGTAAACCACAAGCACAGCAGGAAATGTCAAGCTCTGATTTTGTTTTTTTTTTTGAGACAGAGTCTCACTTTGTCGCCCTCAGTAGAGTGCTATGGTGTCACAGCTCATAGCAACTTCAAACTCTTGGGCTCAAGCAATTCTCTTGCCTCAGCCTTCTGAGTAGCTGGGAGTACAGGTACCTGCCACATTGCCAGCTACTTTTAGAGACAAGGTCTCACTCTGGCTCAGGCTGGTCTCAAACCCATGAGCTCAGGCAATCCATTTGCCTTGGGGTCTGAAAGTGTTAGGATTACAGGCATGAGCCACCATGTCCAGCCTGTCAAGCTCTAACTTATAACAGATCACTATGTAATAGTGATTTTCTCAAGCAGCAAGAGATGCAGACAGACAATACTTTACACCCTCTTCCCAGGCTTTCCTTCCTTTTAATTTAGAATTTTTTTTCTCTAATATTAGAATTATTAGGGATTAAATTTTTCCACATCAGTTAATTTTGCAGATAATTGACTTTTGTACTTTGAAGTATCCTAATTTTTCTTCTTGACTTTTTTATTTTCTTTTTTGAGACAAGGTCTCACTCTGTCACTCAGACTGTAGTGAAGTGATTTGGTCATAGCTCAGGACAACCTTCAACTCCCAGCACACTACCATACCTGGCTAATTTTTAGTTTTCATTTTTGTAGAGAGGGGGTCTAGCTACATTGCCCAAGCTGTTCTCAATCTCCTGGGCTCAAGTGATCCTCCCACCTTGGTTTCCCAATGGGATTACAGATGTGAGCCACTAAACCAGCCCTCTTTATTTATACATATATATATATATATATATATATATATATTTGTTTGTTTGTTTGCTTTTGTTTTGAGACAGAGTCTCACTTTGTTGCCCTTGGTAGAGTGCCATGGCATCAC
>NW_003852567.1:2933303-2948829 GCF_000181295.1 Otolemur garnettii
CCCCCCCCCGCACAGCCTATTATTTATTTATTTATTTATTTGGTAATAGAGATGGGGTCCTGTTCTTGCTCAGTCTGGTCTCCAACCCTGAGCTCAAGCCATCCACCTGCTTTGGTCTTCCAGAATGTTAGGATTATAGGTGTGAGCCATAGTGTCTGGCCCAAAATATTAGTTCAAATTCCATCACCCAAATGATATGAAGTGAACATCATTCCAAAAAGCCCTTATGTATTCTGTAATAAGAATTTAGCTAGCTAGATAGAACAGGCTCACAATACTTTTCTGAAAATCCTTAAGCCAGATATATTTTAAAATTTGGAAATATTTATATTTTGGAAAGATAATATAGTATATGTAATATATATCTTATTTCCTTCCTAGCAGGCATTTCTTCATATCAAGTATATTAACATTTCTATGGCTCGGCGCCTGTGGCTCAAGTGGCTAAGGTGCCAGCCATATACACTTAAGGTGGCAGGCTCGAATCCAGCCCTGGCCCACCAAACAATGATGGCTGCAACCAAAAAAATAGCCAGGCATTGTGGCAGGCACCCGTGGTCTCAGGTACTTGAGAGGCTGAAGCAGGAGACTCGCTTGAGCCCAGGAGTTGGAGGTTGCTGTGAGCTGTGATGCCAGGGCACTCTACCTAGGGGGACAGCTTGAGGCTCTGTCTCAAAAAAAAAAACAAAACATTTCTACATACGAATAGCCACACGAAAAGATGTTTCAAAGACTATAAATACCCTCACTTAAGCTCAGGACAGATTTTGCTGCCAAATGACTTATAAAATACCTTTGATTTTAGGTGTGGTGGTTCATACCTGTAATCCCACCTACTTTGGAGGCTGAGATGAGAGCCTCACATGGGGCCAGGAGTTTGAGACCAGCCTAAGTAACACAGCAAGACTCCGTCTCTAATAAAATAAATAAATAAATGATTTTTTAAATTAAAAATATCTTTTTCACAGATTTTTAAATTTTGGAATTGCAGGTAAGGACCTATGCTTTCATAAAATATAATCATATAATGGACTGAATGAAAAGAAATGGAAGAGAAACCAAAAGAATTGCTAAATTTACATTAAATGTTTCTTTATTCCAGGAAGTTTTATGTTCTAAAAAGATTTTTCTAAGGTTAAAATAAGAGAGTGAGAAAAATATTAACAGATTGAAGTTAATTATTTTGAAAACATGTCTGGTAGGGACCTCTCCAATATATCCTCAGTTCTATTACCCTTAAGGCCCTCCAAATACTTTGGAACATTCTCTTTAGTATCCTGAAATTCATAGATAATATAATGAAAACAATCAATACCATGCCTAATATATAGGAAAAATAAAAAAGTAATTTGTTATGAAATACAGTAATGCATATTTCAATATCGAAATCCTAAGTCATTTCTTTTTCTTTCTTTCTTTCTTTCTTTCTTTTTTGCAGTTTTTGGCTGGGGCTGGGTTTGAACCCGCCACCCCTGGCATAGGGGGCCAGCTCCCTACTCCTTTGGTCCACAGGTGCTGCCCTCCTTGGCCATTTTGATTAAGACATAATGAAGCATAGGTGTGGTCCCAAAGTGATGAGATGCTTACATATATATAATAAAAATGATTGATTGTAAAGAAGTCATAAGGAGAGAACCATTTCATTCATAAAGTAAGTGGAGGAAGGGTCTACACTAGAATAAAACCTGGTGTTAAATACTTACAAAGATTTATTTGTATAAATACACTATATAAGTAACCTTAGTTGAAGAAAGAATAACAAGTATTAGGTAGAGAAAATGAGGGCATATTCTACTGTTGCAAATGAACTTGGTCTTCGTTTCAAGGAAAATGCTATAATAATTGTCTATGTTGTGTCATGGGATGGGATAACAAGGGAATATATTAGAAATCCTATAATCTATCTTGATATCTTACCACATACTGAGGGAAAAGTATTAGACTCTAAAATGTTTGAGACCTTGAATACAATACCCTTCAAGAGTTGATGGAAAATAGAGGATGATTTGAGAAAAGAAGTATTTTTAAGCGATTCTCTTGCCTCAGCCTCCCAAGTAGCTGGGACTACAGGCGCCTGCCACAACTCCCGGCTATTTGTTGTTGTTGTCGTCATTGTTGTTTATCTGTCCCAAGCCTGGTTCGAACCCGCCAGTGTATGTGGCCAGTGCCCTCACCGCTGAGCCATGGGTGCCGCCAAACGTCAGTATTTTAGAAGTAGCGTTTGTTTATGAAATTCACTGACATCTCTATATTCCGTTTGTCACTACGAACTTAATAATGTGTGATTTAAAGTCTAGTAAGAGGAGTCTCAAATCTCCTTTTACACATTTGCATTTGATTTCATTGCTTTTCCTGTAACCAAACCCTTGCAGTAAAACCCTTTTCAATTAAATGCTTAGCAGGAAATGCTATAAGTTAGCTCTTTCCAAACAATAGGTATTCAAATCTTAACTGGGTGTCAAGTATTTCATAGCTAGGTTGGTTAAACCGTACTTTGCCTTCAAAATCTGTTTTGTTTTCTTAAACTCAGTTATTTCACCGGGGCGGGGCCCTAGACTCCACCCCCAGCGCCCCTGGAGACCCCGCCTCTACGCCCTCCACGCCCCTTCTTTGCGTACACACCTCCTCTGAGGCGGACGTCGGACGCCAAGCCGAGCGGAAGAGACGTAAGGCGGCGCCGGAGGTGTCGTTAGTTCGTCGTGCGACTGGTCCTGATTGTGGAGCGCGGCCTGCGCCCGAGGAGCTATCACTATGTCGATCGAAATCGAGTCCTCGGAGTGAGTCCTGCATTTGGTGGATGTTTCCGGTGTGGCAGGGGCAGGAAGGTTAAGGGAGAAGGTTGGAGGGCACTTAGGCGGAGGTATCTGAGAGGCAGAGGAATGGAAGGCCATTTCCTTGCTCCCCAGAGAAGCTTCTTGGTTCTTGCTACTTGGGAAGGGCGGTCCACAAGAAAGTAGCGGTATTTGGACGTGAAACCTCGGAGGGGCACTGGGAACAGACCTTGCAGACATGGGTTCTACCCTTTGTCGACTTCCGGCGATTTCTGATCCACTCTGGACTCAGGTCTGATTCTGTACACAAGGTGGCTGGTCTGTAAAACTTGCTTCTCTCCTCTCCCCAATTAAACACTGTGATGCCTCTCTTCAGTGCTTACGCGGTTCTTTTGGTTTGCTTTGCTTAGCGGTTAACACTCAGTATGATGGCTATTCCTCCCCGCCCCCATCCCCACTCCCGCCTCTGTAGGCGCCTAGGGACTCCTTTTTCTTCTCTTTTCTTTCTTTGTTTTTTTTTTTTTTTTTTTTGCAGTTTTTGGCCGGGGCTGGGTTTGAACCCTCCACCTCCAGCTTATGGGGCCGGCGCCCTACTCCTTTGAGCCACAGGTGCTGCCTCGGGACTCCTTTTTCTTATACATAGTCTGGTGTCCATACCATAGAGACTCAGTTATTGTTTTTGGAATGAATGAATAGCTGTTTTATCAGACCCAATCTGGTGCTGAATTTTGGTTTGACTGTAAGTTACAAAGGAGAGAGAATCTAGATATTGGATTGGAAAGAATAATAGTTTGCGAGGGAGGCGGAGCGAGAAGTAATAAGTAACTGAAGAAGGTTCGGTGTATTTTCCCGGGATTCCGTCTTACATCCGTTGTTGCCAACACTTGATAATTAAATACACCTAGCATAGGAGGAAGGGAGGGTTACTCATTCAGTAAGTGTTGAAGACTACTGTGTACTTTCTAGATGCTGGATATACAGTAGTGAATACAAAATAGACAGAAATCCCTGCTCTTATATAACGTACCTTGTGAATGGAGAATGCAAACAATAGACAAAAACAATATTTAAAATGTGATGTATAACAGATGGTGGTAAATGTTTTGGAGAAATATAAAGCAAAGGACAGTATGGAGTGTTGGAGATTAAGATAATTTAAGACAGGGTAGAAATTGGAAAGGATTACATGCTTCCAGGCCTAAGTGATAGTTGCAGCAATCATTTTTCCACCCTTCAACACCCAAGCTGTACCAACAGGGTTGCATGTTTTTATCAATAGTAGCTATAATTACTAAGTACTTTCTATGCTAATAAAAATTATACATGCTGTAAGCTGTATAATTGACTCTTTTACTAACCCTACAGTGTAGATATTTTTCTTAACAGGTGAGGATACAGGCACAGATGTTAACTGACTTGCCCAAGGTCAGAGTAAGTGACAGAACTCTGATTAAGATACTATCCTGTCCCCAAAGCTTTTAGCTCTTTATATATTACATTATGTTAAAAAGTAGCAAATTTGATTTTTGCTGTGTCAAATATGAGGTCTTTGAGGGGAAGGGTGTCTCTTTTGGGGAGTGCAAAATGGAAGTTAATGGAAGCATGCTAAGGAATAGTACTGTGCTGGAATAGTGGGATACCCATAAAGGAGCCACAAGAGATTTGTCATTAGTTTCCCTTCATAGAAGCTTTTATTAAGAAGAGTGTGTCTGCTTTTCCTTCACTGACGTATAAGAGCCACACTGCCAGTTTGAATCCTCATTTTTCTACCTATTGGTAATGTTTCTTAGTCAAATTCTCATCTGTGAATTAGGGATAACTAATACTTAACCTCATAGGGTTGTTTTGAGGAGTAAATGAGTCAAAATACCTCAACTGCTCAGAATAGTACTTATTATTTAGTAAAAGTAATAATTTTGGTTATTGTTCTATGATTATTATTTCTTCTCTGGAAAAAGGAATTTACTAAATTCCACTCTGAAGTTTCTTACAAACAGGGACAGACTGACCCTCTTTTTTTTTTTTTTTTTAGAATAAGTTTATTTTATATTAAAAAGAGGCAAGAGAATAGGGAGAAGAGATGAGAGAGAAGAGAGCAAGGAGTGAGAGAGAGGAAAATAGGGGAGAAGAGAGAGAAAAGGAGTGAGAGAAAGGCATGGCATCCTAAAGAAAAAAAGAATGCTGGCCCAGACTGACCCTTTATGTTAGTGTTGTCTAATGGAAATACAGTGTGAACCACATATATACTTTAAAGGAAGAGAAGGAAGACAATGATTATGATATCATCTACTGAATCTGTGCAATCTGAACAGATTCTTCAGACAACTCATTATTAAGCCCGAGATCAAGAAGTTTAACTATAAGTAACTATTTATTTATGTATTTATTTATTTATTTTTAAGAGACAGAGTCTCACTTTATTGCTCTCGGTAGAGTGCTGTGGCATCACAGTTCACAGCAACCTCCAACTCCTGGGCTTAGGTGATTCTCTTGCTTCAGCCTTCCGAGTAGCTGGGACTACAGGCACCCGCCACAACACCCAGCTATATTTTTTGTTGCAGTTTGGCTGGGGCCGGGTTTGAACCCACCACCCTTGGTACATGGGGCCAGCTTCCTACTCACTGAGCCACAGGCGCTGCCCTATATATTTAATTATAAAAAAATTAAAAACTTGTAATTTTTCTGTCACATATAAAAATGATGCTTATTCTTTCAATATTTGGAAATCGTCTTTTTTTCCTTGGGAATCTGACTCTACAATTTTTTTTTATTTCACTTGTTCTAAAATTTTGGTAATAAAGGCAGTGGGTAGATTTTATTTTTGCAAATGAGGAAGTATAGCTTTGTTTTGGTTTTACATATGGTACAGCTCTACTTATGTTCAATAATTCCCCATTAAGAAAATCTCAGGCAGTGGCTGTAGCTCAGTGAGGAGGGTGCCAGCCACATACAACGAGGCTGGCAGGTTTGAACCTGGCCCAGACCAGCTAAACAACAATGAAAACTACAACAACAACAAAAAGAAAATCTCGGTTCATATTTTGTTTTTAAAAATGGACCAAATTGGCTCGGCGCCTGTGGCTCAACCGGCTAGGGCGCCAGCCACGTACACCTAGGGTGGCGTGTTCGAATCCCCAGCCCGGACCCACCAAACAGCAATGATGGCTGCAACCAAAAATAGCCGGGCGTTGTGGCGGGCGCCTGTGGTCCCAGCTACTTGGGAGGCGGAGGCAGGAGACTCACTTGAGCCCAGGAGTTGGAGGTTGCTGTGAGCTGTAATGCCATGGCACTCTGCCCAGGGGGACAGCTTAAGGCTCTGTCTCAAAAAAAAAAAAAGGACCAAATTGTTCTTCAATTATTTAGATTTATTTTGTTTCAACAACTGGACTAGGTTTAAAATATTTCACTAGAATGTGCAACAATGTAGACATAAGAATTAGGAATCAAGACAGTTACCTTACTACCAGCTCCCCCTTCTAGTTGGCTGTAAGATATTAGGCAAATGATTTTCCTTCTCTGATCCCCAGTTGTTTCTGTAGGAAGGGAAACCCTTATAATTTAGATTCTTTGATTACTGGAAAGTTTTACTTGCATGAAAAAAAAGGAAAGTAGCTAGTGAAAGGAAGAGGATTGAGTAAGAGCTGGAGTGGGTTTATTTTTGGCATCTGATGAGTGAGGTTCCTTGAGCTGAATCTTTCTTTTTTTCAGTGTGATTCGTCTTATCATGCAATACTTGAAGGAGAACAGTTTGCATCGGGCATTAGCCACCTTACAGGAGGAGACTACTGTGTCTCTGAATACTGTGGACAGTATTGAGAGTTTTGTGGCTGACATTAATAGTGGCCATTGGGATACGGTTTTACAGGCTATACAGTCTCTGAAATTGCCAGACAAAACCCTCATTGACCTCTATGAACAGGTAAGAGTGGTGGTCTTATACTGGTCTCATACTGATCCCCATGGGTTGGTTTGTTGTGGGGCAGCCCCCTGACTAGGAAGCATCAGTGAGCATTCAATCTTCAAGCAATGTAGGGTCATAATAGCCATTAAAATTTATACTGATTTTTCTTCTGTGTTCTTGGAAAATCCACGATTTTCTCAAATTGTCATTATTTCTTAAGTGAGCATTAAATTATTCTGACACCAGCTCTTATACTGCAATTCACTTCTGGCACTAATCACCTGGAATTAGCATAGACTCTACAGATTTGGTACTCAGATCTGCATAAGACTGTCCTCACTTCAGATACCAGCTGTACATTTAGGAGGCTTCAGGCCACTTACCTTTCTGACAACTGGTTACGAATTCTGGGGTTCCCACGACCATTCAGATTTGATAATTTGCTAGAATGATTCACAGAACTCAGAAAAGCTCTATAGAAAACCAAGTAGATGGGACCAGGGAAGAGGAGATAGTAAATTCACACCTAATGGGTATAGTGCACACTGTCTGGGTGATGAGCACATTTATACCTTTAATTCAAACTGAACAAAAGCAATTCCTGTAACCAAAATATTTGTACTCCCATAATATTCTGAAATTAAAAAAAAAAAGTAGTTGTCAAGTTATAGAAGCAACCCAAATGCCTATCAACTTGTGAATGAATTAACAAATTATGGTGCATGTAAACCATGGAGTACCATTCATCCATAAAAAGATGGAGACTTTACGTCTTTTATGTTTACCTGCATGGAGTTGGAACACATTCTTCTGAGTAAAGTATCTCAGGTGGTGCCTGTACCTCAGTGTGTAGGGCGCTGGCCACATACACCGAGGCTGGTGGGTTTTGTTTTTTTTTTGAGACGGAGCCTCAAGCTATCCCCCTGGGTAGAGTGCAATGGCATCACAGCTCACAGCAACCTCCAACTCCTGGGCTCAAGCGAGTCTCCTGCCTCAGCCTCCCAAGTAGCTGGGACTACAGGCGCCCACCACAACGCCTGGCCATTTTTTGGTTGCAGCCATCATTGTTGTTTGGCGGGCCCGGGCTGGGGATTCGAACCCGCCACCTTAGGTGTATGTGGCTGGCGCCTTAGCCGATTGAGCCACAGGCACCGAGCAGAGGCTGGTAGGTTTGAACCGAGCCTAGGCCAGCTAAAATCAACAGTGACAACTACAACCAAAAAATAGCTGGGCATTATGGCAGACACCTGTAGTCCCAGGTACTTGGGAAGCTGAGGCAAGAGAATCTCTTAAGCCCAAGAGTTTGAGGTTGCTGTGAGCTGTGACACCACAGTACTCTACTGAAGGTGACATAGTAAGACACTGTCTCAAAAAAAAAAAAAAAGAAAGAAAGAAAATGGGAAAAAAAGTATCAAATGTATTCAGTGCTATTATGAAACCACTATATAAACACACTCATACAAATGATAAAACAAATATAGTCTAGCAAGGGAGAGGAGAAGGGAGGGGGATTAGTGGGAGGAGGGAAGGCATTTTGTGGGATCTCACCTGATGTACACAATGCAAGGGTATATTTCAAAATAACTAAGAGTAAATTTTAAATTACCACAAAAATAAATGAGGCAATGGTTATGTTAATCAATTTGATTTAAGCATTCCACATTGTATATCAAATCATCACATTGTACCCCATAAATGTATACAGTTGTGATTTTAATTAAATATAAAATAAAATAGAAAAGCTCTGTACTTATGGTTACAGTTTGTTTTTTTTTTTTTTTTTGAGACAGAGTCTCTCAAGCTGTTGCCCTGAGTAGAGTGCCATGGTGTCACAGCTCACAGCAACCTCCAATTCTTGGGCTTAAGTGATTCTCTTGACTCAGCTTCCCAAGTAGCTGGGATTGTAGGCACTCACCACAATGCCCAGCTATTTTTTGTTGTTTTTGTAGTTGTCATTGTTGTTTTAGCTGGCCGGGGTTGGGTTCGAACCTACCAGCCTCAGTATATGTGGCTGGCATCCTACCCACTGAGCTACGGGTGCCGCCCTGATTACAGTTTTATTATCAAAGATACAGATCAGTGCCAGCCAATTAAAAAGACACCAAGGGTAAGGTCTGAGAGGGTCCTGAACGTAGAGTTTCTGTGCTGTCCCTGTGGAATCAGGATTTGTTACGTACTTAGCTTATCAATGTGTTTACCTACCAGGAAGCTCCATTGAGGTTTTTATTGGGGTTTCATTATATAGGGATGATTGATAATTCCAGCCTCTTTCTTTCCACCTTCTACCTTCTTTGAGGTTGGGCTGGTTCAAAGCCTTAACCTTCTTGATCTTTGTGGTAACCAGCTTCTATGCTGAGCCACTGCCTTAGCACAAACTTAGGTGTGATTCAAGGGGTTCATGAATTTCAAAGACACTCCTACTGCTGGCAGAATTCCAAGGGTTTTAGGAGCTATCAGCCAGGTACCTAGGACAAAGTTCAGATAAATTATTTATTTTAAAACAGAACAGAGTGGATTTTCTGGAAATAAGATGATTTTTTTTTTTAGACAGTCTCACTTTGTCATCCTCAGTAGAGTGCAGAGGCATCATAGCTCATAGCAACCTCCAACTCTTGGACTCAGTGATTCTATTGCCTCAGCCTTCCAAGGAGCTAAGGCTACAGGCACCCGCCGCAACTCCAGGCTATTTTTAGAGATGGGGTCTCTCGGGGTCTCTCTCTCTTGCTCAGGCTAATCTTGAACCTTTGAGCTCAGGGCAATCTACCCACCCCTGCCTCCCAGAGTGCTAGGATTACAGGTGTGAGCCACCATGCCTGGCCTGATTATAGTGTTTTTTTAAGTAAAAATAGGAATGTTGACTTGTTTCTGTATAATCTATATGAGTTCAGTAGTTCTCCAAAGAAAATTTTAGTTACTGGAGAAGGGTTTCTCTGGAGCCCATGGGGATATTCCTATCTTTACTTTTTTTCAGCATCTATTCTGAAAAAGATGCCTTAGAAGAGGAGAGATTAGCAAATAAAAATTAAAGATGGTGGCCAGATGTAGTGGCTCACACCTATAATCCTAGCACTTTGGGAGGTCAAGGTGGGAAGATTGCTTGTGCTCAGGAGTTGAAGACCAGCCTGAGCAAGAGTGAGATCTTGTTTTTACTAAAACCAGAAAAATTAGTCAGGCATTGTGGTGGTTGTCTGTAGTCCCAGCTATTCAGGAGTCTGAGGCAAGAACCCAGGGGTTTGAGGTTACTGTGAGCTAGGCTGACACCAGGCACTCTACCCTGGGCAACAGAATGAGGCTCTGTTTCCAAAAAAAAAAAAATTAAGTGAAAGCAGACTTTGAGAACTTTGATTGAAAAGTTTACATGTCTATGAGTATTGTTAACCTAACTTCAAATGGAACAGAAATCAGTTAAATGGAACTGGCCTAGTTTGTTACGGATTTTTGTTTGAAATATTGTTGATTCAGTCTGTGTTCTGCTTTCCAAAAGTCAGGAAAACCATTTTATGTCTTTTGAGGTGTTTGTAGCTTTTCAAGCAATGTATGGGCTCGGCACCTGTGGCTCAAGTGGCTAAGGCGCCAGCCACATACATCTAAGGTGGTGGGTTCGAATCCAGCCCAGGTCCGCCAAACAACAATGATGGCTGCAACCAAAAAAAAAAAATAGCCAGGCGTTGTGGCGGGTGCCTGTAGTCCCAGCTACTTGGGAGGCTGAGGCAGGAGACTCGCTTGAGCCCAGGAGTTGGAGGTTGCTGTGAGCTGTAATGCCACGGCACTCTACCTAGGGGGACAGCTTTAGGCTCTGTCTTAAAAAAAAAAAAAAAAAAGGCAATATATGTACTTACAAGCAGAATTTGAAACATGTATTTTGTTCTCTCTCTTTGATTTCTTTGGAATTTGAAAGCCATTTGTAAGTATTCTTAATTTCTGACAATAGTTATTTGCATAAATTCAAAAAAAAATTAAGGATGGCTTTTGAAGGATAGAAGCTATTATTTATAATTACTTCAGTTGTCTACCTAAAATTGCCAGTAAACAGGAAAAGGGACATTTCCCAATTGGAAATCACTTTGGCTAGCCATGTCTGTGTTAGACATTTTATTGAAAAAGAAATATTAGTAAGAAAACATGTTTAAACATCTGTTTCCAGCCGGCACGGTGGCTCACGCCTGTAATCCCAGCACTTTGGGAGGCTGAGGCGGGAGGATTGCTTGAGCTCAGGAGTTCGAGGCTTGTCTGAGCGAGAGTGAGACCCCAACTCGTGGAAAAAAAATGGAAAAACCCAGCTGGGCGCCGCGGCGAGCGCCTGTAATCCCAGCAGCTTCAGAGGCTGAGGCAGCAGGATGCCTACAAGCCAGAGTCTGAGGTTGCAGTGAGCTACGATGCCATTGCACTCTGCTCAGGGCAAAGGGTAGAACTCTGTCTCAACAAAAAAAAACCAAAAAAACCCATCTGTTTCCTTTCAATTGTCCAGGTTGTTTTGGAATTGATTGAGCTGCGAGAGTTGGGTGCTGCCAGATCACTTCTGAGACAAACTGACCCTATGATCATGTTAAAACAAACCCAACCTGAGCGGTATATTCATCTGGAAAACCTCTTGGCCAGGTCTTACTTTGATCCTCGTGAGGTACGGCTATGGTAATAAAAGAAAACTTTTTTAAACTTTGAAAATATGTTAAAATGTGATTTTTTTTTTTACCATTGTATTGGATACTGTTTGCGATTTTGATTTAATTTTTGAGAATGATGCTCTTCTGTTTATGTATTTGGTTGACATTTGCATATTTTAAAGAGAATGATCTTGTTCAGATTTCTGAGTATTTGAGGATTTTTTTCTCCAGCATACTCCATTTTAGAGTTTTGTGTGTTGGTTAGTAAAGAAGCAGAAAATTTTATTCTGATGTTATTCCCACAGTAGCCTTTCCTGAAATGCTTCCTGACTGCTATTATGTTCAGTGAGCATTTGTGTCCTTTTCCCCTGACAACTGCAATTTCCTTTCATCCCTTTTAGTTCCTAAAATCTTACGCTTTAGCTTCTTAGCTGATTAGGGGTACTAGTAGAGTATGGTAACTAATATTCTTTTACTCTTCAAAAACCCAATTGTATGCTGTGTTTCCCTGAAAATAAGACCTACCCAAAAAATAAGCCCTAGCAGGATGTCTATGCATTTGTTAAATATAAGCCCTACCCCAATGTGATGGGTGTCGCTGTGCAACGTATCTGCATAGCCATGCCATGCATTTCAGTGCTGAGCAGTAAGGAAGACTGGAATACTTTTCATCTGCCACAGCTCCTTTCTCAGAGCCGTTGGCACTTGCTCGGGTGCGCGTGTGGTAACCTTGGTCGCAGGCATCCTATTGCATACATGTGAACGACTAGGGGAAAGGAATTCACGCATCACTAGTGCCAGCCCCACCAACAAGGTCGGCTCCCCCTGTCAGGTTCCAGAAGAAGATGTCTTAACTATATTTGAATACATATAGATTGTTGTATTATACTTGATAAGACATCCCCTGAAAATAACCCCTAGTGTGTCTTCTTGATAAAAAATAAATATAAGACAGTGTCTTATTTTGGGGGAAACAATGGCATATAATTTCATTCTTTCCTACCCAGACTTTCACTAGAGGCTTGTCAAAATAGGAAGAAGAAGAATTTATTTAGGGTACAGTTGGTAAATGCTTTAGACTGGAAGTCACTTGACTAAAAGACATTACCGAAGAGTATAAAAGAGTCCTTGGCTCTGAAAATTCTTCAGAAACTGGAAAAACAACTCTAGCTTTGATATGGTTTACTTACTCTTTTCAGAAATAACAGGGTGGATTGGCTGATCTCAGTTCTCTCCCAGCTCATACATTTGAAATTCAAGTGAGCAAAATTGGGAAGTCATTTAAAAAACTCAGTTGGTTTAATCACTTCCCTGTTTAACTGAATAATTTCTTTTCATGTTTTTTTCTTTGTATATTTCTTCTTGTTTGTGTGTGTGTTTCAAATAAGCATGCTCAGATCTTATAGTTGCTTATTGGAAATAATTCTGTGTCCTCTCCTTTTTCAGGCTTATCCAGATGGAAGTAGCAAAGAGAAGAGAAGAGCAGCAATTGCCCAAGCCTTAGCTGGGGAAGTCAGTGTGGTGCCTCCATCTCGTCTCATGGCATTGCTGGGACAGGTATTAAATGGCTGTAAAACTGAATTTACTCTGAATTTCTGGTGCAATTTTCTGTATATAAACTCTATGTCTGACATAAAGAAATGTGATACAGGCTCGGTGCCTATAGCTCAACCGGCTAAGGCATCAGCCATGTACACCTAAGGTGGCGGGTTCGAATCCCCAGCCCGGACCCGCCAAACAACAATAATGGCTGCAACCAAAAAATAGCCGGGCGTTGTGGCGGGCGCCTGTGGTCCCAGCTACTTGGGAGGCGGAGGCAGGAGACTCGCTTGAGCCCAGGAGTTGGAGGTTGCTGTGAGCTGTAATGCCATGGCACTCTGCCCAGGGGGACAGCTTGAGGCTCTGTCTCAAAAAAAAAAAAAAAAAAAAAAAAAAAAAGAAATGTGATACAGAAGTGAGAAACTGTTTGTACCAACAGCTGTGCTATTCCACCTTCCCTCTTTCCTGGGAGAAGTAATATAGATTCATGGTTAGGAACATAAGCTCTACAGTCAGAATCAGGGTAGCTGTAGAATTTATTATCCTGTGTGGAATATCTTTGAGGGTACTATGGGAACTGTCCTTGACAGATGGGAACAAATGTTCACTCTAGTTAGAATCTAAGCTCTCTCATTTATCTGCTATATGGTCCTGGCAAGTTACTTTTCTGATCTCGTTTACTCATCATGGTATAGGAAGGATTAAGTGAGATAATGTTCATAACGCCCTTAATACATTGCCTGGAACCTTGTAAATGTAAATGGTAGTTGCTGCTGATGATTCTTTTTTTTTTATTAGTAATACTATTGCTACCTTTGTTGTTATTATAAAACTATCTAGAGTAATAGATGTTTTATAAATAGCAAAGAGAACAAGTGACTAATAGAGATATACATCGACTTTTTGCACTAAATCTGCATTTAGAAAAAAACCAAAAGCTATTTTTTGAAGGCCTGCAGTGATTTCTGAGATACAAAATTAAGCTGTTTCTTAAAAAATTTACTTTTTATCTTTTATCAAAGTAATAGTTTTTCATAGTAGTACTTCAGGGCTTATAAGAAAAAATAGTTCCATGTGCTACCCTTTTCTACCCCTAATTATTACTTTTCACAAACATTTCTAACTCTCGAGCATTTTGCTCCATGTTTATATTCCTATTAATTATAGTCGTTGGCTATTAATTTTCTTAATTGGAAGATGATTTATCTGATACCCATTCTATATAACATGGCATATATTCTTCTTCCAGATTTTTTTTTGTGTGTGTGAGACAGGAGCCTCAAGCTGTCCACCTGGGTAGAGTGCCCTGGCATCACAGCTCACAGCAACCTCCAACTCCTGGGCTAAGTGATTCTCTCTTTTTTTTTTTTTTGTTTGTAGTTTTTGGTCAGGGCCAGGTTTGAACCTGCCACCTCTGGTATATGGGGCTAGCGCCCTATTCCTTGAGCCACAGATGCTGCCCTTAAGTGATTCTCTTGCCTCAGCCTCCCAAGTAGCTGGGACTACAGACACCTGACACAATGCCCAGCTATTTTTTGGTTGTGGTTGTCATTGTTGTTTCGTAGGCCTGGGCTGGATTTGAACCTGCTAGGTCTGGTGTATGTGGCTGGCACCTTAGCTGCTTGAGCTACAGGTGCTGAACCAACTAGTTCTTTTTTAAAAAAAAAATTAATTTTTTTTTTTTTTTTGTAGAGACAGTCTCATTTTTGTCGCCCTCGGTAGAGTGCCATGGTGTCATACAGCTCACAGCAACCTCCAACTGGGCTCAGGCGATACTCTTGCCTCAGCCTCCCAAGTAGCTGGGACTACAGGTGCCTGCCACAACGTCTGGCTATTTTTTTGTTTCAGTTTGGCTGGGGCCGGGTTTGAACCTGCCACCCTTGGTATATGGGGCTGGCACCATACCCACTGAGCCACAGGCACTGCCCCCAGAATTAATTAATAATTATTATTTATTTTGAGACAGAGTCTCACTTTGTTGCCTTTGGGAGAGTGCCATGGTGTCCTAGCTCACGGCAACCTCAAACTCTTGGGCTCAAGCAATTCTCTTGCCCTGAGGCTCCCAAGTAGCTGGGGCTATAGGTGCCCGTCTCAATGCCCTTTTTTTTTTTTGAGACAGTCTCACTATGTCACCCTTGATAGAGTGCTATGGCATCACTGCTCACAGCAACCTCAAACTCTTGGGCTTAAGTATTTCTCTTGCCTCAGCTTCCCAAGTAGCTGGGACTACAGGCACCCAATACAACGCCGGGCTATTTTTTTGTTGTTGTTGTAGTTGTCATTGTTGTTTGGCTGGCCCAGCCGGGTTCAAACCCACCAACCCCAGTGTATGTGGCCTGTTTTTAGGAGTCTGGCTATTTTTAGGAGTCTTACTCTTGCTCAGGCTGGTCTTGAACCTGTGAGCTCAGGCAATCCATCTGCTTCAGTCTCCTAGAGTGCTAGGAGTACAGGTGTGAACCACCTTGCCCAGCCTATTTATTTACTTTTTGAGACAGAGTCTCACTCTGTTGCCCTGGGTTGAATGCCATGGTGTCATAACTCACACCAATCTCAAACCCTTGGGCATAAGTCATCCTCTTGCCTCAGCCTCCCAAGTAGCTGGAACTACAGGTGCCCACTACAACACCTGGCTAGTTTTTCTATTTTCAGTAGAGACAGGGTCTCATCCTTGCTCAGGCTGATCTCAAACTATTGAGCTCGGCTCGGCGCCT
>NW_003852567.1:2949852-2950931 GCF_000181295.1 Otolemur garnettii
CGCCCGCCACAACCGCCCAGCTATTTTTTGGTTGCAGCCGTCATTGTTGTTTGGTGGACCCAGGCTGGATTCGAACCCGCCAGCTTAGGTGTATGTGGCTGGCGCCTTAGGCACTTGAGCCACAGGCGCCGAGCCAAGCAATCCTCTTGCCTCAGCCTCCCAAGTAGCTGGAACTACAGGCACCTGCCATGATGTCTGGCCAGTTTTTGTATTTTTATGTATGTATGTGTTTATTTTAAATAGAGTCTCACTTTGTCACCCTTGGTAGAGTGCCATGGCATCATAGCTCACAACAACATCAAACTCCTTAGCTCAAGTGATTCTCTTGCCTCAGCCTCCCAAGTAGCTGGGACTATAAGCACCCGCCACAACGCCTGGCTATATTTAGAGATGAGGTCTCACTCTGGCTCAGGTTGGTCTTGAACCTGTGAGCTCAGACAGTCCAACTGCCTTGGCCCCCCAGAGTGGTAGGATTACAGGTGTGAGCCACCGTGCCCAGCTCCGTTTTTCTATTTTCAGTAGAGACAAGGTCTTGCTTTTGCTCCAGCTCGTCTCAAACTCCTGAGCTTGAGTAGTCCACCTGTTGTGGCCTCCTAGAATGCTAAGATCAGAGGTTTGAGCCACTGTGTCCAGCCCTAAAAACCTATTTGGAAACTGTATATTGGGTTGAATGGCAGTAGGGGTTTGGGAACTGATAGAATTTAGCCAGGAATGATGGGATGGGGATCCTTGGGTGTCATTATCTATGGAAATATTCTCTTTGACAGGTTAGCTTTTCTAGAGAATAATCTTTTAGTTCTTGCCTGGGAGAAGTATAAGCCACATCCTAGGAGTCAGATTTGAGAGGGTACTAGTAGGGGTGAACGGTGGAGAAGTCTCATTGTTTAGCATACCAGTTTCCACTAACTCAACACCCTCCCACCCCTGTTTTTGTTGTGGCTTCTCACTTATTTCCCTACCCTTAGTTCTGAGTTTTCCAAAGCCCAGGATCTCAACCTTTTCAGCAGATAAACCATCTGATTTCTCTTGAGGGGAGAATGAGACAGTTATCTATTGCACAGGGTTGGGAGGTTGGGAGA
>NW_003852567.1:2951247-2953165 GCF_000181295.1 Otolemur garnettii
GTTGAGCTATAGGCGCCGAGCCTAGGATTATTATTATTATTATTATCCTATTATTATCAGCCTCATGCCATACTTTGTCCTGGAAGTATGCTTCTTTCAATTCTTACACCTTTTTGGAGTTTTATGAGGCAGTTTGGCTTGCTACTTATGGGTTCCCCATCTTCACCAGATATAATTAGGTTTCAGTTTTTCTCTGTTATTCTTGATTGCCACTGGTCCATTCCCCTTTCAGCTTTTAAAATTTAACATTTCTTTTCTGCTATTATCTGTTCCTCTGTTTTCTCTATCTTTTGAGGTAGTATGTACCCTTTTTATTCCTTAATTATCATTTTAGTGGATTTTCTAGAGAGAGAAGTAAGCGTATGTGTTCTACATTTAATTTGTGAGGAATTACTGAGGTTTGGCTCTAGGTTGATATAGTGCTTATTATGTAAGCATATGCCCATTATTAGCTCAGAGACTAGGATGCTGGCCATATACACTCAGGCTAGTGGGTTCAAACCTGGGCCGGGCTAGCTAAACAACAATGACAACTGCAATAACAATAAAAAAAATAGCCGGGTGTTGTGGTGGCTGTCTGTAGTCCCAGCTACTTGGAAGGCTAAGACAAGAGAATCGCTTAAACGCAAGAGTTTGAGGTTGCTGTGAACTGTGATGCCATAGCACTCTGCTGTGGTTGACATAGTCAGACTATGTCTCAAAAAAAAAAAAAATGTTATTTTGTTTTATCCCTTCAGCATCTCTAGGCTTTTTTCCTGACTTTCTCAGCTGGCAAAAATAGAATTCAGAATGACATAGCAAGTAAATAGCCCAGCCTAGAACCGTCTCTCTCCAAATTATGATTTTTTTCACCTCTTATATTGCAGTTGCATCTTTTTCTTTTTGAGACAGAGTCTCAAGGTATTGCCCTAGGTCGAGTGCTCTGGCATCACAGCTCACAGCAACCTCCAGCTCAGGCTCAAGTGATCCTCTTGCCTTGGTTTTTTCTATTTTTAGTGGAGATGGGGTCTCACTTTTGCTCAGGCTAGTCTTGAACTTGTGAGCTCAAGCAGTCCACCCACCTTAGCCTTCCAGAGTGCTAAGATTACAGGCGTGAGCCACCACGCCTGGCCAGTTGCAGCTTTTTGGAAAGCAGTTTGGAAATATATATTAAGACCCTTAATCATACATGTTCTTTTTTAAATTTGGCAATTCCTCTTCTAGGAGTATGCTCTAAGAGGGTAATAGCCCCCAGATAGGAAAAGCTTTATCTCCAGAGGTGTTCATGGCAACATTATTTAAATGAGGGAAATACTGGAAGCAGTGTAAATGTCTACTAATATGGTGATTAAGTAAATTATGAAAAATCTACATAGGATATATTTATAGCCATTAAAATAAGGTATGTCAGCTGGGTGTGGTGGCTCAGACCTGTAATCCTTGCACTCTGGGAGACTGAGGCAGATGGATCCCTTGAGCTCAGGACAAGACCAGTCTGAGGGGCAGTGCCTATGGATCAGTGGGTAGGGGTCTTGCCCCATATACCGAGGGTGGTGGGTTCAAACCCAGCCCTGGCCAAACTGCAACGAAAAAATAGCCGGATGTTCTGCTGGGCACCTGTAGTCCCAGCTACTCGGGAGGCTGAGGCAAGAGAATCAACTAAGCCCAGGAATTGGGGGTTGCTATGAGCTGTGATACCACAGCATTCTACCAAAGTGAGACTCTGTCTCTAAAAAAAGAAAAAAGGCTTGGTGCCTGTGGCTTAAGTGGCTAAGGCACCAGCCACATACACCTAAGCTGGCGGGTTCAAATCTAGCCCAGGCCCGCCAAACAACAATGATGGCTGCAATGAAAAAATAGCCAAGTGTTGTGGCAGGCATCTGTGGACCCAGCTGTTTGGGAGGCAGAGGCAGGAGGCTTGCTTGAGCCTGGGAATTGG
>NW_003852567.1:2954995-2962480 GCF_000181295.1 Otolemur garnettii
AAAAAAAAAAAAAAAACACACAAGGAAAAGAAAATAGGTATAGGAGAGATAAGACTTTGCTCTGGCCTCTCTGTTCCTGGGCACAGAAAAGCACAGATTATGTTGTGTTTAGATGACCAAAAATATAGGTAGTTGAGGTCTGGATGCCTCACAGTTTCTTGTGAACCTCATCCTGGTGGCACCTATGGCTCAAAGGAGTAGGGCACCAGTCCCATATGCCGGAAGTGGCGGGTTCAAACCCAGCCTCGGCCAAAATCTACGAGAGAAAAAAAAAAAAAAAGAATTAGAACCTCATCCTTTTGGGCTTCGTTTTGTTTGAGCAGTCATGACTAGATCTTTAAGAGCATCTGACCAGGTTACTGTACTTTTTTTTCGTAGGCACTGAAGTGGCAGCAGCACCAGGGGCTGCTTCCTCCTGGTATGACTATAGATTTGTTTCGAGGCAAAGCAGCTGTCAAAGATGTGGAAGAGGAAAAGTTTCCTACACAGCTGAGCAGACATATTAAGGTATGATCCTTAAAAACTCAGCCAGTCATGGGCTTAGCTAGACTGTGGGGAGGGGGACTCATTTTCCTGCTCTAAGAACTTTTAGGATTACGGTCGGTGCTCCCTCGAACACTGCTGTAACCCAGCAGTGGCATATCTCAGTTGTGTAACCGAATTGATGTACACTTGACATCTGGCCTTGCACTTCCTCCCAAGTAGCCTGCATTTGGAAAAGTGGTTAACTATTATTTGGTTAAGCCTGAGACTAAATGTGGACTTTCTATGTACTTGTTCTGTTCAAGATTTTTGTTTTAGCCTGATATGTGTCAGGCAAAGTGTAAGTCATGGATTATAAAATAGGCTTATGTAATATTTGGGGAAAATGACTATTTCTGTTTTTTCGAGACAGTCTCCAGTTGCCCTCCAACTCTTGGGCTCAAGTGATCCTCTTGCCTTAGTTTTCCTATTTTTAGTAGAGATGGGGGCTCACTTTTGCTCAAGTTGGTCTCAAACACGTGGGCTCAAGCAATCCACCTGCCTGGGCCTCCCAGAGTGCTACGATTACATGGGTAAACCACCATGCCTGGCCAGGAAAATGATCTTATTGTCTTATGGCTGATTGGGTTTTCTGGCTTGTTTTTTGTTTGTTTTAATCTGAGAATTTTCTATGAGAAAGCACAATTGAGTAATTGCTACAGTTCCCAGAATTACAAGTGTATTTGCTACTTTAGCATCTCCTTTATTTTATTTTATTTTTTGAGACAGATTTTTTTTTTTAGAGATATCACTTTGTCACCCTTGATAGAGTGCAGTGGCGTTACAGCTCATAGCAATCTCCAGCTCTTGGGTTTTAGGTGATTCTCTTGCCTCAGACTCCTGAGTAGCTGGGACTACAGGCGCCTGCCACAATGCCCAACTACTTTTTTTTGCAGTTTGGCTGGGGCCACGTTTGAACCCACCACCCAGCACCCCACGCACTAAGCCACAGGCGCCGCCCATGATACAGATTCTTACTTTGTCACTCTTAGTAGAGTGCTGTGCATCATAGCTCACAGTAACCTCCAAGTCCTGGGCTTAAGTGATTCTCTTGCCTCAGCCTCCCAAGTAGTTGAGACTACAGTTATCTGCCACAAGGCCTGGCTGTTTTTAGAGATGGGGTTTCACTCTTGCTCAGGTTGGTCTTGAACCCGTGAGCTCAGGCAATCCACCTGCCTTGGCCTCCCAAATTAGCATCTCCTTTATATTAGTTTCTCTCAGTTTGTGCTCAGATTGAATTCGTGGACTTTGAAATATTTTAAATTCCTTAACTCTTCAATTTTGGCTTAGTGTTTTGAATTTGTGTTTTCTGAATTATATATTCTAACTTGCATGTACAGATTTTTCTGAGGCTAGACACAGTGGCTCATATCTGTAATCCTACCACTCAAACCAGCTTGAGGAAAGGGAGATGTTGTCTTTGTTAAAAATAGGAACCTTAGCCAGGTGTGGTGGTGTATACTAGCTGTAGTCTCAGCTACCCAGGAGGCCTAGGAGGATCACTTTAGCCCAGGAATTTGAGGTTGCTGTAAGCTAGGCTAAGGCCCACAGAGTGAGACTGTCTGGAAAAAAAAAAATTTTTATTTATTTATTTTTTTTGGCAGCACCTTTATTTCCCCTGCCTAAAGCCTTGAGACAAACAGAAATCCATTATAATTATGCTGCTGGACTAAGATTTTCTGTTGTAAACACTCGCCCTTTTTGACATTTAAAATGAAATCCACATTAGGGTTTTTCTTTGTTGTTTCTATAGTTTTTCTCCATTCTTGGGAGACTCATCACTGATAAATGCTCAGAATGCATTTAGCAGACAAACAGTCTGTCAGCTTCAATTGGTTCTCCTCGATTTGGTCAGCTACACATTATCTCTTGATTAAGTGAAGGTCATGAAACAGTGATAGGAAGTTTATGAGATAGCATAAGAAAACATACATTTACTTTGAAGAAATGAGTACTTTTCCCCTTAAGATGCACAACAGGAACATATGAGGCTTTATTAAGTTGAGTGTGAAAATCATGCTAATAGTGGCTGATTTAGCAAAAACTTAGGATCTGAGCTAACAGGATTATTTGTTCACAGTCCCATCTTAAAATAGTCTTTCCCTCTTCTTTGGAAATACCAATTACACATTGAAAAAACTGAGTACCTAGACATAAAACTGGTCAGAGAAAATACATCCACTGGTTCCTTGTGTCCAAGTACAGCAATGCCCCTCCAATACTCCATAACATGGGTCAGCTGTGATTTTATGCTAGGGCAGGATTTCTCAAAGGTTAAAATGGGAATTGTTTTAAGGCCACTAGATAAAAATGCATTTGTTTCATTGTTTCATTTGAAACAGTTTGGTCAGAAATCACATGTGGAGTGTGCTCGATTTTCTCCAGATGGTCAGTATCTGGTCACTGGGTCTGTTGATGGATTCATTGAAGTGTGGAACTTTACAACTGGAAAAATCAGGAAGGTAAAGTATTTTAAATATATTAACTTTCCTAGTGGAAGAATTACTGACTTTGAATTATTTATTTATGCTTTAAGTCAGATTTGTTGAGAAAGGATCTGTATGTAATAAACATGTATTACTTTTGTAACTTAAAAACTCATTTATAACCAGGCATAGTAGCACATGCCTGTAGTCCCAGCTACTCAGGAGGTTGAGGCAGAAGGATTACTTTAGCCCAGGTATTTGAGGCCAGTTTGGACAATACAGTGATACCCCCCCCCCCAACTCTTAAAAATCCCTCATTTAAAGTTATTTATTTTATTTTTTATTTTTTGCAGTTTTTGGCTGGGGCTGGGTTTGAACCTGCCACCTCTGGTATATGGGGCCTGCATCCTACTCCTTTGAGCCATAGGTGCTGCCCTTAAAGTTATTATTATTTTCTTTTTAATTTTTTTTGAGACAGAGCCTCAAGCTGTCACCCTGGGCAGAGTGCTGTGGCATCACAGCTTACAGCAACCTCCAACTCCTGGGCTCAAGCGAGTCTCCTGCCTCCGCCTCCCAAGTAGCTGGGACCACAGGCGCCCGCCACAACGCCTGGCTATTTTTATTTTGGTTGCAGTCATCATTGTTGTTTGGCAGGCCAAGCTGGACTCGAACCTGCCACCTCAGGTGTATGTGGCTGGTGCCTTAGCCCCTTGAGCCACTGGCGCTGAGCCCCTTAAAATTGTTTTTAATTAAATTTTGATTTTATTAACCAAGTGAAAACATTTGTTATTTATAATTTTAATGTGATTTAAATTTTCTTGACTGGGTAATAGGTACACCTAGGCTTTTTCAGGTAAAGAATTTTGCTCTTTCCTTTGCCCTTCATCCAGTCAATTCCCTTACTTAGGCCAGCCAGGGTTACCAGTTTCCTTTTTTTTTTTTTTTTTTGAGACAGAGTCTCACTATGTTGCCCTTGGTTTAGTGCTGTGGCATCACAGTTCACAGCAACCTCAGAATCCTAGGCTCAAGCAATTCTCTTGCCTCAGCCACCCAAGCAGCTGGGAGCACAGGCACCTGCCACAACATCTGCCTATTTTTTGTTGCAGTTGTTGTCATTTAACAGGCCCAGGCTGAGTTCGAACCAACCAGCCTCAGTGCATGTGGCTGGCCGTAACTACTGTGCTACAGGCGCCAAGCCTTCAAAAATTTTTTTACACAGATGATAGTATACTATGTACCCTGTTCTCCTTGCTTTGCCCTTTGTAGTATATCTTAGAGATCATTGCCTTATTATATTCAGTTACATGGATTTTGAACCATGATATATTTAACCAGCTGTTTTATATAAGGTTGTTTCCAGACTAACACAGTTGTAGTACTAATTGTGTTTATTTAATTATTTATTTATTTTTGAGACACAGTCTCAAGCTGTCACCCTGGGTAGAATGCTGTGGCATCATAGTTCACAGCAACCTCCAACTCTTGGGCTCATGCCATCCTCTGCCTCAGTTTTTCTATTTTTTAGTTGAAATGGGGTCTCACTTTTGCTTACGCTGGTGTCAAACTCCTCAGACTGCACCTACCTTAGCCTCTCAGAGTGCTAGGATTATAGGCGTGAACCATGTTGCCTGAGGCACCATGCCAGGCCCAGTTTCTATTTTAATATATTTTTATATAGTTTGCTTTTTTTCTTTTTAACTGTGAAGGAGTCTGACTTTATAATTGGAAAGAAAAATAAAGATACTTGCATTTGAACAACAATGGATAATAGGTGTAAAAGAGGCATCATTATTCAATATATGGTTTCAGGCCAGTTGTGGTGATTCACACCTTTAATCCTAGTACT
Source organism: Otolemur garnettii (assembly GCF_000181295.1). Classification (NCBI taxonomy): domain Eukaryota; kingdom Metazoa; phylum Chordata; class Mammalia; order Primates; family Galagidae; genus Otolemur; species Otolemur garnettii. The sequence continues at coordinate 2,959,790 of NW_003852567.1, forward strand.
CTGGGAAGTCAGAGTGGAAAGATCACTTGAAGTCATGAATCCAGAGCAGCCTGAGCAAGAGTGAGACCCCCATATCTACCAAAAATAGATAAGATTAGCCAGGCAAAGTGGCAGGCGCCTGTAGTCCCACCTGCTCGGGAGGCTGAAGCAGAGGATCACTTCAGCCCAGGAGTTTGAGTTTGTTGTGAGCTATGATATATATCTCACTATATATGTATAGTTTCAGGAAAAGTAGCTAATAATTAGAAAAAATATTAGTTTAGTTTCTCACTTTATACTCTAAAATAATTTTGTCTAGAAAAAGATCAGTAAGCAAAAGATCTAGGGTATTGGCATTTTTTATAACATCAGTTTGAATTGTGTAAAATTATTCATCTCAGTGAGTTCAGTTGTTCACTAGGAATATGTATACATAGCACTGCTATTTGCTTTGGAGTTTTAGGTTAGGCACAATCCATTGTGGTTTTAGTGAGTTTATAGACAACCTGTACTGGGACCTTAGTTTTGGTGATTATTTTGATAACTGCTAACCATTGTTTCCTTCAGGATCTTAAGTACCAGGCCCAGGATAACTTCATGATGATGGATGATGCTGTCCTCTGCATGTGTTTTAGTAGAGATACAGAAATGTTAGCAACTGGGGCTCAAGATGGAAAAATCAAGGTGTGTATTAAATGTCTCCATAAGACCTGAGCTCTTACGGAGACATTTTAAACGTTCTGTAATGGAGTCATATTGTGCAAATGATACTCCGAGTTAATAGTAGCTTTTGTTTATTGAACATCAACTTTCTGCTAATCATTGTACTTTTTCTTATTTAATCCTAATAACTCCGCCTGGAGTGAGTGGTCAATACTATGTTTGAGGTCACACAGTTGGTAAGTGATAGATCTGAGACTTTAGGCCAATTCTGCTCATGCCCTTTCTGTTGTACCACTCTGGCTTACTGTATGTGATGTACTATGATTTGATTTTTTTCTAGGGGATGTCCTGTAGCCAACTGGCTATGGTTTGTATTTAATGGTTGGTAATACATCCTGGGCTACATAAAATACAGAAATGATCTCTGCTAAGTGAACTTAGAGTCTAAATTTTTGTTTTAATGACTTATAAGGAAAGAGTTTTAAGTTTCAAAGGATTCAGTTATTGTTGTACTAGGTGAACTAGACATATCATATTCAGCTACTAGCATGTATTTTTAATGCTACTTTAGTACATTAATGAGCATTGCATCTTGTTTGACTCTGTAGACAATGGTGGGACACTCTGTTTACAAGTTTTTATTTATTTTTTTTTAATAAAGGTATGGAAGATTCAGAGTGGACAGTGTTTAAGGAGATTTGAGAGGGCACATAGTAAAGGTGTGACCTGTCTAAGCTTTTCTAAGGATAGCAGTCAGATCCTTAGTGCTTCTTTTGACCAAACAATTAGGTAAGTAAGAATCTCAAAACTGCCCTCACTTGAGTTTGAGTGATATAATCAGGTAGGTATTAGTGATTCTTTATGCTTTCAGCAGGACTATATGATAGGAAGAGTGAGGATATGTCAGACCTTATTTCTCCAAAGTACAGCTGACATAGTGCTGTTCTTCCGTCGATTTGAGTCTTTACCCAAAAGAGAGATTAGAAAGGGAATATAGTGTGATTCCATGTTGGTTCTTTTTTTTTTTTTTTTTTGAGACAGAGTTTTCACTCTGTCATCCTGGGTAGAGTGCTGTGGTGTCATAGCTCACAGTAACCTCAGACTCTTGGGCTTACGCAAGCCTCTTGCCTCAGGCTCCCAAGTAGCTGGAATACAAGTGCCTGTCATAGAGCCTGGCTAGTTTTTCTATTTTTATTTATTTATTTTTAACATTTTTTTTTTAGAGACAAGAGTCTCACTTTGTTGCCCTTTATAGAGTGCCATGGTGTCACAGCTGACAGCAGCCTCCAGCTTTTGGGTTTAGGTGATTCTCTTGCCTCAGCTGGGACCACAGGTACCTGCCACGACGCCCAGCTATTTTTTGTTGCAGTTTGGCTGGGGCTGGTTTGAACCTGCCACCCTCAGTATGTGGAGCCAGTGCCCTTCTCACTGAGCCACAGGTGCTGCCCAGTTTTTCTATTTTTGGTAGAGACAAGGACTCAGTCTTGCTTAGTCAGGCTGGTCTTGAACCCCTGAGGTCAGGCAATCCACCTGCCTTGGCTTCCCAGGGTACTAGGATTTACAGGCATATAGCCTGAATGCCTGCCTGCCTGCCTACCTGCTTGCCCTCCCTCCTTTCTTTCTTTATTATTTATTTACTTATTTTGAGACAGAGTTTCCCTTTGTCATCTTTGGTAGAGTTCCGTGGCCTTATAGCTCACAGCAACCTCCAACTCTTGGGCTCAGCAATTCTCTTGCCTCAGCCTCTCAAGTAGCTGGGATTACAGGCATCCACCACAGTGCCCAGCTATTTTTCGAGATGAAGTCTTGTTCTGACCCAGGCTAGTCTTGAACCTGTGAGCTCAGGCAGTACACCCACCTCAGCTTCCCAAGAGCGGGGATTATAGGTATGAGTCACCCCGCTTGGCTCCCTTTTTTTTTTTTTTTGAGACAGAGCCTCAAGCTGTCCCCCTGGATAGAGTGCTGTGGCATCATAGCTTACAGCAACCTCCAACTCCTGGGCTCAAGCGAATCTCCTGCCTCAGCCTCCCAAGTAGCTGGGACTATAGG
>NW_003852567.1:2964510-2967233 GCF_000181295.1 Otolemur garnettii
GGAGTGCTGTGATATCATAGCTCATGAGAACCTTAAACTCTTGTGCTTAAGAGATCCTTTTGCCTCAGTCTCCCTGGTAGCTGGAACTATACATGCATACTACGATGGCCAGCTATTTGTAGAGATGTGGTCTTATTCTTGCTCAAGCTGGTCTTGAATGCATGAGCTCAAGGGATCTACGCACCTTTGCCTCCCAGAGTGCTAATATTAAAGGCGTGAGCCATCACTCCTGGCCTTTCCAATTTTTCTTTGCAAAGTTTTTGTTTTATTTCATTGTTTGAGATAATGAAAATTATACTACACACACAATCACATAGCTTTCTTTATTTAGCTTATACTATAATATGAGCTTCTATAATTTATCTAAAATGCAGTCAGTACTTGGTTCTAAGCATAATATATCAAATATTAATTGTTCTTTTCATTTGCTTTTTATTAATGGTAGAATTCATGGTTTAAAATCTGGAAAAACCCTGAAGGAATTTCGTGGCCATTCATCCTTTGTTAATGAAGCAACATTTACACAAGATGGACATTATATTATTAGCGCATCCTCTGATGGCACTGTGAAGGTTAAGTATTTCCTTCCCATTTATATTTGTATGTCTGTTCTGTCTTTGACCTTGAGAATTTTTCAGTCCTGTTAATGGAATGATTGTGGTGGAATAAACCACTCAACTAGCAATTTATCTGTAAGTGAGGAGAGTCTGAGACAATAGTAATATTCTGTGGCTGAGGCAAGAGGATAGCTTGAGCTCAAGAGTTTGAGGTTGTTCTGAGCTATTACGATGCCACAAGACTCCACCCAGAGTGACAGAGACTCTGTCTTACAAAAAAAAAAAAGAAGAAGAAGAAAAAGAAAATATCCAGAAAAAAAAAAATCCACAGAATTCCAAGAAGCAAACTAGAATTTGCCCTGCACTGAGTACTACATGGAATCCACACAATGAAGTGCTATGTATTGTATTGGGTATTATAAGTACTCTAGAGATGATTTAAAGTGTGAAGGAGGATGTATATGCCAATATTCTATACCATTCTGTATCAGAGACTTGAGCATCTTCAATTGTGGTCCTGGACCCTGTTCCCCAAGGATGGCAAGGGAACACTGTATATAACAATACTGGGTATTTGATTGGACTTAAAATCAAGTTAGGAAGCTTGTTTCTCAGTCAATTTTACTCTTTTTTTTTTTTTTTTGAGGCAAAGTTGCACTCGGTAGAGTGCAATGATGTCATAGCTCACTCACAGCAACCTCAAACTTTTTTTTTTTTTGAGACAGGAGCCTCAAGCTGTCCCCCTAGGTAGAGTGCCATGGCATTTCAGCTCACAGCAACCTCCAACTCCTGGGCTCAAGCGAGTCTCCTGCCTCAGCCTCCCAAGTAGCTGGGACCACAGGCACCCGCCACAACGCCCGACTATTTTTTGGTTGCAGCCGTCGTTGTTTGGCGGGCCCAGGCTGGATTCGAACCTGCCACCTTGGGTGTACGTGGCTGGCGCCTTAGGCACTTGAGCCACAGGCGCCAACCAGCAACCTCAAACTCTTGGGCTTAGTCCTCTTGTCTTAGCCTTCCAAGTAGCTAGGACACAAGCATGTGCCACTATACCTAGCTAGATTTTTTTCTATTGGTTTTTTAATAGAGATGGGGCCATGCTCTTGCTCAGGCTGATCTTGAACTCCTAAGCTCAAGCAACCCACCTACCTTGGCCTCTCAAGAGTGCTGGGATTACAGGCATGAACCACAGCAGCTGGCCAATTTTACTCTTTTTTTTAGTAGCCTGGTTTTTAATTTTTTAAACATTAAAACTAGAAATTATTATACCCCCCAAATATTTATGCCTTAAATTTTTGTCTGATAGATCTGGAATATGAAGACCACAGAATGTTCAAATACCTTTAAATCCCTGGGCAGCACTGCTGGAACAGACATTACGGTCAACAGTGTGATCCTGCTTCCTAAAAACCCAGAGCACTTTGTGGTGTGTAACAGATCAAACACAGTTGTCATCATGAACATGCAAGGCCAGGTGAGTGCTTAGGAAGTAGTACTTTTGCACAGGACCTCTGGGTCACTCCCAAATTAGCATGCTCTGGTCTTAACCTTCCCAGTAACCAAATACGGGTTCACCACTCTGTAAACCGTATAAGCTCTTCAGACATTCGTTTATAGCCCTACAAAAACATCTTTGGTGTTTCAAATGTAGTCTCCTTTCCCTTGGGGGTTTGTATATTATGCTGTTTCTTTTTTATCCTTTAGTTAAATGAGGCTGTGATCAGTCTTTAAGCTTCCCTTAAAACCTCACTGAAGATTTTAAGATAATAATATTTGAGTTAGGGAGATATTATGTGGTGTGGGTTACTAACTGAGGCATCTCTAAGCTTTTCAATCAGGACACCTGCAGGGTTCCCAAGGAATCTTACTTTAATGGACTGTGAGGTATCACTAGGAGCTTTTGGAACATGAGGTTGAGGTTTCAAGCCTTTGACATGTGTCCTGGCTGCTACTGAAATGTTGGCCTGGGCACTTAGAGAATTTGCTGAGAAGACCCAATGGCTAGTACATATCTTTCTATGTATATCCTTTGCTTCCTGTAACTGATGAAGTAGTAGTTCATAACCACAGCTGAAAGGGCTGGTCTGCAGTGTCCTGTAGGCTTTGTTCATTCCTTTTATTTCTGTGTACTTTCTCTTTGACTGACTTGCTGAATTCAAAAGTGGTGTC
>NW_003852567.1:2968789-2972136 GCF_000181295.1 Otolemur garnettii
TGGCTGGCGCCTTAGCCGGTTGAGCCATAGGCGCCGAGCCAAAATTCTTTATGAGTCATTTTGATGTTCTCATTTTGGTTGGTTTCCATTGGTACAGTTATTATTTTCTTTTGGAGGTGACCTTTCACTGTGACTTTTCTTATACTGTGTTCCCCCGAAAATAAGACCTACCCCCAAAATAAGCCCTAGCAGGATTTCTATGCATTTGTTAAATATAAGCCCTATCCTGATAATAATACCTAGTGATGGGTGTGCCTATGCAGCGTATCTGCATAGCCACGCCATGCATTTTAGCACGGAGAGGAAGACATCCCCTGAAAATAAGCCCTAGTGTGTCTTCTTGAGAAAAAATAAATATAAGACAGTGTCTTATTTTCAGGGAAACACAGTATCTGGAGATCTTTTTTTGATTCCTTCTTCTCTGGTTTTGGATTGTCTTTTTGATTGGATGGTGGCATGCCCATATCTGAGTCAGTAGGTGGTACTTATGGGAGGAACTCATCTCCTGTGTTTTTTAACCTTTTTTATCTCATAGCATACTTGAATCTATAGTTAAACTTCTGTGGCACACTTAAATTATGTGGATCAAGAAAAATAATGAAAGGGTGGTGCCTGTGGCTCAGTGAGTAGGGCGCTGGCCTCCATATACCAAGGATGGCAGGTTCAAACTCAGCCCTGGCCAAACTGCAACAAAAGAATAGCTGGGCACATTGTGGTGGGCACCTAGAGTCCCAGCTACTCAGGGGGTGGAGGTAAGAGAATCTCCTAAGCCCAAGAGCTGTAGGTTGCCATGAGCTGTGATGCCACGGTACTCTACCGAGGGCGACAAAGTGAAACTGTGTCTCCAAAAAAAAAAAAGAAAGAAAAGAAAAATAATAGGCTCGGTGCCTATGGCTCAAGTGGCTAAGGTGCCAGCCACATATACCTAAGGTGACGGGTTCCAATCCAGCCTGGACCCACCAAAACAACAATGATGGCTGCAACCAGAAAATAGTCAGGCGTTGTGGTGGGTGCCTATGGTCCCAGCTACTTGGGCGGTTGAGGCAGGAGACTCGTTTGAGCCCAGGAGTTGGAGGTTGCTGTGAGCTGTGATGCCACAGCACTCTACCCAGGGGGATAGCTTGAGGCTCCTCAAAAAAAAGAAAAAAATAATAAAAATAGAGTGGTGTCTATGGCAGTCAGTAGGGCGCTGGCCTCATATACTGACAGTGGGAGGTTCAAACCTGGCCCTGGCCAAACTGCAACCAAAAAATAGTCGGGCATTGTGGCAGGCGCCTATAGTCCCAGCTGTTCAGAAGGCTGAGGGAAGAGAATCGCCTAAGCCTAAGAGCTGGAGGTTGCTGTGAGCTGTGATGCCATAGTACTCTACCAAGGGCAACAAAGTGAGACTCTGTCTCTGAAAAAAAAAAAAAGAAAGAAAGAAAAATAATAAAAATATACTTAGTCTTCTTTGAACTTCTTTTGAAAATAATTTTATTAATGATTTTTTTTTTTTAAAGAGGAAAGAAAAAGAGGGCCAAGTTTGAACCCACCACCCTCAGTGTATGGAGCTGGTGCCCTACTCACTGAGCTGCAGGTGCTGCCTGATGATTTTTTTTTTTTTTATAAGACAGATACTGTGTCATCCTTTGTAGATTATGGTGGCGTCACAGCTCACAGCAAACTCGAAGTCTCGGGCTTAAGCAATTCTCTCAACCTCCCAAGTAGCTGGGACTACAGGTGCCTGTCACAATGCCCAGTTATTTTTTTTTTGTTGTTGTTGTTGTAGTTGTGGTTGTTTAGCAGGCATGGGCTGCATTTGAACCCATCAACCCTGGTGTATGTGGCCAGAGCTGTAACCACTGAGGTACAGCTCAACTCAATCTAAGATCCTCTTACAGCACACCAGTTAAAAATCACTGCTCAGGCTCGGTGCCTGTGGCTCAAGTGGCTAAGGTACCAGCCACATACACCTAAGGCGGTGGGTTCGAATCCAGCCTGGGCCTGCCAAAACAACGACGGCTGCAACCAAAAAATAGCCGGGTGCCTGTGGTCCCAGCTACTTGGGAGGCTGAGGCAGGAGATTCTCTTAAGCCCAGGAGTTGGAGGTTACTGTGAGGTTACTATGTCACTCTACCCAGGGGAATAGCTTGAGGCTCTGTCTCCAAAAAAAAAAAAAAAAAATCACTGCTCAACTACATCCTGTGTGATTTGAGTCAGTAAATGTTGTAAAGGGCATGCAAGTTGACCTCCCTGTCAGTAGGTGGCAGTTGCCAGGAGGAACAATTGCTTTTGGTTTCTGTGATGGCCTGTAGTACCTCAGAAATGCTTGATCACCCTATGTGCTGGGTGGAACCCTGGAACTTCAGGTGGGTCCTAGTTCTCTTCCACAGCAGAGACAATAGGAGGGTGCAGCTGGACAGGGCTGGGTGCAGGATGAGCTTACCCTCAGTTTCCATAAAAGCTGGTAATATACCTGTTTCAGCAGGAATCAAAGGTCTGCTCCCAGCATTGGACAGAGCTGTCAGCTAGGGGCTCTAGTGGCTTTACCCAACCAGATTCTTGTGGAGGAATGGCCATCTCTGAGATCCACAGTCTGGAAATCTAAAGTAGGCCACGGTTCTCCCGTAGTGGGAGGATGCCCCACAGTCTCACTAAATTTAGGAACCACACTGCACTCTATCCCCTAATCTGCCCACATGAGCAGCCTTGCCTCCCAATACTAACCCACAAATTTACCCTCCTTAACTCCAAGGACTGCAGTTGAAACCTGAGGGTACAGGATCTGACCTGTGAGTCTGTTCTTGATCCCTGAAGATCAGTCCCTGCCATGCTAGGGAGAAACGTGCTGGTCCCATGTCATCCATGGGATGCCCAAAGCAGGTTTGCTATCTTGCCTTTTTGGGTTATGTCTTGTTCTGGTAGAGTAGCTGCCAGGCAGGGAGCTTATAGTCCAAGCACACCTCAGTCCACTGCAGGGCCCCTAAAAGACAGGTCTGAGCCTCATTCTCTGGAGAAGTCCTGGTGTGGTGGATGTATCAATAGAAGAGAAATGCAGTTAGTTCTGGGAGCCCTGGCTTAGTCTTCTCTCAACAGCCATAGGTAGGGCAGGGGAAGAAAAAGGAAGGAAAAGTGTCTGAATGGAGCTAGCACTTGGGTCATCTCTGTCCCACTTTCCAGAAGGCAGCCAATGCAGAATGTCCAGGCTCTATGGTAACACAGATCCCTCAGGACCCAGTGGTCTGTGACTCCCATAGTCTGAGCCAGACTTGGGAAATCTTTGTGCAGGACCAAGCAAGATATAAACTGAGGGGCTGAAGACCTCTAGGGTGGACAAAGGTGCCAGTGGGTGGAGAAGCAATAATGGC
>NW_003852567.1:2972481-2974966 GCF_000181295.1 Otolemur garnettii
GAGATGACGCCAAGGGGGCTGGCAGCCTTGGTGCTTTTTGCTCAAGAACTTTCTAGAGTAGAACAGCTTTTTAACAGCTTGGGAGCCCACTGACTGCTGGAGATGTGAGAGAGGGAGAAATAAACTGCTCCCCCTATCTTCACTGGACTCCAAGCCTCTCAGGGGTTGATCTCTTGCTCCTTCATGTTCTTCTGTGCATCTTCTCAGTTTTATCTTCACTGCAGCCAGGTAATTTTGCAGAAGCTGGTGGTTGTTTACACTGCAGGCTTACTTTGGAAGAGTCATTAACAGAAACTGATGTCCGTGTTTTTGCATATAGATGTCCAGTTGTTCTGACACCATTTATTAAAAAGGTGGGCATGGTGGTTCAGGTCTGTAATCCTAGCACTCTGGGAGGCCGAGGTGGGTGGATTGCTTGAGCCCATGGGTTCAAGACCAGCCTGAGCAACAGTGAGACCCCATCTCTACTGAAATTAGAAAAAAAACTGAGGCAGGAGGATTGCTTGAGCCCAAGAGTTGGAGGTTGCTATGAGCTATGATGACACCATGGCACTCTACCCAGGGTGACAGCTTGGAACTCTGTCTCAAAAAAAATAAGGTTTTAGCTGGGCACTGTGGCTCACACCTGTAATTCTAGCACTTTGTGACGCTAAGGTGGGTAGATTGCTTGAGCTTAGGAGTTTGAGACCAGCCTGAGCAAGTGTGAGACCATGTCTCTACTAAAAATAGAAAAACCATCCAGGCACCATGGTGGGCACCTGTAGTCTAAGCTACTTGGGAGGCCAAGGCAAGAGGATCATTTGAACCCAGGAGTTTGAGGTTGTTGTGAGGGTAACAGAGTGAGACTCTCAAAAAAGAAAACATTATCTTTTTTCCATTATATTACTTTTGTTATTTTGTCAAAAATCAGTTAATGTATTTATATGAGTATATTTCTGGGTTCTCTGTTCTGTTCATTGCTGTTTATGTCTTTTCTTTTGCCAGTAGCACACCGTCTTGACTTCTGTAGGTTTATATGAAATCTTGAAGTTGGCATTATCAGTCTTTTCAACTTCGTCCTTCTCCTTCAGTATTGAGTTGGCTATTCTGGGTCTTTTGCCTCTCCATGAAAACTTAGAATCAATTTGTCATTGTCCACAAAATAATTTGTTCGGATGTTGATTGGGATTGCATGAAATCTAGAGATCAGGTTGAGAACTGATATCTTGACCATATTGAGTCTTTCTAGCTATGAACATAGAATTTCTCTCTGATTAGCTCTTTGATATTTTTCTTCAGAGTTTTATAGTTTTCTTCCTATAAATCCTGTACATATTTTGTTGGGGGGGGAATGTTAATGTAAATGATACTGTGTTTTTAATTTCGAGTTAATTAATTTCAATACCCTAATTCCTAGTGACCACCTGATCTGTTTTCTATTATTACAATTTTGCCATTTTAAAAATGGCACATAACTGGAATCATACAGTGTGTAACCTTTTAGCTTTTTTTTTTTGTAGAGACGGAGTCTCACTTTATTGCCCTCAGTAGAGTGCTGTGGCATCACACAACTCACAGCTACTTCTAACTCCTGGGCTTAGGCAATTCTATTGCCTTAGACTCCCGAGTAGCTGGGACTACAGGCGCCTGCCACAACGCCCGGCTATTTTTTTTGTTGCAGTTTGGCCGGGTCTGGGTTTGAACCTGCCACCCTTGGTATATGGGGCCGACGCCCTATTGACTGAACCACAGGCACCACCAATCTTTTAGCCTTTTGAGATTGGTTTCTCTCAGCTTGATTTTTTTTCTTTATAAGTTTTATTTTTTTGTTGTTGCAGTTTTAACCGGAGCCAGGTTCGAACCTGCCACCCTCAGTATATGGGACTGGCACCCTACTCCTTGAGCCACAGGCACCGCCCTCTCAGATTGATTTTTGATGATTTTAATGTTACCTAGAGTAGAGGAGACAAAGTCTTGGAGACAGTTTCATCTTGCATGGAGAAAGCATCTTATTCTGTTAGAAGAGGAAACTGGAGAGCACACATCCAGAAAGCACCGAGAACTAGTAGTATGTTCAGTTAGAAATTTGTAGTATACATAGTAATGAATTTGCTTCAGAGGAATATGGCTTTTTTTTTTTTTTGGAGATAGCGTCTCACTATCTCACAGCAATCTCAAACTCTAGGGCTCAAGCGATTCTCTTGCCTCAGCCTCCCAAGTAGCTGGGCCTGCAGGTGCCCACCACCACGCCTGGCTATTTTTTGATGCAGTTCTCGTTGTTTAGCTGGCCCGGACCAGGTTTGAACCCACCATCCTCGGTGTATGTCGTTGGCACCATAACGACTGTGCTACAGGCACTGAGCCAAGTATTATTTTTTAGATAGGTTTGATTATTTGGAAGTTGAAGTTTTTGTCTTCCACTTTCAATAGCTTGTTTATTAAACTTTTTTTAAGCAAGAGGATTTAGGATATGATGAACACATTTTTTTTTTTTTTTTTTTTTTTT
>NW_003852567.1:2976511-2978392 GCF_000181295.1 Otolemur garnettii
AGGCGCCGAGCCAGTAAGTTTATTTCTTATTATGTTACAATGTTAGATGAGTTGGATAACCCTCATTCAAATGTAGAATATGTGATTCAGCTTTGGAAGTCTCCTCAGAGTGATTTGGCATAGACCTGCACACCTAACCCTGTTCTTTACCTGTCCTAGGTTCATGAGAAGGATGTGATTGGTATTGCACATCACCCTCATCAGAATCTGATTGCTACCTACAGTGAAGATGGACTCCTAAAGCTCTGGAAACCCTAATTCAACTTTTCTTTGAAACTAGCTCGAAAGCATATCCTTAAATGAAGACATATTCATGTGATGCCTTTTTTTTTTTCTTCATTTTTTTAGGGCAGCTTTTCTAAGCAAATTGTCTGAATTAGCCACAAGAATCGTTTTGTGAAAATTCATGTTTAAGTAGCAGTTACCTTTTTTATATATTTTTAAGGGATTAGTTTATCTGCTTTTAACTGTGGCAGTCACCTAATGTTTTCATTAATCTTATCCCTAGAGAGTGAAACACTGATATTTCTAGAAAAAAATTGGGCTCCTTTGATTATTTGAAATGTTGATTAAAATATGCTTCCCAGAGTAAACTTGTAAATAAGGAACTATCACATATTCAGTAGTTGTGTTCTCTTCCATCTTTTTTTAAAAGATGTTAATAAACTTTATACCTTTCTGGAGATTTTGTTTTTAAATGTAAATAATTACTCATCTAGTTAACATATTTACTTAGAATCAAGTGTTGGGGGGTACATTATTATCCCTGAATTTCAAGTTCTGCATGAAGTGAAATTGAATTCCTGGGAAAGTTAGATAGATTGACGTGTAAATAGACCAGGTAATACATAGGATGTGGTTTTACTGCCCTCACCCTTCCACTCTTTCAGAGCTGTGCCTTTTCACATATTCAAGCCAACTGCAGGGAATATTTTCTTTCTTTCTTTTTTTTTGCAGTTTTTGGCTGGGGCCGGGTTTGAACCCACCACCACCCATATGTGGGGCTGGTGCCCTACTTATTTGAGCCACAGGCACCGCCCTGGGGGAATATTTTCTATATCTTCTGGATGGAACTAGTTGCAGTATCTGTTACAAGAAGTCAAAGTTTTAGCATCTCTTTTTTTTTTTTTTGCATGTGGAGGAGGATTTGACATTGAAAATGTGCTGATGTTCTGAATAAAAATTAGAAAAAGACCTGAAATTTAGAAGTTACTTTTGCAGTGTAGATCATTACCAGTTAGCTAAACCAAAAAAATTAAAGGCCAACAAAAGCCTTGAAATACGTTGCATATGGGTTTCTCTTTCCTATTTCAAGTGATGATGATGATGTGTGGTAGTACTATGCTAGGCACTATTTCAAGAAAGTAAATTCCTGTTTCTATAAGCCTTTTATACACCACCCCCCGTTTTCATTTTGTCACCCTCAGTAGAGTGCCGTGACCTCACAGCTCGCAGCAACCTCCAGCTCTTAGGCTTAAGCGATTCTCTTGCCTCAGCCTCTTGAGTAGCTGGAACTGCAGGCGCCCACCACAATGCCCGGCTATTTTTTTGTTGCAGTTTGGCCGGGGCTGGGTTAGAACCCACCACCCTCAGTATATGGGCCTGGCGCCCTACTGCCCCCTGGATATAGGTGCCACCCTATACCCGCTTTTAATATGTATTATGTATAAACTATTGGGGAAAGTTTTATATTAAAAGTTTTGTAGGCTTGGCGCCTGCGGCTCAAGCAGCTAAGGCGCCAGCCACATACACCTAAGGTGGCGGGTTCGAATCCCCAGCCCGGACCCGCCAAACAATGATGGCTGCAACCAAAAAATAGCCGGGCGTTGTGGCGGGCGCCTGTGGTCTCAGCTACTTGGGAGGCTGAGGCAGGAGACTCGC
>NW_003852567.1:2979839-2984408 GCF_000181295.1 Otolemur garnettii
CCGGGCTGGGGATTCGAACCCGCCACCTTAGTTGTATGTGGCTAGTGCCTTAGCCCCTTGAGCCACAGGCGCCGAGCCTATTCTAGAAATTTTTTATGGAACATTTTTGTTCCTGGCACCAACTGCTGAGGATGGTTAAAAAAAACTAGTTGCAGTGGTGCCCATAGCTCAGTGTCTAGGGCACCAGCCATATACACTAGGCTGGTGGGTTCGAACCCGGCCCTGGCCTGCTATAACAATAATGACAACTGCAACCAAAACATAGCCAGGTGTTGTGGTGGGCACCTATAATCCCAGCTACTTGGGAGGCTGAGGCAAGAGAATTGCTTAAGCCAAAGAGTTTGAGGTGGCTATGAGCTGTGACACCATGGCACTCTATTCAGGGCAACAGCTTGAGACTCTGTCTCAAAAAAAATAATAATTGGGTAGTGCCTGTGGCTCAGTAAGTAGGGCACTGGCCCCATATACCAAGGGTGGCGGGTTTGAGCCCGGCCCCATCCAAACTGCAACAAGAAAATAGCCGGGCGTTGTGGCAGGTGTCTGTAGTCCCAGCTACTCGGGAGGCTGAGGCAAGAGAATCGCTTAAACCCAGGAGTTGGAGGTTGAGCTGTGATGCCATGGCACTCTACCAAGGGTGACAAAGTGAAACTATCTCTAAAAAAAAAAATAGTCGGGCATTGTGGCGGGTGCCCTGTAGTCCCAACTACTTGGGAGGCTGAGGCGAGAGAATCACCTAAGCCCAGGAACCTGGAGGCTGCTGTGAGCTGTGATGTTACAGCACTCTACTGGCAGCAACAAATTGATACTCTGTCTCTGAAAAAAAAAAAAAAAAAACTAGTCGTTTTTTTGATAATGGGAGGAGAGGCACCTAACCCAGCCTGACAGGGTTAGGAAAGACTTCTTGGAGGAAGTGACTATAAACAAAGACTAGGAGGAACTGGAGTTTGGCCATCTAAAATAGCAGAGAGAAACTTTGCAGGAGCTGCAGTGTGGCATAGCAGCAAGATTTTTGCTGGACAAACGGGAGACCAGGCAAAAAGACCTGGACTGGTAGTCATTAAGTATTTATTTTTTCTTCTAATAAGATAAGGCATTGCATATAACATGTAAATGCAAATAATGCAAAGTTGTGTCAACTCAAGAACAAAACAGACTTCTAAAGAATCAGTTTTATTCAGAAGTCTTAAGGATTACAACCTGGGAGTCATGTACAGAGTTTCTGTCCCAAAGCTGTGTTGTAGCCCACAGTGGACATACAGGTGAAGGCTCTATATGTAATCAGAAGTTACATTAGCAAAAGTTCATCAAGGTTTGGGTGTGAGGGAACATCTAGTTATAGATCATAGAGGTGTAATCGACCCCAACAGACATTATCTTATGTACAGAAAGGGACAAGGCTAGAATACCTGCGTTTATCTTTTCTAAATGGCAGTGATTCAGGGGACCTGGGGAACCTGTGCTCTTTCCTGCTTACCATCTTAAGGGCATTCTTCCAGGGCTGTGCTCAATCACTGAGATGGCTTTGTGAAATTCTACTGGCAAGGAGAATGAACAAACACGGTTTCTTTTTTTTTTTTTTTTAATTTGAATAACACTGTATTCAAATGTTCCTCAGATGAGAATAATAGGGAAATGTATAATGCTTCCTGCACAAATGCGTTTATAGAAACCAGGCTATATTTATTCAAAAACTAGAAAAGGTTACAATATAAATCTATCAAACAAGATCATTTTTTAAAAGTTATCTTCAAGTGACTCATACGTATTCAAATTCTGACTAAATTAAGACAAATCAATGTACAGAAAGGTTATTATGTAGCTCAAGGAACAAAAAGCAATAAACAGAAAAGTCTTTTTAGTACAGACTCGATATAAATACATTAATATTTTAATGTAACATAAAAATCATAAGTACATGTGTTATCTTTTGCCAACATTATAGTAGTAAATGTTTGATATTCAGTAAAAACATACAGAAAGAGGGCACTGCCTGTAGTTCAAAGGAGTAGGGCACCAGCCCCATATGCCAGAGGTGGCAGGTTGAAACCCAGCCCTGGCCAAAAACTGCAAAAAACAAAACAAAACAAAAACAAAAAACATACAGAATGTATAAAACCTTCAGTCACATATAGGAGACTAAAAAGTGTAAATCAAGTAGACTGTGGGGTTTTCATATGTAAAGATGGACATTTCATAAAGAACTCAAATTGAAGTAAATCCATTAACACATATTGCAAAGATCACCCACAAAAATGTTTATCATTTGCACCTGTATACAGAGAAAAAAACTGCCCAGACATTAATATTAGAATCTTACTGAGGGGTATTATAGTGACCAACCTTAAAGGACAAATCACTTATTAGGGGTTTAACATGGCAGAGATCAGTGTAAATTAAATAATATATGAGTGAAAAAATATAAAGTCTACAATGGCAAGAGGTGAGAAAACTGAATACTGTGAAAAAGATTTATTAGTCCATACAAGTTGTTTTGATAAACTGCTGTTTACCTGTTATAGTAAATTACCAAGATTTTCATTGTGACAGCATCTTCCCACACACATAAGAATCCGGAAACAGTATGTCTTTCTCAAATTGTCATTTAGTGTTTTTCTTTTCCCATCCCTCAAAACACAGAGATAGGTTTTTGAATATCAACTAGCCATCATGGAGGCCATAAGATACATATATTCATAAACATCACACGAGGTACCTCGAAGAACACTACCCACATTGATGAAAAAAGGAGTTGGTTTTAAAAGTGGTAAGTAGCATAGGAGTCACAATAAACACTCTATTCATGTCCTTCTGAAATCAAAATGGGTTAAACCTTACTTCCACTCTGCCAAACACCACATAACTAAAAAAGCTGTGCAAAGGGTCATAAATCCAATGTACATATCACAGGATTAAAACTCCAGTTAAGCGGGCTCGGCGCCTATAGCTCAACGGGCTAGGGCGCCAGCCACGTACACCTAAGGTGGCGGGTTCGAATCCCCAGCCCGGACCCGCCAAAACAACAATGACGGCTGCAACCAAAAAATAGCCGGGCGTTGTGGCGGGCGCCTGTGGTCCCAGCTACTTGGGAGGCTGAGGCAGGAGACTCGCTTGAGCCCAGGAGTTGGAGGTTGCTGTGAGCTGTAATGCCACGGCACTCTGCCCAGGGGGACAGCTTGAGGCTCTGTCTCAAAAAAAAAAAAAAAAAAAAAAAAAACTCCAGTTAAGCAACTGAGCTTATTGAAGTAAATCAAAAAGTAATACCAAACTTGTTTAACATATCAATGCTATTTTAGAAGTATCATGAGAATAAAGATTTAATTGTAAATTGGCCTGCACTGCATTCTGTAATGGGTAATTTAGTACTAAAAAGGAATCTCAAACATCCTAGAATGGTTGTGGAACATGCTCTTTGTTGTTATTGAAAGGAAATTTGCCAGGTTTTATGACACCTGTGTACTTCCCTGTGGTTCTGGGAGTTCTATGTATACCAAGTGATTCAATAACTGATAGAGGACAATTTAAGCAAAAACACCAAAAGTGGACCTTGTGTCAACATATACCAGATAGTAGATGGACTTTTTAGTTACATGATAAATGTAAATCATAAAATCACATGTACTTAAAAGGTACACCTATTTTATATTACATAAAAAAATTGCAGACTGGGAACTGTGCATGCATTCTCTAATGTTTTACCTGGGAAAGACGATGAGTGAGATTTCTTGCAAATATTTACTGCCATGATACAAAACAATTATGTGCAAACTGCAAGGTCCCTAAAATAGCAGTTAAAGAGTTTACATATAGGAAGATGACACTATCTGATCAAATATGCAAGAGAAGGATGGAATTTCCCAGAGTTTATAACACAGAACAATAACCACCACAGGCCCCGCCTCCACTACCTTCTTCACCATGTGATAGTTTGACTCCTTTATTCTGGATCTCACTTTCCCATAGTTCTGGCGTCTGAATGATCTTTTCAACAAGTTCCTCAAAGGTACATTGAGGAACATTGAGTGCATCACACGTTTTTGCACTTGCCTCTATAAATAACATGGAATGCTTTCCTGCAAACTTCAGGCCTTCATTTCTATCGACTTCACGATTTTCCTTATCAATTTTATTTCCAACTAGCATGTTTACTATGTCATTTCTTGTACAGTATGTTTCCAATTCATTTAACCAATTATCCAGTTTAACAAAGGTGTCCCTTCTTGTGACATCGTAAACTAATATAACACCCTGTGCACCTCTGTAATAGCTTGGAGTTAATGGTCTAAACCTCTCTTGACCAGCAGTATCCCATATTGCAAATTTAGCCTTATTTCCATCCACTGAAACTGTTTTCACCTTAAAGTCAACACCTATTGTTGTTGCAAGTTCTGGATCGAAAGTATCATCTGTGAACCTCAAGAGCAGGCTGGATTTGCCCACCCTACTCTCGCAGATGAGAGAATCTTTAGAGTGGTCAGCCCTTCCTCGTCCATCCTGACACTGCTCGGCTCCGAACACAGCTGGCAGCCCGGGAACACTTCGCAACCCTTCAGCAGCTGCCGCGCATGCGCC
>NW_003852567.1:2986392-2988008 GCF_000181295.1 Otolemur garnettii
AGACAGAGTTCCACTATGTCGCCCTGGGCAGAGTACTGTGGTGTCATAGCTCAAAGCAACCTCAAACTCTTGGGCTTAAGTGATTCTCTTGCCTCAGCTTCCCAAGTAGCTGGGACTACAGGCGCCTGGCACAACGCCCGGCTATTTTTTTTTGGTTAGAATTGTTATTGTTGTTTGGTGGACCTGGGCTGGATTTGAACCTGCCAGCTCCAGTGTATGTGGCTGGCATCCTAGCCGCTTGAGCTACAGATGCTGAGCCCATCAGTTGTTTTATTTTTCAACTTATTACTACTAATAAATGGCCTTTGTTGAGCCCATATTTCTCAGAACTATTCAATGAGGTGGAAGTCTAGGATTGTCAAAAATACGCACGGAGAGGGTGGTGCCTGTGGCTCAATGAGTAGGGTGCCGGCCCCATATACAGAGGGTGGGGGATCAAACTCGGCCCCGGTCAAACTGCAACAAAAAAAATAGCTGGGTGTTGTGGCGGGTGCCTGTATTCCCAGCTTCTCTGGAGGCTGAGGCAAGAGAATCACCTAAACCCAGGAGTTGAAGGTTGCTGTGAGCTGTGACGCTACAGCACTCTACCGAGGGCGATAAAGTGAAACTCTGTCTCTAAAAAAAAAAAAAAAATATGCACAGAGAAACAAGTTTATAGTTGTTAAGCATCTCAGTAACACGATTTGTGTGGAGCTCTGTGGAGCTCCCAGCAAACTCCCAGTGCGATTCTAAAACTGGATTTCTTTCTTCTCCTTTGTTTTCAGTCTTGCTGTTAGTTTCTTGTCAATTTTTAGGTTTGGAGAGAGACAAAAGATCCATGGATTTTTTTCTAAGCAGACTACTAGTAGTGAGATAAATAGAGCACTACTATCCAAGGAAGCCAAAGAAAAAAGAAAGAGTGCTGAATAACAAGAATCTGGATTTCAGTCTACTGTTATTTCTGTTTGCTTAGGGTAGAATAGTGTTTTGTTTTGTTTTTTAATTGAGACAGAGTCTCATTTTGTCACCCTGGGTAGAGTGCCATGGCGTCAGAGCTCATAGCAACCTTGAACTCTTGGGTTTAAGTGATTCTCTTGCCTCAGCCTCCTGTGTAGCCGGGACTACAGGTGCTGGCCACAATACCCAGCTATTTTATTTGTTTGTTTAGCAGGGTTGGGCCCCAGTCGAACCCACTAGTCCTGAAGCATGTGGCTGGCACCTTAACCACTGAGCTACGGGTGCCCAGCCTAGAACAATGTCCTTAAAGTTACCTGGTAACTTGTTTGGAAGACAAATACTAAGATTCTATCCCATATCTATAGAATTGGAAACTGGAGTGTGTGTGGTGGGATGTGCAGCAAACATGCTCAAATTTGAGAGCAGGGAGACTAAAGAATAGTTTCCTCAAACAAGGTGTTTTAGGCCCAACGATGTGGCTTACTCCTGTAATCTCAGTGCTTTTGGCCAAAGCAGGAAGCTCCCCTGCGTCCAGGAATTCCAGGCTGGAGTGAGCTATGATGGTGTCACTGCACTCTAGCCTGGAGGACAGAGGAAGACCATGTCTCTTAAAATAATGTGTTTTAGTTCTTGCTGTTAGTCTCAAAAGGTTGCTGAGATAACCAAATTTATTTATTTAT
>NW_003852567.1:2988814-2990275 GCF_000181295.1 Otolemur garnettii
AAAAAAAAAAAAAAAGACAAATTGGGAAGTTGTCTGGTTTGAGCTTGCTTAAACTTGGAATAGCAATGAGTGAGCTGCCCTCATTTGACCTTCCACAGCAATCTAATAGTGGTATTGATACAGGACAAGTGGCATCCCAGCCAGCTGGTGCAGCTGTGGGGCATAGACCGGCTGCCTCCACCTTGGCAATGTTGGTGCAGTGGCAGCAAGCAGAAGAACTAGCAGGCTGGAGGGTGGGCAGGGGGTCCCTATTTCCTAGGTCTGGGACTAAAAGGGATTGTAGCCATTAATTTGCAACTCAGACAGATGTCCCAGACACAAATGTAACATGTTGTTCCAGACATGTCCCAGACAGACAAGCCAAATGTAACTACCT
Source organism: Otolemur garnettii (assembly GCF_000181295.1). Classification (NCBI taxonomy): domain Eukaryota; kingdom Metazoa; phylum Chordata; class Mammalia; order Primates; family Galagidae; genus Otolemur; species Otolemur garnettii. The sequence goes on from NW_003852567.1 coordinate 2,989,191, forward strand.
AGCCCTGTTAAATGTAACTATTGAGGGCCCCAAACAACTATATATACCCCTAGACAAAGAGCCTACAGACAGACAGAGGAGAGAGAATACTTTTCTCTCCTGACTCCACAGTTTTCTCTCTGCCAAGAGCTCTGGCACTTCTGTATTCTTTCCTGTCTTATCACTGATCTGTGGTCTGCAGATTCATTCTTAGAATCACCGAGACCAAGAACCTACTGAAGAGTGAAATTCCGGTATCAGTATCATTTTGTCTCAGGAGGTCAATGTATCATCTCCTTGTTGATGGTTTTTAACCTTAGCTGGACATACTTTGTTTAGGCTACATCCAGCCCAATTACATTAAAATCTCTAGAGTGTGGGAATTGATCACTGTTCTAACGTTTCCCAGGTAATTCAGATTGTAGCTGACCTTGAAAACCAGTGCCATAAGCAGAAAAACTGAAGGTAATGTCACAGCAGCAGTTCTCAACCTGCAGGTCGTGACCCACAGGAACTGTATTAAGACTATGGCATTAGGAAGGTTGAGAACCTTCCTGGTAAGATCTGTGTTCCAAGAGCATCCTCATGGGATGTAATGGGACTCTACTCTTAACTGCTTACTACTGTGATGGAACAGAAACATTACAGAGAAAGAGGTTAAGGGTTATACTGGGGCCAGGAACCACACTTGTGTGGATGACAACCGTGGCCAGTATTTTAAGACTTTTTTCCCGATTACTCTCCAGGATATAAATGTACAACTATTTTCTGTTAGTGACTAGGATTTTGGGGGGATAAAAAAATGTGACATAAAAATTTAAGTGTTTGTGTACAACTTAGTGGTACTATTTACTATGTTGTGTAACTGTACAATCACTGTATATCCAAAACTTCTTCACCCCAAATAGAAACTCTACTAACATTACAGATTACCTTTCCTCCTCTCTGCTCCACTGCCTTTGATAATGTCTGCCTCAGTGAATTTGCCTAGTTCATTTGAGTGGAATCATACACAATATTTGTCCCTTTGCGTCTGCTTTGTTTCACTTGCCATGTTTTCAAGGTTCATCCAGGCTGTATTCATCAACTTTATTTTTTATTTATTT
>NW_003852567.1:2991169-2992328 GCF_000181295.1 Otolemur garnettii
AGCTACTTGGGAGGCGGAGGCAGGAGACTCGCTTGAGTCCAGGAGTTGGAGATTGCTGTGAGTGATGCCACAGCACTCTACCCAGGGGGACAGCTTGAGACTCCATTTCAAAAAAAAACAAAAAAACAAAAAAACAAAAAAAACTCCTGAGTTCAAATGATCCTCCTGCCTCAGCCTCCCAGAGTGCTTGGATTACAGGTGTGTGAGCTGCCACACTTGGCCCTCTAACACTTTGATGTGCATCATAGCCCACTGCAACATCCAACTCCTGGGCTCTGGTGACCCTCCTGCCTTAGTCTCCCAAGTAGTTGGGACTGTAGGCATGTGCCAAGGCACTAGCTAGTTTTTTGTAGACAGTGGGATTTCACTCTTGCTCAGTCTAATCTTCTGACCACAAACGATCCTTCCACCTTGGCCAAAATCTGAGTCCCAGGATTATGGGTGTAATTCACCAATCCAAACCATATTTTTTTGAGCCAAGAGTTGCACTCTGCCACCCTGGGTTGAGTGCCATGATGTTATAGCTCACAGCAACTTCCAACTCTTGGGCTCCAAGTGATATTCCTGCCTCAGCCTCCCCTGTAGCTGGACTACAAGTGCCCACCATAACACCTGACTCTTATTGGTAAATATGGGGTCTTACTCTTGTTCAGGGTGGTCTGGAACTCCTGAGCTCAAAGGATCACCCACCTTGGCCTCCTAGAGTGTTAGGATTTCAGGTGTGAGCCTCCATCCCACATTCTAACACTTGCCACTTTTTAGATTAGAGGTATCCTAGTATGAAGAATATCTCACTGTGGTTTTGATGTGTACTTCCTTCATGACTGATGGTGTAGACATCGTGTAAGGATTTGTAAACATTTTTAAATGTCCTTTATTTTTCATTTATTTTTGAGGCAGAGCCTCACTTTGTCACACTCAGTAGAGGGCCATGTCACAGCTTACAGCGACCTCAAACTCTTGGGCTCAAGCAATTCATTTGCCTCAGCCTCCCAAGTAGGTGGGACTACAGGCACCCCCAACAACACTCAGCTATTTTTAGAGATGAGGTCTTGCTCTGGCTCCCAGAGTGCTAGGATTACAGGCATGAGATAATGCACCCTGCCTGAATGTCCTTTAAAAAAATTTTTTTTTTTTTTTTTTGAGACAGAGCCTCAAG
>NW_003852567.1:2996761-3001596 GCF_000181295.1 Otolemur garnettii
TTGGTTGCAGCCGTCATTGTTGTTTTGGCAGGTCCGGGCTGGGGATTCGACCCCGCCACCTTAGGTGTACGTGGCTGGCGCCTTAGCCGGTTGAGCTATAGGCGCCAAGCCAGTAAGACTATCTCTTAAAAAAAAAGAAAAAAGAAATGAAGTCTCGCTATGTTGCCCAGATGGCCACAGTAATCCCCTCTCAGCTTGGTTTCCCAAAATGCTAGAATTATAGGTGTGAGCTACCACATACAGCCAATTCTCAAATATTCTTAAGTACTTTATAACTTACCTTAAATTCGATGATTAGGCGACCCTTTTCATATGGTCTACGATAAATTGGCATGCCTTCATTTAGCACACACTTGATATCTCCATGCTTGACAATCTGACCTAGAAACAAAAAAGCCAAGCTATTCCTATTACATTCAAATTTTTACAAGGCAGAGAAATTATAGAACAAAGGAGTATCCTAGCTCACTGATAGGAGTAAATTTGTGTGGTGAAACAAGTCCACCACCTTCTCTCATATATGGGTTTTCCAGGGGCTGCCAAAAAAGAGCCAAGACCTATGACTTCACCTCAGCCTGAAGGGCATATAATCAAGAAAGAAAAACATCTTGTTTTTCTTTCAGTGCCTGTACTATGTAATTATCAGGAGATAAGGAAAACACTAAAGACAAACTCATCTAGTTACCATACCTGGATGAGAGGTGATGACTATGGTTCGACTGTCAAGAGTAGATATTGGCTTTTGGAAACCACACAATGCTTCAACCAGCTGTATGTCCATACACATGCAAAGGTCTTCTCCTCGTCTGTATCAATGCAAATATGACAAATATTTATGTTTCTAACACCAGCGATTACATGTACTAAAGTAATTGTGCTTTCACAAAGACACCCATTCTTCCCATATTCTAAAAATAAAACAGCTGAGAACTGGGAAGTTTTTTTTTCTTTTTTCTTTTTTGAGACAGAGCCTCAAGCTGTCCCCCTGGGTAGAGTGCCGTGACATCACAGCTCACAGCAACTTCCAACTCCTGGGCTCAAGTGAGTCTCCTGTCTCCGTCTCCCAAGTAGCTGGGACCACAGGCGCCAGCCACAATGCCTGGTTATTTTTTGGTTGCAGCTATCATTGTTGTTTGGTGGGCCCGGGCTAGATTTGAACCTGCCACCTTATGTGTATGTGGCTGGCGCCGAGCGGAACTTTTTTTTTCTTAGATAGTCTTTGTCTCTGTAGAATGCCATGGCGTCACAGCTCACAGCAACCTCAAATTTTTGGGCTTAAGTGATTTTTTTACCTTAGCCTCCGGAGTAGCTGGGACTACAGGCACCTGCCACAATGCCCAGCTAGTTTTAGAGATGAGGTGGTCATCATTCCTGAATTACTTCCTTACCTAATTTTATTTAGTTATTTTTCAGACAGTTTCACCATGTTGCCCTTGGTAGATAGCCATGGCATCATAGCTCACAGCAACCTCAAACAATCCTCTTGCCTCAGCCTCTAGAGTAGGTAGGACTACAGGTACCTGCTACAACATGCCTATTCTTTTTTTTTTTTTTTGAGACAGAGCCTCAAGCTGTCCCCCTGGGTAGAGTGCTGTGGCATCACAGCTCACAGCAACCTCCAACTCCTAGGTTGAGCTTAAGCAAGTCTACTGCCTCAGCCTCCCACGTAGCTGGGACCACAGGCACCCTCCACAATGCCTGGCTATTTTTTGGTTGCAGCTGTCATTGTTGTTTTGGTGGGCCCAGGCTGGATTCAAACCCGCCACCTCAGGTGTATGTGGCTGGTGCCAAGCCACAACATGCCTATTTTTAGAGAAGAGATCTTGCTCAGGCTGGTCTTGAACTCCTGAGTTTAAGTAATCCACCCTTCTCAGTGGCCTTCCAGAGTGCTAGGATTATAGGCATGAGCCAGTGTGCCCAGCCTCCTTATCTAATTTTAAATTTTATTTATCACAAGGGGGAAAAATAAATTCTCTTTAAAGTGATGTTCAAAGAAAACAAACATGTATTAGGGCTAAAGGACATTATAGTGTAAGCGAAACAAACCTGAGTTGTTTATGCAGATTTGCCTGCATAATCTAGGACCCAAAGACAAAATCAAGTAATGAGCATATAACCAATTTCAAGGGACAGTTAACATTTTCTTTTCCCAACAAAAAGCACAAACTTAATGATGTACATAAATACTATAGTGCCCAGCACACTGTCAGGGAACATAATCTTCAGTTCACTTCTTCCTTCTAATGTTTGACCTTCCTCTTTTTCAGTCCCCCCACCTTTTTTTTTTCTTAGAGATAAGAGTCTCATTTTGTTGCCCTCAGTAGAGTGTTGTGGCATCCAGCTCACAGAAACCTCCAGCTCTTGGGCTTAGGTGATTCTCTTGCCTCAACCTCCCAAGTAGCTGGGAGTACAGGCACCTCTCACAACACCCGGCTATGTTTTTGTTGCAGTTTGGCCAGGGCCGGGTTCGAACCCCCCACCCTCAGTATATGGGCTGGCGCCCTACTCACTGAGTCAGAGGCACCGCCCTTCAAATCCATATTAATAAAACATCTTTAATCAGGATTATTCCTCTTTCAAATGACAGCATCAAAATCCTGAGCTTGATAGCATTTCCACTTATTTTAATATACTTAAGAAATGGCTCGGCACCTGTGGCTCAAGTGGCTAAGGTGCCAGCCACATACACCCAAGGTAGCGGGTTCGAATCCAGCCCGGGCCCGTCAAAACAACAATGGCTGCAGCCAAAAAATAGCCAGGTGTTGTGGCGGACGCCTGTGGTCCCAACTACTTGGGAGGCTGAGGCAGGAGACTCACTTGAGCCCAGGAGTTGGAGGTTGCTGTGAGCTTTGATGCCACAGCACTCTACTCAGGGGGATAGCTTGAGGCTCTGTCTCAAAAAAAAGAAAAAAGAAAAAAATATATATATACTTAAATATACATTCTAAATTGGTTCCTTCAACCCTACTTCCCATATGTTTTGCTATAAGCCAGATAGTATTTAAAAGAAATACTCAGTGTGAACCATCATTCTTTCTTATGTGTCAGTGTATAGGTTCATCTCTGAATTAAATTACTTCATAGCAGTAAACTTGAATTTCTATCAGAAAGATTAAGTCCTAATTGTAGTTTCTTTCTTTTTGAGACAGAGCCTTAAGCTGTCCCCCTGGGTAGAGTGCTGTAGCATCACAGCTCAAAGCAACTGCCAACTCCTGGGCTCAAATGATTCTCTTGCCTCTGCCACTCAAGTAGCTGGGACTACAAGCGCCCGCCACATCACCTGGCTAGTTTTTGGTTGCAGCCATCATTGTTGTTTGGCGGGCCCAGGCTGGATTTGAACCCACCAGCTCAAGTGTATGTGGCTGGCACCTTAGCCACTTGAGCTATAGGCACCGAGCCCCAACTGTAGCTTCTTAAAGAGATGGTTTGGACATTTACCACTAAAAGCAATTTACCTAGGCTGAGTGAGGTGGCTCACACCTACAATGCTAGCCCTCTGGGAGGCTGAAGTGGTTGGACTCCTTGACCTCAGGAGTTTGAGACTAGCCTCCTATAGTAGATACGGCGCCAGCCAGATGTACTGAGGGTGGTAGGTTTGAGCCTGGCCCGGGCTGGCTAAACAGCTAAACTGCAACAACAACAACAAAAAATAGCCAGGGGTTGGGGTAGGCACCTGTAGTCCCAGCTACTTGGGAGGCTAAGGCAAGAGAATTGCTTAATAAGCCCAGGAGTTTGAGGTTGCCGTGAGCTGCAACGCCACAGCACCCTACCCAGGGGAACATAATGAGACTCTATCTCAAAAAAGAGTGAGTTTCTACTAAAAATAGAAAAGACTAGCTGGATGTTGTGGTGGGCACCTGTAGTCCCACTTACTTAGGAGGCTAAGGCAAGAAGATCATTTGAGCCTAGAAGTTTGAGGTTGCTATGAGCTGTGGTTATGCCACAGGATTCTACCCAGGCCTGCAGATTGAGTCTTTCTTAAAAAAAACAAACAAAAAACCCCCAAAAAACTGGTGAAAGCTTTATGACACTTTACCTGTTTATACAAAGATTGTAAGTAAAAAAAATCTGTTCAGGGATGTTTCTGTCAGCCACTTCCTACCTGTTCATATTTACGTATAACATCTCTTAAATCAAATATACTTCCCAAGTTCTAGATTAGGTAACAATCTGAGTAGAAAAAACTAAAATCTGATCCGACTTATTTTCAGCCTCTTTTACAATCAAAACAATGGTTAATACAACCTTTTACAAAGTATGTTATACATAATTTAACTTTCTTGCTATGCCTTCCTAAGGTATTTCCAGGAATTATGTTCTCAGAGTGATGGAAAACTCATTAAAAACAAAACAAAACCCCCCACCAAATCAATAATTCAGGTATACAAGTCAGTATGAGTGGTTGATTAAAGTCTTTACCGAGTAAAAACAGCATGGTCCTTCTGATCTAACACAATGATAATATCTCCTGGCTCCAATCCTGGTTCTTGGTCTCCTTCACCATGGAATGTTATCTTCTGGCCATCTTTCATGCCTAAAAACAAGAGATTCATTTTGTGCTCTCATTTAATATTCCACTAAGGTCAGAATCATAAATCGTACATACAGATCTGTTTGCACATTCATAAAAAATGATGTCACAGTCTCTATGGATGCCAAAATCACAGAAATAACTAAAAAAAGCCCACTACAGAAATAAGTTTAATAATGTTCCTAAGTCTCAACTTTCCTACAGAGACCTCATTAGGACTTTTAACAGGATTGATTAAGTCTATGCTGGCAACAATAAGTGATCAGGAAACACCATAACCAATAAATGTTAACTATTTTCTTTT
>NW_003852567.1:3002862-3005926 GCF_000181295.1 Otolemur garnettii
TATGACACCACTGCAGTCTAGCCCAGATGACAGAAGGCATGAACAAAATCTCTTCAAAGAACTCATGTAAAAAAACCTGTGTTTGCCAATTACAGTGGAGTATTATCTCATTCTGATTTTTCCTGAACCAATGATCACCTAAAATGAGCAATCTCGTTTCACTTCTTAAATAAAAAATATTAAAACTAGATAAATGGAACCTATAGCAGTATAATTAATTCTTATATATTCATCAATTTAGATTTAGTGGCTATTAAAACTCATGAAATATTTCATGTATTATACCCTCTATCCACTGTTCCCACATACTTTGAAGCAAAACTCAACCATATCCATTCTTCCACAAATTATTCAGTTCTTTTTTTTTTGTTGTTGAGACAAGAATCTCACTTTGTTGCCCTAGGTACAGTGCTGCGGTGGTCATAGCCACCTCTAACTCCTGGTCTTAGGCGATTCTCTTGCCTTAGCGAGCAGCTGGGACTACAGGTGCCTGCCACAATGCCCAGCTATTTTTTGGTTACAGTTAGGCCGGGGCCAGGTTCGAACCTGCCACCCTCAGTATGTGGGGCCAGTGCCCTACTCACTGAACTACAGGCACCAACCCAGCCTAGGCTGGTCTTGAATTTCTGGTTTCAGTTCTCCCACCCCAGCCTCCCAAAGTGCTAGCTAGGATTATAGGTGTGAGCCACTGCACTCAACCTGAACTGTTAATAATGAGCATCAACCTCCAAGAGTTGGAGGTTGCTGTGAGCTGTGATGCCATAGCATTCTACCAAGAGTGACAAAGTGAGACTCTGTTTCTTAAAAAAAAAAAAAGTGTCTCCACATCTGTGCCTCAAGTGGCTAAGGGGCCAGCCACATACACCTGAGCTGGCGGGTTTGAATTCAGCCTAGGCCAGCTAAACAGTGATGGCTGCAACCAAAAAAATAGCCGGGCATTGTGGCAGGCCCCTGTAATCCCAGCTACTTGGGAGGCAGAGGCAGGAGAATTGAATTGCTTGAGCCAAGAGGTTGGAGGTTGCTGTGAGCTGTGATGACAGAGCACTATACCCAGGGCAACAGCTTGAGGCTGTCTCAAAAAGAAAAAAAAGGCTTGGCGCCTGTGGCTCAAGTGGCTAAGGCGCCAGCCACATACACCTAAGGTGGCGGGTTCGAATCCAGCCCGGGCCTGCCAAACAACAATGACGGCTGCAACCAAAAAATAGCCGGGCGTTGTGGCGGGCACCTGTGGTCCCAGCTACTTGGGAGGCTGAGGCAGGAGACTCGCTTGAGCCCAGGAGTTGGAGGTTGCTGTGAGGCCACAGCACTCTACCCAGAGGGATAGCTTGAGGCTCTGTCTCAAAAAAAGAAAAAAAAAAAAGACCTAAAAACTTAAACTCAATGGTGAGACCTTGTCTCCATAGAATAGAGAAACAAGCTGGACATGGTTGTCTGTGCCTTTAGACCTAACTACTCTGGAGGGGCTGAGCAATGAGGATGCCTAGAATTCAGGAATTTGAGGTTGCATAGAGCTATGATGACAACACCAGAAATAAGAGACACTGTCCATCTTCACAAACAACAAACAAAACAACACTCCAAAACCTACCAAGCCCCCTCCAAACAAAAAAACCCCAACAGAGTTTCAAGTTAATGAAATACTACGAATAGTTCAGCAGAATACTAGTTTCATTTTAGTAAACTTACAAAGATGATTACCGCATTTCACAGAAATAGAGACTGAAATTTTCTGTGGTGTTATTTCTACAATGAATATAATGTACCGCTGTACATTTTAAAATATTTTCATAACAAAAGTAAAATTAAAAATTGACAAAACAATCAAACCCTATGGAAAAAAATAAAAATAACAACCCAAGTTTTATAGTTTATAATCTGGAGTCTAAAGGGTAGGAAGTGGCAGGTTTAGTCTATACAATTTTTCTTTTTTTTTAGAGACAGAGTCTATCTTTGTTGCCCTTGGTAGAATGCCATGGCATCACAGCTCACAGCAACCTCCAGCTCTTGGGCTTACATGATTTTCTCGCCTTAGTCTCCTGAGTAGCTGGGACTACAGGTGTCTGCCACAATGCCCGGTTACTTTTTTGTTGCAGTTTGGCTGGGGCTGGGTTCAAGGCTGGCACCCTACATACCGAGGGTGTTGGGTTTGAAACTGGCCCCGGCCAAACTACAACAAAAAAATAGTCGGGCGTTCTGGCAGGTGCCTGTAGTCCCAGCTACTTGGGAGACTAAGGCAAGAGAATTGGCTAAGCCCAAGAGCTTTTTCAAAGTATGGACATCACTTCACCTAAGGAAATTAAGAATCTGTAGAGGCGTGGCGCCTGTGGCTCAATCAGCTAAGGCACCAGCCACATACACCTAAGGTGGCAGGTTCGAATCCAGCCCCGGATCTGCCAAACAACGACGGCTGCAACCAAAAAATAGCCAGGCGTTGTGGTGGGCGTCTATAGTCACAGCTACTTGGGAGGCAGAGGCAGGAGACTCACTTGAGCCCAGGAGTTGGAGGTTGCTGTGAGCTGTGATGCCACAGGCACTCTACCCAGGGGGATAGCTTGAGGCTCTGTCTCAAAAAAAAAGAGAATCTGTAGAGAGGGTGTTTTTTTTTTTTTTAAATTAAAGAACTATGGTTTAACGGAGAGTTTAATTTGGAACACTATTCAATCATTTACATCATCACGGATATTAGAAAGATGATCCTGTAAGGCAATCCCTAAAATATTCTCTTAAGAGTAACACAAATGTGCAAAAAATAAGTCTGAAAGGAAGAACGTTGACTATGTAGCTAAGAATTATATCTCACAATAGGATCATGCATAACCTAAAGATAGCTAATCAAAAATTAGGTAGTGTTAATGAACCTGTCATGGTATTCAAGACTGCATCATGAGAAGTGGGGACAGAACTCACCTTTGTCAATATGAACTTCCAGAATCTTCTTTTCTCGAACTATCTTCCTTCCATTGCAGCTTTTACATCTATCTTTAGGACTGATCCGTTCTCCATGGCCCTGGCACTCCATGCACACAGACTGAATTTGCTGAACCATTCCAGGTCCTATCTGATG
>NW_003852567.1:3006326-3012497 GCF_000181295.1 Otolemur garnettii
CGCAAATCACATTCTTTTGCAGAGCCAGTTTTCTCGTGGCACCATTATATAAATCTTCTAAGGTAACCGAGAGCTGATGTACAACATTTTTACCTAAAACAAAATATAATTAAAGATAAGCCCCACCAGGTATATCTGTTAACTATCTCCTATACATACAAAAGGTTCACCACATTATCATATATGATCCTCAAATTGTGATGAAATTACAGAAGCAGAAAATTGGGTCAGAGATTTAAGTATTTGCCTAAGGACACAGATGTAGTCATCTTACAAATGTGGTAATCAAAAATATTGCCTGCAAAAAAATCACTAGAGCAACACCCATTTCATTTAGGAACATTTCACAATAATTCAAACAATCATTTTAGCCCCCCTTCATTCACTTAGTGCACTATTCACTAAGCATTCACTTAGTACACTATTAAGCAATATGGCCAATTATTCAGCCACAAATTCTTTAGCACAATGAATTTCCATTAGTCAAGGTTGGCCAGGGAAATCTACATACACATATTTATTGATCAATTCCTACTTCTTCCTTATATAGTAGAAAATATCACTGCTGGGCCAGTACTGGTTGTTTTAAAGACTAGCTACTAATCACACGTGTTCATGAGGTGTATAAATAAAAACGTGGCTACACTTAGAAAGCATTTTTACTTCTGCCTTGAATTTAAAGATCCACATGCGCCCCGTGGCTACTGAAGAGTGTCATACTCATTTAAACCTTAGAATGGGAATGAAAGGTTGAGATCCCACAAGGACACCAAGGCTACAGATATGAAATCACTTGCCAACAGTTAGTAAGTTCCCAGTTAGTGATCCTTCCACAAGGACTTTATCCACCACAAAACAGTATTGCCTTATCCCTAAGCTGTCAAACTTTTTTTTTTTTGAGACAGAGCCTCAAGCTGTCCCCCTGGGTAGAGACCTGTGGCATCACAGCTCACAGCAACTTCCAACTCCTGGGCTTAAGCAAGTCTCCTGCCTCCGCCTCCGAGGTAGCTGGGACCACAGGCGCCCACCACCAACGCCCAGCTATTTTTTTGTTGCAGCCGTCATTGTTGTTTGGCCAGCCCAGGCTGGATTCGAACCCACCACCTTAGGTGTATGTAGCTGACGCCTTAGCCACTTGAGCCACAGCCAAATTCTTCTTTATAGCACACCTAATGAACATTTTTACTTTCTAATGAAACACAAAGTACCATTGACTATATCCTTCTACTCACAGTGCTACCTTTTTTTTGAGACAGAGCCTCAAGCTGTCACCCTGGGTAGAGTGCTGTGGCATCACAGCTAGCAGCAATCTCCAACTCCTGGGTTCGAGCTATTCTCCTGCCTCCACCTCCCAAAAATAGCTGGTACTACAGGTGCCTGCCACAATGCCGGGCTATTTTTTGGTTGCAGCTGTCATTATTGTTTGGGAGGCCTGGGCTGGATTCAAACCCGCCAGCTGAAGGTGTATGTGGCTGGTGCCTTAGCTGCTTGAACCACAGGTGCTGAGCCAGTGCCACCTTTTTGTAGTTGGTTCTTGCATATTAAAAACTCCCCTTTTGGCTCGGCACCTGTGGCTCAAGTGGCCAAGGCACCAGCCACATACACCTAAGGTGGTGGGTTTGAATCTTGCCCAGACCCGCCAAAACAACAATGATGGCTGCAACCAAAAAAATAGCCGGGCATTGTGGCAGGCGCCTGTGGTCCCAGCTACTTGGGAAGCTGAGGCAGGAGACTTGCTTGAGCCTAGGAGTTAGAGGTTGCTGTGAGCTGTGATGCCACAGCACTCTACCCAGGGGGATAGCCTGAGGCTCTGTCTCAAAAAGACAAACAAACCCCCCCCCCACAAAAACCCCTCCCCCTTTCACTTTCTACAGAGATGAGAATATAAAGAAGGAAAAACAAAGCTTCTGAAGTTCGATGAAGTAAGTGCACCGTCCCAATGATCTCTTCATCTAAAGCCACATAGTAGAGAGTAGAGTTTGCCAAGAGTAACTTTTAGATCAATTTTTTTTGCAGTTTTTGGCTGGGGCTGGGTTTGAACCTGCCACCTCCAGCATACGGGGCCGTTGCCCTACTCCTCTGAGCCACAAGTGCCGGCCCCAATTTTTTTTTTTTTTTTTAGACGGAATCTCACTATGTCACTGTTGGTAGAGTGACACCCCTGGTAGAGTCACAAGGGACAGCAACCTCAAACTCAAAACTCCTGGGCTTAAGTGATTCTCCTGCCTCCGCCTCTCAAGTAACTGGGACTATAGATGCTTGCCACAACACCCAGCTATTCTGGTCTATGTGGTCAGTGCCCTAACCACTGAGCCACAGGTGCTGAGTCTAGATCAATTCTTTATAAAAACATAAACCGAAACGTTACTCCTATAAACAGTATTTCTACAGTTTGCAGGCCACATTTCTGCTAAACATTAAATGCATATATTACAATAAAGCTAAAACAAGCATCAACAGTTAATGGACTATTTGGAGGCAATAAATCTGTTTTTTCAGCCCTGGTTCTGTTGGCTTGCTATATAGCTTGAGAATGGTCTATGTTTCTGAACTTTTAATTCACACTTGTTTGAAAAAGGCCACTGTACCTACCACTGGGTGAAGCGGGCAGTTGTGTGTCAAGTAGGAGCTATGAAGAGGCTTTGAAAACTATACTGACGTACCTTGTTCTCTTAACATCTGATGACTTGAATATATCTAAGAGCTTTAGAAACATTCATCTGTTACCATTCAGTTGGCTTAGTTACATCTAATCTCATTTAAAAAAACGCTATAAACACTGGCTCCGCACCTATGCTCAATGGTTAGGGTGCCAACCACATACACCGAGACAGGTGCAAGGACAGGCAGGTTTGAGCCCAGCCTGGGCCTGCTAAACAATGACAAATGCAACAAAAAATTGTTGCCCATGGTGGCGGGGACCTGTAGTCACAGCTACTTGGCAAGAGAATCGCTTAAGCCCAAGAGTCTGAGGTTGCTGTGAGCTAGCTGTGACACCACAGCACTATACAGAGGGTGACACAGTTAGAATCTGTCTCAAAAAAAAAGGAAAACAAACAAACAAACATTATGCCAACATATAAACCAGCACTTAAAATGAGTCAATTTGCTTTGACCAACAGCTATTTTAATTAGCTGCATGAGGCCTAGATTATTCTTACCTCTCCTTTCTCTCTGCATCCTTCCTCCTCCTCCAAAAAACATATCAAAGATGTCCATGGGGGAACCAAAACCACCACCTGCTCCACCCTCTTTAATTGCCTGTTCTCCTCCTTTGTCATATAACTCCCTTTTCTTTGCATCAGAGAGAACTTCATAAGCTTGAGAAATCTGTTTAAACTGTTTGAGAAAAGAAATAAATTTCACTTTTTAACGAAAACAAGTATTACAAAGCACAGCCACTTTATTAGCAATTCAACTTCAGGCAGCAATACCAACACTATACATTTAGCAAAGGACTATTCAGGTATGCTTAAGAGTACATATTACTTACCTTCTCCCCTTCATTTGGATTCTTATCAGGGTGGTACTTCAAAGCCAGTTTTCTATATGCCTTCTTCAATTCTTCGTGAGTGGCATTGGGTTTGACTCCCAAAACATCATAGTAAGTGGTTTCTTTCACCATTTTCTACAGCCTTTAATAACAAAAAGCAATCTTAACCAGTTTTGAACCTACAGTTTTAATGAGTAAAATCAGAACTAAGGCAGAGAGTACTGTTCTTTGTCAAATCTGATTATAGGAACACCACCTTCCCTAAACTTTACCCAAAAAGGGTAAATAATTCCCGCTGTAACTGTCAGCTTAACAGACTAGCCGTAAACTAATAATTGCCAGGAAATAATTCACAAGCCACCTTCTAGCAGCTAGATCACACTTTCCCCCACGAAAACTTCCATACTAACACACCGCCACCACTGTTAATCTGGATTCTTCCCGTTTCGGTTCCCCAGAGATGGTGAATGACAGCAATGATCAAAGGGAACACTAATAGGTTCAGTCTATTGTTTATTACATTTTCATTGCCTTTGGTAAATCTGAAAAACGCCACATACTTCCCAGAAGACAAACATCTGCGCACGCAAGGGGGTTAAGTATTTTATTAAAATAGTTATGAAGACTTAACTCCAGACAACAAACCTTCCAGCTTCGCCCCTCGAACCCCTCTTGCCCCTCAGGCCGGCAGAGTTTACACGTTGTTAGGTTCCCCCCTCCCGCACTTGGGGCCGACCGTTAATGTTTCCTTCCTTTCTCCCTCCCACCCTGGATGGAGGGGGTGGAGGGGAAAGCCCAGCCCTCAACAAAGAGAGGGAGGAGAGACAAGAGAAACGAAAGCCGCAGCCTCCGCCCGGCTCCTCCCGCAGCCCCTCGCCCCTACCTCCCTCTGCGCGTGCGCGTAGGGTCGCCTACCCCCAAGCGAGCTCAGAAGACGCGGCGGGTGCGCGCACGAAAAAAAGGCAGAGGCAGCGGCTCTTTAGAGATCTCTGGATAGAAGGGGAGGGAAAGTCTCGGGCCCGCTCGCTGCGCGGCGGAGATGGGGTGAGAAGGGAACACACCAGTCCTCCAAAAAGAGAATCATGGATTCAGGAACCGACAAGCCTCCCGCCCACGCGGCCAACCGCCTTCCGATCGCGGTTCCCTCCACTTCCCGGCGCCGCCAATGGCGCCAGCCAAGGAACTAGGGGAAGCGCAAGGGCTAGAACTCACCGGTGAGAGGGCAGAGGCCCACGCAGTGAAGCGGAAAGGAGCGCTTAGCTGTGCGCTGCTCGGGCAGCCGCCGCTCCTCCGCCTCCCACCGAGCGTTCTGGAAAGTTCCGCCCGGCGCGCCGCAGCCGTCGTCTTTTGTAGCCGATCCCGGGTGCGTCACCCGCCGGAAGTCCCGCCTCTCCTGGCCGCTGCCACCGCCCCGCGGTTACCTGGGCAACGGCGCGGGGGCGCTCGGGTCGGGAGGGGCTGTGCCGAAAGGCCTTGTGGGGGTAGGTCCAAGTCCGGGTTTCCGAAGCTCTTGGAATCTTCTGGAGCCTTTTTCTCCGCCCAGCTGGCCTGCGGAAGTGTCCGGTGAGCCGGCGTAGCCCAGGAGATGAGAAGGTTCACGCAATGTGGGGTTTTCAAATGGGTAGGGCTTGGGTGCCGAGCACCCGAAGGATGCTGTATGCAAAAGAAGGGGAACTTTGCGAACAAAGTCCTGCAGCCCCAACTTCTCTCACTGACCCCATCTCTTGGCGTGTCTTTATCGTCTCTAACCGTGTTGGGTAGTACGGGTCTGGGAACCCGCCGAACAAAGTGGGTCTAGTCCCCAGCAAGCCTTATTCGGTAACAACAAACATACAAATATCTAGCGCTGAAGAATCCGTGTCAACAGGCCTGGGTTTTTGCAGTATTTTTACACGCGGTCCAAGGCGTCGTTATTCACCAAATCGCTAAGTTCTTAGAGCTCTTTGTGCAAGTACAGGCCCCAGATACACGTTATCTGCTTTGGAACCTTGCTTGTTTGAGATTGAGTGCAGGAGGCTGGGACTAAGCCAAACAAGGAAACGTCTGGACCACTTTGATGCAAACAGGGTCATGGACTCTTTTTCTGGTCAGGCTTTCACCCAGTTTGGGTACAAAGTAGTAGCAACAGTGGCTTAATTGTAACAACTTAACAATTTGACCTAACTTTTAAATTTCACCGATTAGCGAACGGGAGTCTACCATACCCTACAAAATGAGTCCTTGGAATTTTAGATGTTGGGACAGAGACATAATGGGAAATGGAGTGTGCTTATTCAGTAACAACAAACATACTAGTATCTAGCACCAAAGAAGCTGGAGAAGCAAAGCTGAAAAACCCAGTTCAGGTCACTTCAGTAGGGAGCTAAACAGGTCAACAAACTGGATAGAGGTCATCAGAAGAGAGAGGCCCCTCTATCAGCCTGATGGATCAGGAAAATTTTCCTGGGAAAGTGGCAGTTGAGTTTTGGAGAAGGGAGGATAACGTTACTCAGTAATGGACATAGTCCAGGGGAACGCGAAGTTGTAGAAGACTAACAATGTTTTTTTTGTTTTGTTTTGTTTTTTTGCAGTTTTTGGCTGGGGCCGGATTTGAACCTACCACCTCCGGTATATGGGGCTGGCGCCCTACTCCTTGAGCCACAGGCACCGCCTGAAGACTAACAAAATTTTTTTTTTTT
>NW_003852567.1:3014959-3020142 GCF_000181295.1 Otolemur garnettii
GATAAGTGTTAATATTGGAGGAGTATCTGGGTTGCTGAGTAGGGGAACTTTACACCACCCAGATGGGTATCCCATGCAAAGAGACCAGCAAGTTTTTTTTACAGTTTTTGGTTGGGGCTGGGTTTGAACCTGCCACCTCCGGCTATGGGGCCGGTGCCCTACTCCTTTGAGTCACAGGTGCTGCCCTAAAATGTTTTTTTTTTTTTCTAAAATATGTTTTATAAAAAAATGTATACCCTATTTTTACTGTTAGTAACTAAAATATTGTTTATGGCGTTGTAGTCTTGAAATTATATTGTAGCATGAACTATGCATTTGTGAATTTAACATTGGTTAAGCATGTATGTATATCAGATCAATTTAACTAAGAATTTTCACAGTGAATATTATCATGTCTAGGGTTTCTTAAAATTGCCATGGTTAGTATTTCTTTCAGCCCCAGGAACCCAATTGAAATTTCCACTACTTTGAGAAAGATGCAAGTGTGACATAAACATGAAAGTACCTCCATGAGACTGTCAGCATAAGACTGAAATCTGGCTCGGCGCCTGTGGCACAAGTGGCTAAGGCACCAGCCACATGAACCTAAAGTGGTGGGTTTGAATCCAGCCCGGGCCTGCCAAAACAATGATGGCTGCAACCAAAAAATAGCTGGGCATTGTGGCAAGTGCCTGTGGTCCCAGCTACTTGGGAGGCTAAGGCAGGAGACTTGCTTGAGCCCAGGAGTTGGCGGTTGCTGTGAGCTGTGATGCCACGGTACTCTACCCAGGGGGACAGCCTGAGGCTCTGTCTCAAAAAAAAAAAAAAGACTATGAAATCTTTGCTTGACACTTCATTATGCTAAAAAGACTATGGAATCTGATATTGAAAATACTATTAAAATCTTTAAGGTCATATATTAATTTTTTTATTGATAAAATGTGCTTATTTGCTTGTCTATGCATAGGATATTTCTGAAGGGTATGTAGAAATGTGTATTACTGTTGCTTGTGGGGAGAGTGAGGTGCTAGGTAAAGGTGAATGAGAGGGAGCTCTTTCACAGTACACTTGTTTGAACGTAGTACTTAGAAAATTAAAGTATGAAATTCTCTCCTTCCTATTCAAGCTTTTAGCTAGTAATTAGTCACCCCAACAGCAAAGTTAGGGGACTGTAAGATGCCTTAAAAACCATCATTAACTATGTTCTGTTTGACCTTTTTTTTTCTCTTTACAGAAACCTGTTTCAATGATGGTGTAAGTATGTCCTGTTGAATAATCTGGCTTTTTAGTAATAGAAGTTAACACTTTTTCTTTCTTTCTTTTTTTTTGAGACAGAATCTCAAGCTGTTGCCCTGAGTAGAGTACTATGGCATCATAGCTCAGAGTAACCTCCAACTCCTGGGCTCAAGTGATCCTCTTGCCCCAGTTTTTCTATTTCTTTCATAGAGACAGCATCTCACTTTTTGCTCAGGCTGGTCTCAAACTGGTGAGCTCAAGCTATCCACCCGAGGCGTGAGCTACTTTGACCAGCCAAAAGTTAAACTTTTAAGAAGATTCTTTTTTCTTTTCTTCTTTATTTTGAGACAGAGTCCACTTTGTCACTCGTGGTAGAGTGCCATGGCGTCATAGCTCACAGCAACCTCAAACTCTTGGGCGCAGCAGTTCTCTTGCCTCAGCCTCCCAAGTAGCTGGGACTATAGGTACCCACCACAATGCCTGGCTCTTTTTAGAGACAAGGTCTCGGTCTGGCTCAGGCTGGTCTTGAACCTGTGACTTGGGCAGTCCATCCTCTTCAGCCTCCCAGAGTGCTAGGATTATAGGTATGAGCCACCACACCCAGCTTAACAGGCATTCTCATTTATTAAATTATAAAAATAGCAGCAATAACTTTATATTTTTGTATCGAATTGGGATCATTACATGTGCTGTTTGAAACTTGTCCTTTTCACCTTTTTGTCCTCTTACTATGTCAGGATAAATATATCTACCTAGTAATTTTTAATGACTTCATAGTATATAGTATACAGGCACCATAATTTTACCATTCTCCTATTGAATGTTTTGGTGATTTCCAGTGTTTTACAAACTATACTGCAGAGAAATTCTCAAATATAGCTTTGATTTCTCATGCAAGTATTTCGGTGGGATGGACACCTAGAATTGAAATTGCTGAGGCAATGTGAATGTACATTTAAAATTGTAATAAATAACTTTCCATATCAGTTTGTACTGCTTCCAGCAGTGTGTGAGTGGGCTTTGGGGGATTCTGTCTTGGTTTGTTTTGTTGTGCTTTGTTGTTAGAAGCTACCCTTAAGAGTCTGGGCTGGTTGCTCATAACTGTAATTCTAGCACTCTTGGACGCCAAGGCAGGAGGGTTGCTTGAGCTCAGAAGTTCAAGACTAATGTGAGCAAGAGTGAGACCTCCTCTCTACAAAAAAAACAGAAAAACTAGCCAGTGCCATTGCACACACCTGTAGTCCCATCTACTTGGGAGTCTGAGGCAGAAGGATCTGTTGAACCCAGAAGTTTGAGGTTGCTGTGAGCTAGGTTGATGTCATGGCACTCTAGTCTGGGTGACAGAGTGAGACTCTGTCTTCTCTGTCTCAAAAACAAAAATTATATGTCTGTTTTCATCATCAGACTTAATATAAAGGTTGCGTTCACAGAAACATGCTCTAGTTTCTCATAAAAATTTAAAAATATTTTATGTGGCTATTTAGCCAAAATCACTATTTTCTCCTATTGTCTTTTTTTTTTTTTTTTTTGAGATAGAGTTTTGCTTTGTCACCTGGGCTAGTGTCATCATAGCTCCCTGCAACCTCAAAATCCTGGGCTCAAGTGATTCCTGTACCTCAGCCTTCTGAGTAGCTGGGACTACAGGTATGTGCCACTACTCTCAGCTATTTTTTTCTGTCTTTTTTTGGTAGAGACAGGGTCTCATTCTTGCTCAGGTTCATCTTGAATGCCGAGACTCAAGCAGTCTTCCTGCGTTAATCTCCTAGAATGCATGAGCCACTGTCTATTTTTATTCTTCTATATCCGGGCAATTATTAAGAAAACACAATGAGTCTTCACTCCCATAGCTGAGTGGTTAGGGCACCAGCCACATGCACTGGGGCTGGTGGGTTCGAACCGGGCCAGCGCCTTCTAAAGAACAATGACAACAATAACAGAAAAATAGCCAGCGTTATGGTGGGTGCCTGTAGTCTCAGCTACTGGGAGGCTGAGGCAAGAGAATCACTTAAGCCCAAGAATTTTTTTTTTTTTTTTTTAAGACAGAGTCTCACTACGTTGCCCTTGGTAGAGTGCTCTGATGTCACAGCTCATAGCAACCTCAAACTCTTGGGTCTAAGAGATTTTCTTGCCTCAGCCTTCCAAGTAGGGGGGACTACAGGCACCCAACATGACATTCGGCCATTTTTTTGTTGCAGTTGTGGTTGTTTAGCAGGCCCAGGCTGGGTTCGAACCCACCAGCCTAGGCATATGTGGCTGGCACCCTACCCACTGAGCCACAGGGGCTGCCCTAAGCCCAAGAGTTTGAGGTTGCTGTGAGCTGTGATGCCACGGCACTCTGCTGAGGGTAAAAGTATCCAATGTACTTGATACTACTATGAAATCAATATATAACCGCCTACACAATCATATGAATGGCAAAACATAACTACAGTCCATAAAGTAGAAGGAAAAAAAGGGCAGAGAGGGGTGGGGAGAGGGGATATGGAAGAAGGTGGGGGGGGACCTCACCTAATGTGCATGATGCAGTAGTACATTTCAAAACTATTAAGAAATCAGTATAATTGTGATGGATGTGTTACTTGATTCAGTGTAAACATTTCACATTGTATATTGAAGCAGTGACCCTGAACCCCATGAATGCATCAATGTACAGAGTTATGATTTAATAAAAAATAATTATAAAAAAAAACAAAAAAAAGCAAAACAAAGCATACAGTTCCTAAATGGCTTACTATTGTCCTGGCTCAGATCTTAGCATTTTTCTTCCACTAATTCCATTGGACTTTCAATTCTATTGGACTTCTATCTTGTCTGAAAAAATATGCTAAAGGCCTTGATACACAGGGCCTTTGTGCATGTTCTTTCCCCAGTTTGGATCATAGACCAGGAATATTCTTCCATCAAGTTCCCGCTTGTCTGTTTCCTTTTTATCTTTCTGGACTCAATTTAATTATCCTTTGCTCAGATAGGCCTTTCTTGAGACCTCTCCCAACCCTCTCATGCGTTAATATTTCTCTGGAGAACTCTGACCAATACAACTCTTCTAAACACTATACAAAGTGTCCCAGCTATACTCTTTCTCAAAACTCTAAACTTTCTTTTCTGACCAAGTATCTTGACCAGACCTCTACAGCCTATTGTTGCAATTGCCTTTCCCTTATACTAGGTAGGTCCTCTGGCTCCATCTGCTTTCCCAATAAATCAGGAGACTCAAAGTCTCATAGAAGGGTCAGGGCCCAGACATTATATAAATGAGTGAGTGGAGACAGTAGCAAATTGGAGAGTACATGGCAACTACTTGCAATTCCAGTTATTTGTTCCCAGAATTTTCTAGATTTATTTTCAAGAGACCAGAAATCCTGATTTTTGTGTAAGGCTTAACTACTGTTAGAATTTAAAAAGAAAAATTAAAAAACTTGGGCTGGGTGTGGAGCTCCTGACTGTAATCCTAGCACTTTGGGAGGTTGAGGCAGGTGGATCTCCTGAGGTCAGGAGTTTGAGACCAGCAAAAGTGAGCAAAAGTGAGACCCTGTTTCCAAAAATAGTTGGGTGTTGTGGTGGGTTCCTGTAGTCTCAGCTACTTGGGAAGCTGAGGCAAGAGGATTGCTTGAGCCCAAGACTTTGAGGTTGCTGTGAGCTATGATGCAATGGCACTCTACCAAGGGAGACAAAGTGAGACTCTGTCTCAATTAAAAAAAAATTAAATACTCATCAGTAGAATAGTCAATCTCAAAAGAGAACAAAGTTTGAGGCTCGGTGCCCATAGCACAGTGGTTACGGCGCCTGCCACACCAAGGTTGGCAGGTTTGAACCCAATCTGGGTGAGCTAAATGATAACAACTGCAACATAAAACTGCTGGGTCTTGTGGCTGGTGCCTGTAGTCCCAGCTACTTGGGAGGCTGAGGCAAGAGAATCACTTAAGCTCAAGAGTTTTAGGTTGGGCTTGGCGCCTGTGGCTCAAGCGCCT
>NW_003852567.1:3020456-3021959 GCF_000181295.1 Otolemur garnettii
AAAAAAAAAAAGAACAAAGTTTGAGAGCTCACACTTCCTAATTTTAAAAAGTCCTACAAAGCTGGCTCGGCGCCTATGGCTCAAGTGGTTAAGGCGCCAGCCACATACATCAGAGCTGGCAGATTTGAATCCAACCTGGGCCCGCCAAACAATGACAACTACAACCAAAAAATAGCCAAGCATTGTGGTAGGCACCTGAAGTCCCAGCTACTTGTGAGGCTGAGGCAAGAGAATCGCTTAAGCCCAGGAGTTGGAGATTGCTGTGAGTAGTGAAGCCATAGCATCCTACCCACGGTGACAGCTTGAGGCTTTGTCTCAAAAAAAAAGGCTTGGTGCCTGTGGCTCAAGCTGCTAAGGCACCAGCCATATACACCTGAGCTGGTGGGTTCGAATCCAGCCCGGGCCGGCCAAACAACGACAGCTGGAACCAAAAAATAGCTGGGCGTTGTGGCAGGCACCTGTAATCCCAGCTACTGGGGAGGCTGAGGCAAGAGACTCACTTGAGCCCAGGAGTTGGAGGTAGCTGTGAGCTGTGATGCCATCGCACTCTACCCAGGGTGACGGCTTGAGGCTCTGTTTCAAAAAAAAAAGTACTGCAAAGGTATAGTAATCAGGCAGAAGACTTGCTTGAGCCCAGGAGTTGGAGGTTGCTGTGAGCTGTGATGCCATCGCACTCTACCCAGGGCAACAGCTTGAGGCTCTGTCTCAAAAAAATAAAATAAAAAAGAAATCACAGAGATAAACCCTTGTATATGGAGGCAAGTGATTTTCTTTTCTTCTCTCTCTCTCTTTTTTTTTCTGGAGACCAAGTTTCACTTTATTGCTCTTGGTAGAGTGCCATGGCATCACATCGCTCACAGCAACCTCAAACTCCTGGGCTTAGGCGATTCTCTTGCCTCAGCCTCCCAAAGTAGCTGAGACTACAGGCGCCCACCACAATGCCCGGCTATTTTTTTGTTGCAGTTTGGCCAGAGCTGCCTTTGAACTTGCCACCCTTGGTATATGGGGCTGGCACCCTACCCACTGAGCCACAGGCGCCACTTGGTGGTGGTGGGGCAAGTGATTTTCAACAGATGTGTCAAAGCATTCAATGAGGAAAAGGCCTTGGGGGGAAATGGTGTTGGGAAAAACTAGATATCCGTATGCAAAAGAATGAAGTTGGACCTTTACACAGTATAAAAAATGAACTCCAAGGTCCTAAATGTAAGAACTAAAACTGTAAAACTCTTAGCAGAAAACACAGATTAGGCAATGATTTCTTGGATATAACAGCAAAAGCAGAGGCAGTAAACATAAAGTAGATAAATTGGACTACATAAAAATTAAAAACTTCTGGCTTGGCGTCTGTGGCTCAAGTGGCTAAGGTGCCAGCCACATATACCTAAGGTGGCGGGTTCAAATACAGCCCAGGCCCACCAACTAACAATGACGGCTGCAACCAAAAAATAGCCAGGCATTGTGGTGGGCGCCTGTGGTCCCAGCTACTTGGGAGGCTGAGGCAGG
>NW_003852567.1:3022241-3029693 GCF_000181295.1 Otolemur garnettii
CTAGCACTCTGCAAGGCTGAGGTGGGTGGACTGCCTGAGCTCACAGTTTGAGATCAGCCTGAGCCAGAGGTGAGAACTCATCTCTTAAAAATACTAGGTGAGTGCCTGTGGCTCAAAGGAGTAGGGCGCTGGCCCCAATGCCGGAGGTGGCGGGTTCAAACCAACAACAACAATTAAAAACAACAACAACAAAAATAACAAAAACAACAGCAAAACAACAACAACAAACAATTAAAAATAGCTGGGCTATTGTGGCGGGCGCCTGTAGTCCCAGCTACTTGGGAGGTTGAGGCTAAAGAATCGCTTAAGCCCGAGACTTTGAGGTTGCTGTGAGCTGTGACGACACAGCACTCTATCCAGGGCTACAAAGTATCAGAACCAAAAAAACAAAACAAAAGAAACCCAAAAAGCAAAGTGAAAAGGCAACCTAGAAAATGGAAAAAAGTGTTTGCAAATCTTGTATCTGATCAAAGATACAAGAACATAAATATCCAGAACGTAAAAAGAACTCCCATTAACACAACAGAAACAACCTAATTAAAAAATGGGCAAAGGACTTGAATAGACATTTCTCCAAAAGAAACATATGAATGGACAAGAAGCATATAGAAAGATCAACATCACTAATCATTAGGGAAATACAAATCAAAACCAGAATGAATGTACTCGCTTCAGCAGCACATACACTAAAATTGGAATGGTGCCTGCAAAAGGATGATGGGCAAGACCACAACGAAATACCACCTCACACCCGTTAGGATGGCTGCTGTCAAAAAACCCCAAAGTAACAAGGTTTGGCAAGGGTGTGGGAAAATTGGAACCCTGTGCACTATTAGTAGGAATATAAGTAGGAAAATATAGGGCAGCACCTGTGGCTCAGTGAGTAGGGTGCTGGCCCCATATATGGAGGGTTCAAACCCAGCCCCGGCAAAACTGCAACAACAAAATAGCCGGGTATTGTGGCAGGCGCCTGTAGTCCCAGCTACTCAGGAGGCTGAGGCAAGAGAATCTGTAGTCCCAACTACTTGGGAGACTGAGGCAAGAGAATCGCCTACGCCCAAGAGCTGGAGGTTCCTGTGAGCTGTGATGCCACGGCACTTTACTGAGGGCAACAAAGTGAGACTCTTTATTTAAAAAAAGAAAAGAAAAGAAAATATAGCACTTCTTCAAAGATGTTAAAGATAGAGGCTGGGAGTAGTGGTTCAGACCTGTAATCTTAGCACTCTGGGAATCCAAAGGAGGTGGACTGCCTGAGCTCTGAAGTTCCAGACCAGTGGTTCTCAACCTGTGGGTCTCAACCCACAAGAAGTGTATTAAAGGGTTGTGGCATTAGGAAGGTTGAGAACCACTGTTCTAGACCAACCTGAGCAAGAGCAAAACCCATCATTACTAAAAGTAGAAAAATTTGCTGGGTGTCATGGCAGGTGCCTGTAGTCCTAGCTATTGGGGGGTGGATTGTCTGAATGCTGAAGTTCTAGATCAACCTGAGCAAGAGCAAGACCCATCTCTATTAAAAATAGAAAAATCCGCTGGGTGTCATGGCAGGTACCTATAGCCCTAGCTACTTGGTAGGCTGAGGCAAGAGGATTCCTTGAACCTAAGAGTTTGAAGTTGCTGTGAGCTATGATTACACCATTGCACTCTACCAGGGCAACTGAGTGAGACTCTATCTCAAAACAAATAAATTGATAGGTAAATATATGAATGAATAAATAATAGAATTACTGTATGATTCTAGCAATGCCATTTCTGTGTATATATCCAAAATAATTGGTAGCAGAATCTTGAAGAGATATTTATGTACCCATGTTCATAGCAGCATTATTCACACTAGCCAAAAAGTGGTATCAACCTAAATATCTGTGGATGGATGAATGGATAAAGTGTGGTGTATACATGCAATGGAGTGTTACTCAGACTCAAGAAGAATGTTCCGACACATGATACGACATGGATGAAACTTCAGGACTTTATAAGTGAAATAAGCCACAAAAAGACAAATACTGTATGATTTTACTTACATGTACATGAGTTATCGAGAGTGATCAAACTCACAGAAACCAAAAGTAGAATAGTAGTTGCCAGGGGATGGGGGAGGGGAAAATGGGGAGTTGTTTAAATGGTCCAGTTTCCGTTTTGCAAGATAAAAAAATTCTGGTCATTAGTTGCACAATGTGAAATTTGTGAGTCTTTTTTTTTTTTTGTAATGATAGTTTATTTATTTATTTATTTTGCAGTTTTTGGCCAGGGCTGGGTTTGAACCTGCCACCACCAGCATATGGGGCTGGCGCCCTACTCCTTTGAGCCAAAGGCACCACCAAATTTGTGAGTCTTAAGTGCATATCATACCCTTAACTGTGCATGGTACCATGTGATTTTGCTTTTCTGGACAATAATGGGCTAGGCATGGAGATTCTGCCCATTATGCGGTGAATAATCCAGTTGAAATGATGCGGTCATATTTTTTGGATGCAAGAAACACAAAAGCAGGTTAGGTAGAGGCAGAGGTTAAGAGATGCTTAATTCTAGGAGAACAATCAAACTGGTTAGGTCACCAGAGCTGCTGCTTTTTATCTTGAGCAGCATGAACCACATTCCTCAGCCACAAGCCTGTGTAGCTGCTGAGATGCTGCCTGTTTTCCTACTTCCTGGGATGAACCTAATATAAACATGCATCCTCTCTGCTAACAAAAGCATGTTTGTCTTCTGTGTTTTCTGGAAGACCCTCCTACTCTTTGTCTTGATAGCTCTGATATCTCCATCATAACATTGAGTTTCTGCTTTTCTATGAAGGGAAACTATACTTCCTGTTGATCAAGAATTTGACTAAAAACAAAAGAAAACCAAAAAACTTTGATACACTAGAAAAAAGTAAAGAAAAAATGTAACTCCACCATAGGATTCAGTTTTGTTAAAAACAAAATTGTTATTTTACTTATTTTTTTTTCTGTAGAGACAGAATCTCATTTTATTGCCCGCCATGGTATACCGAGTGCCATGGCGTAACTGCTCACATCAACCTCCAATTCCGAGGATTAGGCGATTCTTTTGCCTCAGCCTCCAGAGTAGCTGGGACTACAGGCACCTGCCACAATGGGAGGCTATTTTTTTTTGTTGCAGTTTGGCCAGGGCTGGGTTTGAACCTGCCACCCTCAGTATATGGGGCTGGCGCCCTACCCAGTGCGCCACAGGTGCTGCCCAATTTATTTATATATATATATATTTTTATTTTGGCCGGGGCTGGGTTTGAACCTGCCACCTCTGGCATATGGGGCTGGTGCCCTACTCCTTTCAGCCACAGGCACCACCCTATTTATATATTTTTCTGAGGCAAAGTTTCACTCTGTTGCATAGGCTAGAGTGCCATGACGTCATAGCTTACAGAAACCTCAAACTCTTGGGCTAAAGCGATCCTTTTGCCTTAGCCTCTCGAGTAGCTGGAACTACAGGTGCCGACCACAAAGCTCAGGTAATTTTTCTATTTTTAGTAGGGAGAGGTATCACTCTTGCTAAGGCTGATCTCAGACTCCTGAGCTGAAGCAATCCACCTGCCTCGGCCTCCCAGAGTGCTAGGTATACAGGCATGAGCCATCACACCTGGCTAAAGACAAAATTATTTAATGATCCTTGTTAAAGCATGGCAAGGAAGACTTTATTCAGGATCTTCTTGATGAGTATAAAGACCATCGCAACAGGTATTGAAGTAGGGGAGAGAGACTGGGCCCAACTCTGAACAACAGTATGGAAAAGTGGGAATTTATAGCTAAGAAATAAATAGGGGGGGATCAGGGGATGGGAAATTACTAAGAGGAAACATAAGGGATGATAGAGATTCTAGGTAAACCAACTTAGTAGGATTCTTGTTGAAGACAGGCTAGGTTAATTCAGATTATCACCTGTGGGAAGGTGGACGATGAGAATCTTATCAGGTATGTAGGAGGACAGGATATCAGAATGGGGAGGTGGTGGGGATTCTTGATAAAACTCACCTAGCAGAACTCTTTGCTAAAACTGGATTTTACAAAGAAGCGCACAGGAGAGTGTAGTAGATTCAGAAGCCTAAGCCAAACAAAGAATCTTTGTCAGTTTATTGCGTTTGACGATCATAAACTATAACTTCGCCCCTGAGATAGAAATTCTCCCATCTGCCAAAACGCTTTTATGATTCCTAGAGAGCGACTTGGAATTGCTATATAAATCATTTCACACATCGCATTCAATTTTTCCCCTCCCTGATTGCTTTTCAGTTCATTTAGTGAAGACAGCAGTAAAAGAATCATAGCAGGTTTCTCTTGCCTCTCGCCTCTCCAGTTTTTTCTCCTTCCAGAAGAGAGAAAGCAGATTATAGTTTAGAAAGGGAGGGCAATGCTACACATTAGGTACAGCCTGAAGCGGGAAAGATGGCCGTAAAGATTGTGAGCATTACCTTAAGAAGGGAGAGTCAAGAGGCCACACGGCCTCCTGAAAACGGCCACCCTAGTAGACAGCAATGTCTACTGAAATATAGCTGAATTCAGAGGCTGAGAGGCAGTGACAGGCGAGCGGCCCCCAAGGAAGGGAGATACTAAGAGAGCGGGTGCCCACCGGGATAAACGCCAGGAACCTCACCTGGACCAGGGAATGTCCAACCCGGACCAGTCTTTCGATCTGGGCATCGGCCGAGACCTTTTTAGCCAATCCTCGGAGAGGCGCTGCGGCGCTCGTTCCCGGCTCTCCAACGTCATCCTGCAGCGCCGGAAGCGGCGAGGCACTGACGTAGTAACCTGAACTTGTCGGTCTCCGCCGTGTTGAGGTAAGGCTGTTGTCAGCGAGTCTCCCATCCCTGACGGCCGCGAGTGCGGGAGTTAGGCCGGGAATACAACTACTCTTGAACCATATGCTTTGAATGACCCTCTCACGGCTTATTTCTGGTCTTACGTCACTCCATCCTTGCCTCCTGATCCTGTGGGCTGTTTCAGCCGGGGGCTTATGTTGGCGTCTACCCCATTTCACGTTTGTTCACGGATGCCCTTGGCACCTCTACCTAGTTTGGTCGCAGAGCAAGCAGAAAAAAGATAAATTAGTAAGTGGGCGTTGTCCAAACCAACAAGGCAGCTTAGCTTGTCGGGAAGGACATCTTCCACTGAGAATCGTCACAGGGTCTTCAACAGGCCTTATAGGAGTGCCGGAAGATGCAAACTTTCCCCCAAGATACGAATTCGAACAGTCCATCTTTAGACGCCTCCATGTTCACTTATTCCATATTGATTTTCTTCAACTGTTCATTAAGCTTCCAAACGGCTCACCCTTTGGCGCCTGTTATTTTATGGAGAAAATTAAGGTCATTAGACCTGCTTTCTCTTGAATTTCTGCCTGTGTTTTCCCTTCTTACAAAGTCATCTAAATTTACACACATCTTTCCCTTTAGTCCCAGAGGACAGTGCTTGTCTGATCAAAGCAAATCGTTTTATCTTTGCTTCTGATCTTTTATACTTTCGTTTTTGACACCTTGTTTTCTTTCCTTTTTTTAAAGTTGGGGTCTCTTTGTCACCCAGGCTGTAGTGGAGTGGCACAGTTAGCTGGCTGAAACTTTGTACTTCTGGTCTCAGGTGATCTTAGGGCCTCACAGCCTCAACATGTGGAGTAGCTGGGAGAGAACTTGTTTTCATTTGTCATTTCTATCCTTCACTGTCTGTGTTCCAGTCATGTATAAACAAGGTCAGGTGTCTCAGAGCTCTTGTGACACAGAGATGAAGAAGACAGATAAAGTGTTTTAAAGAGCTTACATTCTAGCTGTTTCTCCAGTTGCCTCTCAGTCATTTCTCCTGTGTATAGTTATTTGCCCCCTCATACTCCACAGAAAGAATCTTTTGTGATCCATCTTCATTTCTCTGTTGTCCAGTAAATTTCTTCCCCTTCTTATTCAAACTGTTTGTTAAAGAGTATTCTAAATTCTGTCTCCATTTCCCCATCTCCCAATCCCTCTGTGGTCTAGTTTTTGCACCCATCATTTCCCTGAAGTTTCATCCTGAGGTCAACAGTAATTGATTAGTAAACATGGTAGACATTTTTAAATCGTTACTGGATCCCTTTGCTGCCTTGAAACTTGATCATAATTCTTACTCTGGTTTATTCAGCAGACATTTATTATGACACAGGGATGAATAAGGCAGATAAAGTATTTTGAAGAGCTTATATTCTAGCTGTTTCTCCATGTGCCTTTCAGTCATTTCTCCTATGTATACTTATTTTTCTCCTCTTCTAAATGTTGGATGTTTTCATTGCTTGTGACGGTAGTACACTGCTCTTTTCGTTCTATACAAACTGCTTGAGTGAGTATAGAGCACATCAACTGGCTTGGTTTTAACTACCTTGCATGTGGCTCCCAAATCGAAGTTGTCATCTTAGATCTCTTTTCTGAGCTTCACCCTCATCTCTTCCTATCCTGGGGACAGCTCTGCCTGCAAATCCCACAGACACTTATATTTAGATATCTGAAATCGAATTCAGCATCCCTGAAATTCTTATCACATCTGTCACAAAGTCCTGATAATTTTATTCCCTGAATATTCCTCAAATCTGTGCTGTCTTCTGTGTTGTCCAACTTTAGTCATCATCTCTCACCTGAAATACGACAGTCTTCTGACTGGTTTTCCTTCCTCTAGTCTTTTTACCCACAGATCTGTTCACACAACCCTTTACCCTTTCAATAGTCTTTAGAAACAAATCTGGTAAATTCTTGTTTAATCTTTGAAGATCTGTCTGTCACTTGTTCTTTTCTCTCATTCATTCTGCAAACATTTATTGTTTATTGATTTTCAAAATCCACTGGGATTTTTAAAATTTGAGCTTCTCAGCTAGTCACTGAGGGCTTTGCCTCATCTGAATCCTGTCTGTATCTCCAGTCTCTTCTCTGCCTCATACTTGAAGTTCCAGCCACACTGAACTGCTTCACATGCACTGTTCTATTTCTTCTTTGTGTATTTACCCTTGTTTTACCATTTTCTTGGAATCTTCTCCTCAATTTCTTTCTCTGCTTTCTGCTTCAACTAATTAGATAGGTCATTTTCACTTGATTAGCCCATTTATGGCCTCAGTTTAGGCCCACCTCTTCCAGGGGTGCCTTCTTTCCTTCTTTCTCTTAGTATGGGTTTGGTACCCCAGCTTTGTGCTTTCATAATACCCTTTGTACAGATCAATCATCATACTTAACACATTTACTATTATTTCTTTTATATAAGTAAGTAAATATAAATTATTGTTTGGGATTCATTGAGGGTACAAAGAATTAGGTTACACTGATTGCATTTGTTAGATAAAGTTCCTCTTATACTTGTGTTCCTCCCCTCAAAGGTGTGCCATATACTGTGATGATTATTATTTCTGTGTTTCTCTTTTCTCAGGACTCATGTGTTATCTCTTTTTTTTTTTTTTTTTTTGAGATGGAGCCTCAAGCTATCCCCCTGGGTAGAG
>NW_003852567.1:3030206-3031241 GCF_000181295.1 Otolemur garnettii
CTCCTGGGCTTAGGCAATTCTCTTGCCTCAGCCTCCTGAGTAGCTGGGACTACAGGCACCCACCACAATGCCTGGCTATTTTTTGTTGCAGTTTGACTGGGGACGGGTTTGAATTCACCTTGGTATATGGGGCCGGCGCCCTACCCACTGTGCTACAGGTGCCGCCCCTGGCTAGTTTTAGAGATGGAGTCTCACTCTTTCTCAGGCTGATCTCAAACCCATGAACTGAGGGTAATCCACCTGCCTTGGCCTCCCAGAGTGCTAGGATTACAGGTGTGAGGCACCGTGCCTGCCCCACGCGTGTAGTAATTTTGATTGAATGATCAAATGAGCGAAGTCAAAAGGTATATGAGTGGCTTGGTGCCTGTGGCTCAAGTGGCTAAGGCGCCAGCCACATACACCTGAGCTGGTGAGTTTGAATTCAGCCTGGGTAGGCCAAACAACAATGACGGCTGCAATAAAAAAATAGCCAGGCATTGTGGCAGGTGCCTGTGGTTCCAGCTACTTGGGAGGCAAAGGCAGGAGAATTGCTTGAGTCTAGGAGTTGGAGGTTGCTGTGAGCTGTGATGCCATGGCACTCTACCCAGGGTGACACCTTGAGGCTCTGTCTCAAAAAAAAAAAAAAAAAAGGTATATGTGGTGCAGTGGTTAAGAATCCATTCTTTAGTGGCTTGGTGCCGGTGGCTCAAGTGGCTAAGGCGCCAGCCACATACACCTGAGCTGGCAGGTACAAATCCAGCCTGGGCCCACCAAACAACAATGATGGTTGCAACCAAAAAATAGCTGAGCATTGTGGCTGGTGCCTGTAGTCCTAGAAAACTGTGATGGTACTTTGACCATACCCAATAATAAGGGGTGACAGAGACAACTCAATGAAGGCCTCAAGGAGAAAGTGGGACTTGAACATTGAATAGGATTTGGGTTTTAGGAGAAAGAAAAGAGTATAAATCAACGGCTCGGCGCCTATAGCTCAACCGGCTAGGGCACCAGCCACGTACACCTAAGGTGGTGGGTTCGAATCCCCAGCCCGGACCC
>NW_003852567.1:3032986-3048791 GCF_000181295.1 Otolemur garnettii
CCACCTTGGGTGTACATGGCTGGCGCCTTAGCCACTTGAGCTGCAGGCGCCGAGCCGAATTCAATCCTTTTAAACTCTGTTGCTGATTTATCAACAGAGTTTATGTAATATTGATAAAAATGACAGAGTTCATAGCATCTTCACCCTGGAGTAGATTTCATCTCAAGAAACCACTTTCTTTGCTCATTTATAAAAAGCTGCTCCTCATTTGTTTAAGTTTGATCATGAGATTGCAGCAATTTAGTCAAATCTTCAAACTCCACTTCTGGTTTCTTTGCTGTTTCCACCCCATATACAATTTCTTCCTTCACAAATTCTTGAACCCCTAAAAGTCATCCATGAAGGCTGAAATAAACTTCCAAACTCCCTGTTAATGTTGATGTTTTTGACTTCCTCTCATGAACCATGGTTTTTCTTAATGGCATCTAGGATAGTGGATCTTTTCTTTTTTGTTTTTCTTTTTTGAGATAATGTCTCAAGCTGTTGCCCTGGGTAGAGTGCTGTGGCCTCATAAGTTCACAGCAACCTCCAATGTGGGCTCAAACGATACTCTTGCCTCAGTTTTTCTATTTTTAGTAGAGACAGGGTCTTGTTTTTGCTCAGGCTGGTCTTGAACTTATGAGCTCAAGCAATCCACCTGCTGCGGCCTCTCAGAGTGCTAGGATTACAGGTGTGAACCACCACACGCGGCTTTTTTTTTTTTTCCTTTCTTTTTCGAGTCTCATTTTCTCACCCTCTGTAGAGTGTGGTGGTGTCACAGCTCACAGCAACCTTAAACTCTTGGGCAAACTCCTGGGCTTAAGTGATTCTCTTGCCTCAGCCTTCCAAGTGGGAAGGGACTATAGGCCCCCACCACAACACCCAGGTATTTTTTTCTTTTTTATAGGTGATGATTTGCTCTGGCTCAGGCTGGTCTTTATCCGGTGAGCTCAGGCAGTACACCCGCTATCGCCTCCCAGAGTGCTAGGATTACAGGTGTGAGCCACTGTGCTGGGTCTGTAGAAAGTTTTTAATTTACTTTGGCTAGATTCATCAGAGGAATCACTTTCTATGGTGGCTACAGCTTTATGAAATTACACACACACACACACACACACACACACGTAATTATCTCCTACAAATATTTCTTAAATAATATGACTTGAAAGTCGAGATTATTCCACTCATGGGCTGCAGATTGGATGTTGTATTATCAGGCATTAAAACAATGTTAATCTCCTCCATAAGAGTGCTTGGGTGGCCAGGTGTGTTGTCAATGAATGGTAGTATTTTGAAAGGAATATTTTTTTTTCTGAGCAGTAGGTCTCAAGAGAGGGCTCAAAATATTCATTAAACCTGGGCAGCGCCTGTGGCTCAAAGGGGTAGGGTGCTGGTCCCATATGCTGGAGCCCATATGCTGGGTTCAAACCCAGCCCTGGCCAAAAACTGCAAAAAAAAAAAAAAAATTATTAAACCATGCTATAACCAGTTGTGCTGTCATCTAGCTTTGTTCCATTTATAGGGCAGAGTAGCTGTAGCATAATTTTTAAGGACCCTAGAATTTTTGAAATAGTAAATGAGCATTGACATCAACGTAGTCACCAGCTACATTTGTCCCTAACAAGAGAGTCAGCCTGTCATTTAAATCTTTGAAACCAGGCATTGACTTCTTTATAGTTTTATTGAAAGTCCTACACAGTAGCTGGGCGTTGTGGTGGGTGCCTGTAGTCCCCACTACTTGGGAGGCTGAGGCCAAGAGAATGGCTTGAGCTCAAGAGTTTGAAGTTGCTGTGAGCTATGGTGCCACAGTACTCTCTGGTCAGGGCAACAGAATGAGACTCTGTCTCAAAAAAAAAAAAGTCTTGCACAACATTTTTTTCTAGTAACACCAAAGAATCCTGATCACACATCACCATAACAGATATAATAATGAAAAAGTTTGAAACATTGTGAGAATTACCAAAATGTGACAGAGTCATGAAGTGAGCATGTGCTGTTGGAAAACAGTGCTGAGAGACTTGCTTGACGCAGCGTTGCCACAAGCCTTCAATTTGTAAAAAATGTAATATTCATGAAGCACAGTAAAATGAAGTGCGATAAAATGAAGTATGCGTGTATGTGTGTGTATCTGGGAGAGGGAACCAGAGAGGGATAGGCAAGTGGGACTTGCCTAGTTGAGTGAAGAGGAGTGGGAGTTGAAATAAGTAACTCTTGTGGGTTTAGAGTGTGGGGGTCTTCAAGACTGAGGGATTTGAGATTGATCAGGGCTGGGGCAAGTTTCACGAGTATGATGGATATTATGGTAGCTCCCACCACATGTAGTTATTTAAATTTAAGTAAAAAAAATCTATCTGGAGTAAAAAGTTCAGTTCCCCTGTCATAGTAGCTACACTTTAGATGCTTGATGGTGGCTGCCTTATTAGGCCATGCAAGTTTAGAACATTTCCATCTTTGTAATGAAAAACTAGAGAGAGAAAAGAGAGAAAATTATGTTTCAAAAAATAATATATATAATGGCTGGGCATGGTGGCTCATACCTGTAATACTAGCACTCTGGGAGTCCAAGGTGGGTGGATTGCTTGGCCTCATGAGTTCAAGACCAGCCTGAGCAAAATCAAGACTCCGTCTCTACTAAAAATAGAAAAAAAAAATACTGAGGCAGGGGGGTTGCTTGAGCCCAAGAGTTGGAGGTTGCTGTGAGCTATGATGCCACAGCACTCTATCCCGGGGGACAGCTTGAGACACTGTCTCAAAAAAAAAAAAATCGTATATATATATTCATACATATACGTATTTTTTGAGACAAAATTTCACTTTGTCATACTCAGTAGAGTGGCATCACAGCTCACCAAAACTTCAAACTCTTGGGTTCGAGTGACTCTTTTGCCTCAGCCTACCAAGTAGCTGTGACTACAGGCTCCCGCCTCAAGTGTCCGGCCATTTTTAGAGATGGGAGCCTAACTCTTGCTAAGGCTGGTCTTGAGCCCATGAGCTCAGGCAGTCTACCTGCCTCAGCCTCCCAGAGTGCTAGGATTATAGGTGTGAGTCACCATGCCGGCTCAGAAAATAACATATGTAATAACTTCATTGTTGGATTCTAGCCTTGTCAGTCTTTTTTTTTTTTTTTTGAGACAGAGTGTTGCTCTGGTTAGAGTGCTATGGTGTTCATTGCTCACAACAACCTCAAACTTTTGGGCTCAAGGAATTCTTTGCCTCTTGAGTAGCTGGGACTACTGGTGGCTGCTACAAGGCCTGGCTAGTTTTTCTGTTTTTAATAGAGACAGAATCTCATTCTTATTGAGGCTGAACTCATGAGCTCAGGTGATCTACCTGCTTTGACTTCCCAGAGTGCTAGGATTACAGGTGTGAGCTACTGTGCCCAGCTCTTATCAGTCATTTTTGAGTTTTATTTACCTACAATTTTTTGACATTGGTCCTTCATGACTTAAATTTTTCCTCCTCTGAGAGACATGATTTCCTAAAAATGAACTTTTATAGTGGCATGAGATTTCATTAAAGAATAATAATATGACTCGGTGCCTGTGGCTCAAGTGGCTAAGGCGCCAGCCACATACACCTAAGGTGGTGAGTTCGAATCCAGCCCGGAGCCTGCCAAATAACAATGATGGCTGCAACCAAAAAAAAAATAGCCAGGCATTGTGGCAGGCGCCTGTGGTCCCAGCTACTTGGAAGGCAGAGGCAGGAGACTCGCTTGAGCCCAGGAGTTGGAGGTTGCTGTGAGCTGTGATGCCACAGCACTCTATCCAGGGGATAGCTTGAGGCTCTGTCTCAAAAAAAAAAAAAAGAATAATAATACAACCATAAACTCAGGTCTTCTGCAATGCTTTCCCTGGAAGATTTTGAAGAAGAGCAAAGAGTGTAAAAAGAAAATCACAGCCTTAGGCACCTGTGAAGAGCTAGCCACATAGATCATTCATTAAGAAATTTCTTGGGCCAGGCCAGGTGGCTCAGGCCTATAATCCTAGCATTCTGGGAGGCCAAGGTGGGTGGATTGCTTGAGCTCACAGATTTGAGACCAGCCTGAGCAAGAGCAAGATCCTGTCTCTAAAAAAACAGCCAGGTATTTTGGTGGGTGCCTATCGCCCAGCTACTTAGTAGGCTGAGGCAAGAGAATCTCTACATCCCAAGAGTTGGAGGTTGTTGTGAGCTGTGATGTCATGGCACTCTACCAAGGGTGACAAAGTGAGACTCTGTCTCAAACAAAAAAAGAAATTTCTTGTAAACCTCCCATATATAATGACATGCACATTGTATCTATATCTAGCACCTAAGACTAAAGCCTATTCATTCCATGCTAATAATTAATTAGAAGTTTATCTTACAAGTAACAAAACTGGAAACAAAACATAATCAGGCATTCTTTCACCTACCCAGGGACATCTACATAGTAGATGCTTCCTTCACTCCCTTATTTTATGTAAAATATAGATTTCTTGGGCCTCACAAGGATGTAGCTGCTACCTCATAAGCTCCTCTCCCCTCCCTTTTTTATTCTCCTTGTATTCCTTTATTTTTTATGTTTACTTTTAATTTTTTTTTTTTTTGAGACGGAGCCTCAAGCTGTCCCCCTGGGTAGAGTGCCATGGCATCACACTCACAGCAACCTCCAACTCCTGGGCTCAAGCGAGTCTCCCGCCTCAGCCTCCCAAGTAGCTGGGACTACAGGCACCCGCCACAACGCCTGGCCATTTTTTGGTTGCAGCCATCATTGTTGTTTGGCGGGCCCGGGCTGGGGATTCGAACCCACCACCTTAGGTGTATGTGGCTGGCTCCTTAGCCGCTTGAGCCACAGGCGCTGAGCCTACTTTTAATTTTTGAGATAGAGTCGCTCTCTGTTTCCCTGACTAGAGTGCCATGGCATCATCATAGCTCACAGCAACCCAGGGCTAGTTTTTTTTTTTTTTTTTATGTTTAGTAGAGACAGGATATTGCTCTGCCTCAGGCTGCTCTCCAATTGCTGAGCTCAAGCAATCTTAGCTGTCTTTAGCCTCCCAGAGTACTAGTATTACAAGAATGAGCCACTGTGCCTGGCTAGCACTTTGTATGCCTTTAAAATGCTAAGGTTCTAATGTCTTCTTCAGAAAAAACAGCCACAGCTGGACAATGTTCCAGGCACATTCTCAAAATGTTGGCTTAATAAACCTCCATTAATTGAGATTTTTGCCTCAGTCATTTATTTGAGTCAACAGCAAAAAATTGTATTGGGCATATTGTTCCAGGTTATCAGATTTCTGACCTATGTGGCCTATTAGATCACTTGGGTTCTTTAAGAAATAACAATTTCTTTCTGACCAATTCCCATGACTCTTCAATGAAAGATATAAAGCTAAAAATAGAGAATTGGGATTCACCATCTAGAGGTGAGGATATATGGGATTGCCCAAAGAGAGAAGCCGAGCACTCCATCTTATGAAGAACCTGAGGAGAGGAAGAGAGGAGGAAGGAAAGAGAACCTGGATAGGGTTGTCATCTGGTCATTCACTTGTAAATGTTTGTTGCATGCTTGCAGTGTGCCAAGTATTGTATTAGGTGCTAGGTTTATATTGCTAAGCAAAAATGAGCATGCGACAGAGTTTTCAGTTTATGGAGTTTCACTAGAGGGACTGGATTGAACATTCAGGAATACCCATCCTTCTGTGCTCACCATATTCTAAAATGCTCTGGTGCTCATGCCTAGCTTGAACTAACCTGTAATGCTAGCAATCTGGAAGGCTGAGGTGGGTGGATTGCTTGAGTTCAGGAGTTTGAGACCAGCCTGAGCAAGAGTGAGACCCCGTCTCTAAAACAGCCAGGCTTGGCGCCCATACTTCAGTGGTTAGGGCGTTGGCCACATACACCCAGGCAGGCAGGTTTGAACCAAGCTCCAGTCTGCTGAACAATAATGACAACTGCGATAAAAAAATAGCCATGTGTTGTGGTGGGTGCCTGTAATCCTGGGTACTTGGGAGGCTGAGACAAGAGAATCCCTTAATCCCAAGAGTTTGAGGTTGTGAGCTGTGATGCTATGGCACTCTATTGAGGGCGACACAGTGAGACTATGTCTCAAAAAAGCCAGGCATGTGGTGAGCGCCTATAGTCCTAGATCCTCAGGAGTGCGCCCCAGGAGGGGTAGTTCCTATTATCCTGCATCAGCCAGCCATGTTTTTTGCTCCCCATTGGATTCCTCCTCGTCCCTGCTCTCAGACTGTGCTCTCTTCTGGTTTCTCTTAATGTCAGGATAAGTAGTGTTAGGGTGGAAAGCTTAGTAGGTGTTGGCAGGTTGAGAAAAATTTCTCACAAAGAGAATAGGATATATAAAAGTAAAAAGTTTTTTTATCTTAGAGGAGAGAGGGAGTAGGAGAGTGAAAGAGAGTGAGGGAAAAAAGCAAAAAAGAAAACAGGGAGCTGTCATGGGATCCAAAAGGAGAAAGGAAGAATGCCAGCACTTGAGGCCAAGTGGCTAGCTAATTTTAAAGGGGGTGTAGATTGGCGGGGTACAGTCAAGAAACTGCTTTATCCACTTTCTTCTTGGCAGTGGGTAGATAACAAGCTGGGCTGGATGTCAAAATCCAAGAGCTGATTTGTCAGCTTTTCTGTGGAGATGAGATTATCTGGAATTGTTACAGAAGATGTAAGTGTCCTTAAGATATGGCTGGGGCCTGAAGTTCCTTCTCTGGCTGTTCACTCAAGAACTCTGTAAAGCAGATTGTCAAAAAAGCAATTTTGAAAGAGAAAGATTTGCCTCTCTGTGTGGCTCAGCACCTGTAGGTCAGTGGCTAGGGCACCAGCCATGTACACTGGAGCTGGAGGGTTTGAATCCAGCCCAGGCCTGCCAACA
The DNA here is from genome assembly GCF_000181295.1 of Otolemur garnettii. NCBI lineage: Eukaryota > Metazoa > Chordata > Mammalia > Primates > Galagidae > Otolemur > Otolemur garnettii. The sequence continues at coordinate 3,039,804 of NW_003852567.1, forward strand.
ACAATGACGATTCCAACCAAAAAATAGCTGGGATATTGTGGTGGGTGCCTATAGTCCCAGCTACTTGGGAGGCTGAGGCAAGAGAATCGCTTAAGCCCAAGAACTTGAGGTTGCTGTGAGCTGTGATGCCACGGCACTCTACCCAGGGCGACATAGTGAGACTTTGTCTCAAAAAAAAAAGAGTTGTCTCTCCTGTCTGTCCTGCCCATTTCTGAAGTGCAAAACAGAACTCTTGAGGGGTAGGTGCCTGTTAGCAGGAGAATTTATAGGATTGATCTTTAACTGTTACTAGAAAATTGCAGGATTAGATATTTTCCTGTTCTTGCTATTTTTGCAAGGTTGTCCCTTTCACGTAGTCAGTTACCATGTGACTTATTTCCCAGGGCCTAACGAACACATACTTTACTTTCATTTGTTATCTGCTTATTCATTAGTTTCCAGCAAGTGCCAATAGATGTCCCTTGGAACACATAGCATGAAGCGGGACCTGCCTGTAGCACCATCATTTGAGACTCCAGGTTTAGGATTTTAAATTTACATCTGCCTTTCCACACTTTTGCATCACTGCCTCACAGAGACAAACAGAACTGCAGCACGGACCTCTCTGGCCCATATTATGTTAACAGCCTCCTGACTAATTGCTGACTCTAGATTTCTCCTCTGGTGACTGCCTACACACAGCCTTTGGCAATGTACTCTTTTGAATTCTCTTGTTTCATCTTACTGAGAAGTTTCCTTCTGATTATGTTGAACCTAAACTTCAGCTTAAAGGCCATGCCCGGTGGCTCATGCCTGTAATCCTAGCACTCTGGGAGGCCGAGGCTGGTGGATTGCTAGCCTGAGCAAGACTGAGACCCCATCTCTTAGAAATAGCCAGGCGTTGTAGTGGGCGCCTGTAGTCTCAGCTACTGAGGAGACTGAGGCAAGAAAATCACTTGAGCCCAAGAGTTTGTGGTTGCTGTGAGCTATGACGCCATGGTACTTTACTAAGGGCAACACAGTAAGACTCTGTCTCAAAAAAACCAAACCAAAATAAAAAACAAAACTTCAACCTAGTTGCCAAGTTTTCAACATCTGTGCTATTTTTCTTGTGACTGTGGGGCAGCTTCTCTGGTTCAGCCATCTGAGTCTGGTTTCTGCCATTGGAAACATGGCTTGCTGTTGCTGAAATTATCACTTGTGCTTTTAAAAATGGAATGCCTTTCCCATTCCATTTCTTTCTTTCTTTTTTTTAAAGTAAAAATTCAGTTTATTCATCTGTTTAGGACACAGGACACAAGAGGTAGAGTGTTTCACATCTCAGACTTCACTTCCCACTCCTTGGAATGTTCATTTCTGTTTTTTTTAGACAGAGCCTCAAGCTGTCGCCCTGGGTAGAGTGCTATGGCATCACAGCTCACAGCAACCTCCAACTCCTGGGCTCTCCTGTCTCCACCTCTCAAGTAGCTGGGACTACAGGCGCCCACCACAACGCCCGGCTATTTTTTTGGTTGCAGCCGTCATTGTTGTTTGGTGGCCTGGGCTGGATTTGAGCCTGCCAGTTCAGGTGTATGTGGCTGGCGCCTTAGCCGCTTAAGCCACAGGTGCTGAGCCGGAATGTTCATGAGAGGGAACTCATGAATGTTAAAGGAGAGACTACACAAGAAAGCCAGGCGATGCTCAGGGAGCTAAAACAAGGCTGGGGGCAATGCTAACTTTATCCTCACAGGAATGGCCACGGGGGCTGTTAGGCGCAAGCTGGTTTTCTAGGCCTGTTAGCTGGAAGCACAGGGAGCGCGTTCCTGGACGCTGGAAACCGTTCGGGCCAGGCTTCAGTCGTCTCCCCCGCACAGGTACAGCAGCGCTTTCTGGGAGTCACCCTTAGCGTCTTGCTGGATGTAATAGTACAGGGACTTGCCGTACTTTCTCTTGAACTCAGACCTGATTTTCAACATGTCCGCTTCACTGCGGGCGACCATGATTCTAATCAGGACCTTATCGCGAGTACCTTTGCCCTTCATGGAGTCATACAACCGATCAGCAAAGTACAGGGGCTTGTTCTGAATGCACTGGACCAGGTTCAGGAACGCAGTCTCCAAGTCTCCTTTGACTTCCTCTTGATGCTCTCCAACATGTCGTAAGGGCTATAGCTCTTATACCTATCAAATACTTTCTGGAGGTGGCACACACTCAACTCTGTCTTATGCTGATCCACTTGGGAACATCTGTTTCTTTCCTCTTCACTCCAGCATCATAGAGATCCCAGGCGTCTTGGTCAATCAGTTCATAATCAATGACTGAGCCATCCTCTGCTCTTCTACCCTTTGTGAGGGTAGCCCTCAGCTTGCAGAAATCTCCAGATGTATCAGAAAAAATGTCCTTCTCCAGGTCAGTCTTGTACATTTCCTTGTAGACACTGCTAATTTCCTGCAGCTCCTGGTTGATCCTGGAGCAGATGATCTCAATGAGGGAGTCCTCGTCAGTTCCCAGCCCCTTCATGGAAGCTTTTAGCTCTGAAGCATCATACTGAGCAGGTGTCTTCAGGAGGCCCAAAATCACCGTCTCCAGGTGGCGAGATAAGGCTGACTTCAGTGCTGATTCCTGTCTCTGTGTATTGCTGCGGTTGGTCAAAATGTTGACAATGGTGACCTCATCCACACTTTGGTCTTGATGGCTGTCTCGATGTTCAAAGCATCCCACTCAGCATCAAAGTTGGTGTAGGCTTTGACTGACCCATATGCACTTGTGGGTGTGGAGTGGTCACCCTCCAAGCTGAGCTTGCACAGAATCTCATGAACAGTAGACATTTTGAAAGAAGCTGGGCCGGGTGCCGAGAGCTGCTTGCGTACCCAGTTGCCAAGCCTACATTCCATTTCTTTACCATTCCCCTTGGCTCCAGGCCTTCTCCAACAGGGTGGTTTCTGGAAGCTTTCACCTATAGGAGTTTACCTACTAAGCATATATGTATGTACTCACACTCATCATTTCCTATGAATTTTGTACCTCCTGAGCTCTCATTTGCTCATTGTACTCTGCATTGTCTTATTTTTGCAGATGGTAATGAAACTCTGATTTTTAAAAATTGGGTTTCTTTTTGCTTTGTGCAGAGGGCAGAAGTGCTGCCTTGACCGTAGACAACATTTCTAGAAGAACCTAGGAGTTAGAGGATTGAGCATTCTGGAGTCAAAAAAGGCATCCTAAAAATCTGGTCCTGTCGCTGCCCATAATTTCTTTTTCCACTTCCTTGGGTGATCTCATCTTCACTCTTTGCCTCAGCTTCTATAACGTGTTACTTGTTCTCAAATATATACATTTAGTCCATTCCTCTCTCCTGAGCTTCATACCTATATGTATCCCAACTTGACCCTTGGATCTTCTGTAGGCAACATAAACTAACTGCATTTCAATATGAATCTGTCCCACTGTACTCTGAGCCCCTCAATATGAATCGGCCCCACTGTACTCTGAACCCCTTTATTTATTTTTTTGAGACAGAGTCTTACTTTGTCGCCCCTTGGTAGAGTGCTATGGCATCATAGCCCACAGCAACCTCAGACTCTTGGTCTTAAGTGATCCTCTTGCCTCAGCCTCCGCAGTAGCTGGAACTACAGGCACTTGCTACAACGCCCGGCTATTTTTAGAGGGTTGGGAATGGGATCTCCCTCAGGCTCAGGCTGGTCTCAAACCTGTGAGCTCAGGCAATCTGTCAGCCTCAGCCTCCCAGAGTGCTAGGATTACAGGCCTGAGCCACTGTGCCCAGCCCAATGTCCCTGTTTTATTTACATTTTGATCCTTAGCAGATAGCCTGATGTTCAGCGCATAGAGTATATGAAAGATGTGTAACAAATATTTGATTGCTTAGCATGTTTCATTATCGTGGTTTACAGGTGAGGAAATTGAGACCAGGGAGGTGAAGTCACTTGCTTCAAGATGAACAGCTGATAAATCACATTGTGGTGGTGCTGGGATGTGGCCCTGGGGGTCTTGTGCAGTGGATCCATTGTTCCAGTGATTCTCTTTATTTTGTCTCTCAGAGCAATGATGCGGGTATGCTGGTTGGTGAGACAGGACAGCCGGCACCAGCGGATCAAACTTCCCCATTTGGAAGCAGTTGTGATTGGGCGTGGCCCAGAGACCAAGATCACTGATAAGAAATGTTCCCGTCAGCAAGGTTAGTGGGCCTAAGGATGTGGAGATTATCATGTTTGTTTCTGTAAGATAGGGATAACCAAGGATGACATTTCCTGAGTGCTTTTAATGGGAAAGCTATCAAAATATTACAAAATAAAACTGCCAAAAATAGAACTCAGGAACTGAGCCCTTTAGCCAATTCCAGAGCCCTATTTATCCCTGATTTAATCCTCCCAGTGTGGTAACATTCAAGGCAGGGTGAGTGAGAGTTGGGAGCAGGCAGGTTCCACCTTGTTATCATGGGATGGTGGGATTGAGTCCTACATCCTGCTTTGTCCAGGGAGACTGTTTACTGGGCAGCAAGACAGATAAAGTGGAGTTTATAGGTGAAAACATGTCTGAGAAGTGATGGCGGGGTGCCATCCTTTATATATTGCCCCATACAGAGGGTAGTGTCTTTTATAAGACTATGGCATCGGCTCGGTGCCTGTGGCTCAAGTGGCTAAAGTGCCAGCCACATACACCTAAGGTGGCGGGTTCGAATCCAGCCCGGGCCCGCCAAACAGCAATGATGGCTGCAACCAAAAAAAATAGCCAGGCGTTGTGGCAGGCGCCTGTGGTCCCAGCTACTTTGGAGGCTGAGGCAGGAGAATCGCTTGAGCCCAGGAGTTGGAGGTTGCTATGAGCTGTGATGCCACAGCACTCTACTGAGGGGGACAGCTTGAGCCTCTCTCTCAAAAAAAAAAAAAAAAAAAAAAGACTATGGCATCCAGCTCCTGTATTTCTTAGGGTTTAATAAAACGAAAATCCCTGCCTCTAGGAAGAAGCCTAACTGTATACCTTGTTACTTCCTATAAACTTCGGACATGCTCGCTGCTGCCTGCAGTGTGATCTCCATGGGTTTCCCAAGTGTAGACTTTAGACTTGGAAAGTTGGAAGCTGCAGCACTGATTATGTTCTTTCCTATGGAATTAAACAAAGTAGAGGGGAAAAAAAGCCATGCTTGAGCTGGTTGGCCCAAGATACAGAAGTAGCCACTGCTTCTCTCTCTGTCTCCTTTGTCACAATAGCAACTGTAGGGATATGTGTGTGTATCAGCCTGTTCTTCCTGGTGAGCCTATAGTTCTTCTTTGCTCCCAGTCCCAACTGCAGATACTTTGTTCATTTATCAGAATGATGTGTTTAATGTTAACGGCTTTTTTTTTTTTTTGAGACAGCCTCAAGCTGTCCCCCCATGGCATCACAGCTCACAGCAACCTCCAACTCCTGGGCTCAAGCGAGTCTCCTGCCTCTGCCTCCCAAGTAGCTGGGACTATAGGCGCCCACCACAATGTCCGGCCATTTTTTTGGTTGCAGCCATCATTGTTGTTTGGCGGGCCCAGGCTGGGGATTCGAACCCACCACCTTAGGTGTATGTGGCTGGCGCCTTAGCCGCTTGAGCCACAGGTGCCAAGCTGTGTTAACGGCTTCTTACACATGTTTAGACCATTCTGTCCTTGCAGTCCTCTGTCTAGAACATTCTTTCCAATCCTCCTATCTAAGGCTAGCTGAATTTCTATTTTCTATGAATGTATCTTTTACCTTTATCTCTGTTGAAGGTATCTGATAATTTTTTTTTAAAACTAGTTGAAGACTGATTTAATCCTCTCCCAAGTGAGAGAAATGGGTCTTCTTTCCTGGCTGTAGAGTCTATGATCCTGAGCAGGCCTGGGACTCTGGGATAAGGAAACTTGTGGGGATTCATTGAAGCTGCCTCACAGGGATATATAAATTGCTTAGGGAGTATGTATGTGGTTGGCTATTTTGTGGAAGGATTGGGAGCTCCAGTCAGCTGCATAATAGTTACTCATGGGTGTGTGAGGAGACATCTGTTCAGCTGTCTCCTGCAGTGAGGCCCTTTTGTCCTGTAGGGAAAACAGGAGCAAGTGCCTGGTACTTTGTTGCATTTGTGTTTAACTTTTTCTAATCTCTTTCAGTGCAGTTGAAAGCAGAGTGTAACAAGGGATATGTCAATGTAAAGCAGGTATGTGTGTTTGTAACTTGTATTTCCAATTCATACTTGATTTTCCTTTTTTTTTTTTTTTTAGAGATAGTGTCTCATCTTGTCGCCCTCAGCAGAGTGCAGTGGTGTCACAGCTCAAGCAACATCCAGCTCTTGGGCTTAGGCGATTCTCTTGCCTCAATCTTCTGAGTAGCTGGGACTACAGGTGCCTGCCACAACCAGCTATTTTTTTGTTGCAGTTTGGCTGGGGCTGGGTTCGAATCCACCATCCTCAGTATAAGGGGCCGGCGCCCTACTCACTGAGCCACAGGCGCCTGTGGCTTGATGTCTTTTTTTTTTTTTTTTTTTGCAGTTTTTGGCCAGGGCTGGGTTTATACCCGCCACCTCCAGCATATGGGGCCAGCACCCTACTCCTTTGAGCCACAGCTCAGCCTTATACTTGATTTTCTTATGCTATTTGCTTTAGAGTATCTGCCAGCCAATGAAGGCTTCTCTGTCGTTTGTGGAAGTGATAGTAATATAGGTGAACATTAAACAAGGTGCTTGGTTAACATGGTGGTGGCTATATTACTAATGGTGTTATCCCTATTATTATAATTAATCTTTGATTATTTATTTTATAGGTAGGGGTCAATCCTACCAGCATTGACTCAGTTATAATTGGGAAGGACCAAGAGGTGACGCTGCAGCCTGGCCAGGTTCTCCATATGGTGAATGAACTTTATCCATATATTGTAGAGTTTGAAGAAGAAGCAGAGAGCTTTGGCCTGGAAACACACAGGAAGAGAAAATGGTCAGGCAACCCTGATTCTATAGAAGAGGATGCTGCCCAGGGAGCTGAGTCTGGGACAGGGCTGGGACTTGGGAGCAGTCTCAGCCAATGCTCTGTGCCCCTAAAGAAGGGAAAAGATGCACCTATGAAAAAGGTGAGGGTAGTGTGAGTGGTAGATGACATGGAGATTAGATGAGGTATGATGACTAGTTAATTATTTTGTACACTAAATTCCAGACATGTAAGAGAGGTTATTAAACATGATGAAAGAGTCACTTGTTTGAGGCATGATAATCACTTGGATGAATATCCCTTTATGGGCTTTTCTCTTGAATTCCTGAGATGAGAAACTTGAAAGTAGGACAATAATGGCAGTGTCCTTAATATTGAACAACTAAAATGGGCCAGTTGTTTGTATATCTATAAAAAGTTTTCGTGGATCATGTAATTCACATGCTGGTGTCAAGGTGGAAATTCAGTCAGGCTGTAGTTGGTGTGTGAAAGGGCAAAGATGATTCAATCCATGCTCTGTCATTTCTGGTTTTCATCTGGACGGCCAGCTCTGAATAGGAAGGCAATGCAGAGGGCTTAGGATCTTAAAAGGCAATGGATTGAAGTAAAGGGGATTTAGTTTAATTCTCAAAAACTAACCTTATTCAAAGTTTGGTTGGACTTTGCTGTCACATGATTAACTCTTGCCAAATTTAATTATTGGCTTTTGCAATTTAAATTGCCCTTTTTTGTTTAGGAATCACTGGGCCATTGGAGTCAAGGCTTGAAGATATCTATGCAGGACCCCAAAATGCAGGTCAGAAAAAAATTTTGGAATTGAAGTATATTTCATATTGTAAATGACCACTCCACAGACTTCATGATTACAAGTGAAATCAAAGGATATCAGTCCTTTAGAATGAGATTCATTTTAATAGGCTATTCTGTGAGAATAAGTGATAATAAGGTTTAGCTGGAATTCTTTGGTGGCAGGCTAAGTTCTTCAAATGAATATCCTCTTTGCTTTGTCCCTTTTAAACTTCTTGGTGTTATTAAGGGAAGCTGTGTTAACCTTAGTGCTGTCCCTTTCAAGGGAGCATCAGACATAGTGTATTGTGACTGTCATACTGCACTGCCCTGGCATTAATAGTTGGTGTCATCCTTGGAAGAATCTTTATTTTTTTGAGACAGACTCTGAGTCTGTTGCCCTAGGCCAGAATGCTGTGACGTCAGCCTAGCTCACAGCAACCTCAAATTCCTGGGTTCAAGCAGTCCTCTTCCCTCAGTCTCCTGAGTAGTTGGGACTACCAGTGGTTAATAAACACAGTACCTGGTTAATTTTTCTATTTTTGGTAGAGAAATATGCTCACTCTTGGTTAGGCTGGTCTCTAACTCCTGAGCTCAAGTGATCTTCCTGCCTTGGCCTCCCAGAGTGCTAGGATTACTGGTATAAGCCACTGTGCCCCATCCTTGGAGGAACCTTTGAGTCTTGCTTTGATTACATTGTGGCTAACAAGGAGCCAGTTCTGATAGGGCTGTCAGAACCCGGGTATGTCTCACATAGTCTGCTATTTTAGAGTGGAGAAGGATGTCTTTGAATTTATGCTTGTAGAGATTTTACATTAGATCCTTGGGAACTGTTTTGTTCTCTGCATCTTCTGTGTATTCTCTATACAGAGAATTCTCTATTTTTTTTTTTTTCCAAGATGGAAACATTCACCAGGCTTTATTGCAGCTGTTTCCCTCATCCAACACAAGTAACCAGTCATTTGAACTTGGAGTTCTAGTAACATCTTCAAGGTAACAATGTTCAGTAACTCTCTAGAGGCTAAGCTGTTAAAATTTCCATTTTTATACACTGAAGATGTTTCTTAAGAAAAGTATAACCAGCTTGGCGCCTATGGCTCAAGCGGCTAAGGCGCCAGCCACATACACCTCAGCTGGCGGGTTCAAATCCAGCCCGGGTCTGCCAAACAACAATGACAGCTACGACCAAAAAATAGCCGGGCATTGTGGCAGCGCCTGTAGTCCCAGCTACTTGGGAGGTGGAGGCAGGAGAATTGCTTGAGCCCAGGAATTGGAGGTTGCAGTGAGCTGTGATGCCACGGTACTC
>NW_003852567.1:3049121-3050735 GCF_000181295.1 Otolemur garnettii
AAAAAAAAAAAAAAAAAAGAAAAGAAAAATATAACCTTGTAAATGCCACATGGTTGTCATAATTACAACAGTTGCACAGTGTAGCTTCCTTATGTGTAGTGAAGAAGCAAGCAAAACAGTCCATTGTTTCTCAGCACAATGATACAACATTATTAGACCTATAAAATTCCAGAGTAAACTACAGTGATTTAAAGGTAAGATAACAATCTTAGCAGAAAAATATTACATTCTTGACCTTAGGTCTGGGCATACAATGTCAGTGTGGTATTTGAAAGTAGACTCTGGAGTCAAGTTGATCTGGGTCAGAATCCTAAATTTCCCACTTAGTAACTATGTGACTTGTATAAGATACTCAACTTACTCATCTCTCAAGATTGGGATACTAAAACCATTTGCCTAAGATTGTTGTGGGAATCATGATATTTAACGAATATGACAGCATGTGGCATACAGAAAATTCTCAGCAGATGTCTGTTTCCTCCTCTTGTGCCCCTTTGCTAGGTTTACAAAGATGAGCAGGTGGTGGTGATTAAGGATAAGTATCCTAAGGCCCGTTATCACTGGCTGGTCTTACCTTGGGCTTCCATTTCCAGTCTGAAGACTATAACCAGGGAACACCTTGAACTCCTCAGACATATGCACTCTGTTGGGGAAAAGGTGATTGCGGATTTTGCTGGGTCCAGCAAACTCCGCTTCCGATTGGGCTACCACGCCATTCCTAGTATGAGGTAAGCATGTGGGTAGTGCTGGTTCCTTCTGGTTCTGTCCAGATGGGCACATAAGGTGGGGTTGTGAGAGTGCTGATTGCTTTGAGGCCCAGGGGAGGTGGGTGGGATGTTTCCAAGGCAGGTGGGTGGAAACTTCCACACCTTTTCTGACTTGCTTATATTTGCCTGTAATACAATTACGTATGGTTATTTTTTCCTTTCAAAATTTAAGCCTTTGTGAGCCTAACATATGAACTAAATGAAGTAGCTTCAGTCCCCTTAGATGAAGAACTGTGGTTTCAAAATCATCTGTAACCCTAAAATGATTAAGGACCATTTCTCTAAAGAAAGCAAACATTATAGTCTTCTGTAATGACAGCTTAATAGATATAAGATTTGAAATAAAATGAAAGAAAAGTGTAGTGTGTTTTCCTTTGGGTTATACTCAGAAGGCTTTGGAAAGGGATGATTCATTCTTTTCAAAGATTGCAGGCAAGGCAGATCTCCACAATTCCTTTGATTTAAGCAATAAAATGATGAGACCAGATTTTAGAGTTTTTTACCTTGTTTTTTTTTTTTTTAAATTGGTAAAATATGCATGATATAAAACTTAAATTGTAACCATTTTAAGTGTACAGTTCATTGGCATTAAGTATTTTCTTATTACAGCGTAACCATCATTGGCATCCATCTCCAGAACTTTTTCACCACCTCAAACTGAAACTGTAGGCATTCCCCAATCCTTCCTCCCCCAGGCCCTGATAACCACCATTTTACTTTCTGTCTCTATGGATTTAACTACTCTAGGTACCTCATGCAAGTGGAATTATATACAACATTTGTTCTTTTGTGACTGGCTTATTTAGCATAATGTCTTCATGGTTCATTTTTTTTTTTTTTTTTTTTT